>NC_040905.2:7224904-7524904 GCF_004126475.2 Phyllostomus discolor | reverse complement strand
ATTCCCGCAGTCACTTTCTCTGAGCCACCCCTGTCCCAATTCTGATGACACCCATGTTACCAGTTGCATGTGCGCCCTTCCAGAGGTATCTGTACCTGTGTCACATGACCACATCGACTTGCTTCCTTTGTCTGTACGGCGGGCAGGGGTTTTTGAGTCTTACCGCTTTGCTCATCAGTTCAGCCATCTGAAACTTAGGTGCTTCCCCTGTAACCGAAGGCAAGCTGAGGGTCGTCAGAATTGGCTAGAAGGCCAACTCACTTTCCCAAGAGAGGAAGAAGAAAATAGAGGAAAAAATTGCTGCGAATGTGGCAATACAACGGATGTGTTGATGAGGGTCACTGTTAGAAATCTGCAGGTGCATGCACGACGGAACATACTATGTCACTGAGCCCTGCCGCACGTCACTGGACACACCTCAGAAGAGAGATGACGTGAGTGAACCACAGAGAAAGCCTGAGGAGTAATGGGACCTCAACAAAGGAAGGGTTCCTGGTAGAGCTATGTTAGATCATGGTTTAGGTAAGTTTTTCAAGGATTACCGTGTAATATTCCTCTTCAGAATTTTAGAAACAATTTCAAAAGCATGTCCAGAAAAAAATGAACAGTCTTTGACGCCTTGAGTTATTTATTACCTATGGCTGTGGTATATAGCCTCTTCTCACCTTCAACTCTAACTCCTCAAAGTCAGAAACTGTACTTTGTTTATCCTTATGTTTCTTACTGAGCTTAGCCTTACCAGGTAGGTAGTCTACAAACACATGTTGGATAAATGAGAAAATGAGTACATGTACAAATAAATCAGCCAACCCGTTAAACAATCTGTGCTTTAATGTCTATACTTTCAACAAGCAGTATTTCCATTTGAGCACTGATGAGAACAGAAAAAAGGCACAACAGTCCATTTTTAATAGTACTTCATGATAACGTTCCGTGAACTACAAGGTGCACTTCTTATGTCAGTTTTGCTAGATTAAGATGTTAACGAAGAAAAATTCAATGAGCCTTGAAATGCTTTTTTTAGCTGCTCAACCTTCACTTTCAAAAGGGTAACTGAACAGCTGTGTGTCTGGAACAAAAGACAAATTAAAAATAAGATTAATTAAGCGTTAAGTTGATATTTTAAAAAAAACACAAATTTCAGTACTAGAAGTGGTGAAATCAATCATGTCAAATGCGCTATTATATTGGGAGGTTTTAATTTCATTAATTACTTAAAAACTGACTCAGTCTGAACAATTGGAATATCAAACAAAGAACGCAGGCTTTTACATATGCAACAAGCTCCGGAAGAGTTGTCCATTAACTATTATGATTGCTGCAAAAAAATAAAAAGTAACATTGTTTGCACAGCATTGTTATCAGGAGCCTCTACTTTTGACATTTGGAAAGCGAGGATAGCAAACGTCTTGAAAAGTTGAAACGCCAGTTCATTATGATGTCTGACATTTGGGAGCTGCTATTATCTTCTGCAATTTAAAACTCAGAATGTACAAAGTGCAGTCATGTCCTCCGGCGCAGCGAGTAAAGGGCCTTACACAAACCTCCGGGCTCACCTGGGAAGCCAGCACGGAGGCACACAAAGCTGCCGGTTCTGAATCTGAACATTTATTTCTTCCCACCTCACCCCCAACATTTGTAAAATAATGAGTTTTTACCTTCTGCAGCAAACAGAACTGTATGTGCCAGAGACTGATTTTTATATGGGAGGATTCAAAAATCTGTATGACCTTCGCCATCACAGCTAGGAAATTTTCCTGGAACATTTATCGGGTGCTGTTTGTTGCTCATTTGTTTGTTTTATTTGTAATCAGAATATGAAAGCATATGAAAACATCTTCCGAGCTACTTAGGATTCTGCTCAGAATGTCAATAATAGTCGTGATGCTGCTGTGTGTTTATGCATAAGCTTTTCTGGTCCAGACATTCCTCTCTGGTAATATCAGGAGATATTTTCGGTAACATCTGCCACAGAATATATCCAACTGCAGAAACTCTTCAAGATCCAGAGCCTCAAAAATCACAGAAGCTACCCCTGAGAGCCCTGAGCCCTGATAATCTTCTGGGCCCTGAACCTGATCACCCACTTTCTTTTTCATCAAAGGAATCGTCCTTGGGATTGAGAAAAGGGCACCGACCCTTTTATCCTCGCTCCTTTCTTTGTCTTGCACTGGAAACCTTGCTGCTGTCCTGAAGATTGGTTTGCTCCATGTACTGTGCTCACATTTCCTGCAGGTGATGAGCAAAGAAAACACATCCCCTTTCTTCCTTCCTCACAAATACTTCAAGAAAAAGCACCCTGTGGTTTGTACAATTGACAGCTGCAACCATCGCTCCAGGGCAGATTGGGAAAAGCTCATATGCTCTCGAACAGAACCCAAAAGTGTCTCTTCCTGTACCTTGTGGCCGAGGCGAGCGCTTTGTGGCTGCTCTGTGATTTAATTCAGGGGAGAGGTAGCTGCTGCATTTTCAATTGATATATAAAAATAGCTCCTTGCGCTAGACGCTGTCTGACGTCAATGGGATCGTTAAAAAGCAGTGACCAGTCCACAGACTGTCTCCGTGGAAGCGGCTGAAGGTCAGTGTGCAGACACCAAAGCCGCATCATTTTTCCTTTTGACAGACAGCCATCTTCTCCTGTTGCAAGATAATTTTCATCTATCATTTAGCTAATGTGCGGTCCAATCTCAAGGTTTCCCCCCCCCCCCATTAAATCATGCCACATAATCCTCTATCCATGGTCAGCCAGCCATGTATGAGAGGTGTTCCTGTCCTGTGGGCATGGTGGAAATGGATGGTGGGGGACCTTCGGAAATTTCTCAGTAGACTCAAATAGATGCAAGCCCACAGACCAGCTCTTATTGGTCTTTTTGTTTGTTCGTTTCCAGCCACGGGCATGTATGCGTGCTGAAACTTCTAGAAGGGGCTGATGCAGGGAACCACCGAACAGCAAGCAGTATGGTGCCAAGGCTCACTTACAAGTTCTGTCCAGGAGATGGAGCCCATACCCAGAGCCAGAGGTGACTATTGAAATGTCGGACAGGATCAGGCTCAGCAGTGTGCCAAATTCACTCTCCTATAGAGTGTCCTGCTGCCCTTTCCTCTGATCCAGAGTCCCTTCCCTGTGCCTCACCATTGAGCTGAATTCTGCCCGCCCTGCAAGCGACCCTGACATCTTGCCCAGCCACGCTGGCATCATATTATCTTCCCCTTCTTGAATAAACCACTCCAGCCCACGGACATGGCCCCAGCTCAGACCTTCAACAAGGTCTTTCTCTGTTTCACAAAAGAATACTATCCTGGCCCCTGTTTACTGTACCCTCATGCCATCCTTCCCCACATGCCAGGGCAATCCTGTAAACAGCCAACCTGATTGTGTTGGCCCCGCTGCACACCTTTTAAGCAGGCCAACTCATCCCTGTTCTAGCCTGAGGCCAGTTAAACCAACCTTTGGCTCTCCCAGTCTTGGGACCCTTGGTTTTACGCTATCCTTGCTTTTCCTTACCCATGCATTCCTGCAACCATTGGCCTTGTGATGCTCTTGATTTCATCTATCCTGCTCACCCCTCCAAGTTGACATATTTAGCTTTCTTAATGTTGAACAGTTGTATTTTCTTTTGAATGTGATTTGTAGTAGTCTTATGACCACTTGAGTAACCACTCTGCTCAACAGACATCCAGACGCAGCCTCATGCCAGAACATGACTCGCCTTCGTCTTGGGAGCACACCAGATACCACTCATTTCCTGCAGGACATGGCATCGTACACAGAACCCCAGCCCACCGTGCCACACTCGTCTACCCTTTCCCACTGCACAGCTCAGCGGCAGCCACTGAACCCACGCGGTCTTCCCACTCTTTTGCCATGCCATGGCTTAGGCTTGTGAGATGCTGTTCACCATTTTTCATTTGACAACTTCAACCTTTAATATCAAACTCAGACATCATCATCCTCAACCAATTTAATTGATCCTAACTATGTGTTCCCACGGAAATGCATATATATATTTCTAGCACTGATGCTTTACAACTGCCTAATGTTCGTCTGTTTTCCCCCCTACAATTTGATTTTTTACAATAGAAGAAGCTGATATTTTATTTATCTCTTTATCCTCAGATAGAGATTTCTACACAGAGTCTGTCAGATGATGGTTCCTCAACAAGTGTTTGTTGAATGAACAAATAACCTACACCATATATTTCAATACATCTTTATTTTTTTACCTGTACTATCTAATAATTATTTTTTGTTTGTGAATTGTTATCTCTGATTAATCATAAGCATGATGTATAATAAATATTTTTAAGCTACCCTATATAGTACCTAGGTCATCTTGAGGATTTATACTTGAACTATGGTCTATTTCTTAATATTAGCCTCTGGTTTATATTTAACCTATATTGTGACATTTTCATCTATGAATATATCCTGTCATACTTGAACTTTTAGCCTTCACCATTTCTCAGGGTAATAAAATCCTAGGCAATGTTGTTCCACATCTTTATTTTTACATATAATGGCTCCAATCCTAGTCCGATAGAACTGAAACAAGAACGTCGCTTAGATGGTGAAGGATTAAAGTTGGCAAGGGCAGCTAGCTCGAGGACCCCTATGGGAGAACACTTGTCACAAGAGATATTCTTTATCGGTGTTGCCTTTGGTCATGTCTGTGTCCTGCTGTCATTGTGCAATACAGCCCTAATAGTTTAGAGGGAACCCTGTTCTAATCCGGGCTCTTTTCCTACGGAGACTTGGAGATGCCCACCTGGTTCCTAACTGTGTACTGCAGCCAGTTTACCCAGCATCGACTCAAGAAGTCCTCCCATTACACAAGTGTCTACAATTCATCATGTCCAAAGTGGGAACCAATGACCCACCTTTCCAAAGGTGCACATCCTGAAATTTCTTCCACGTGCATAATCAGCATAACAATTGATTGATTTTCTCAAGTTAAAAACATGGGAGTAATATTGGACCCTCTTTCTTCTTAGCCCTCACACTGAACCAGACACTAAATCCTGTTTTCAAATCCACTCTCTTTTCTCTAGCTCATTGCCTTTGTTCTAATCCAACTGCCATCATCTCCTGAGTTCCTGAAAAATATTTTATTTGGCTCTTCTAATTTATTTCCCAAATAGTATCCAGGGAAATTTTTTTTAAAATTTTTTCAAAGATTTTATTTATTTATTTTTAGAGAGGGAAAGGGAGGGAGAAAGAGAGAGAGAGAAACATGAGTGTGCGGTTGCCTCTCATGTGGCCCCCACTGGGGACCCGGCCTGCAACCCAGGCATGTTCCCTGACTGGGAATCGAACCTACGATGCTTTGGTTCACAGCCCGAGCTCAATCCACTGAACTATGCCGGCCAGGGCCCAGGGAAACTTTTTAACAAACAAATATGATTAGTTCCCTCTCTTGCTTAAAATCTTTGAGTGGCATCAGATTGCCTTTAAAATACAGTCGCAAGACCTTGCGTCACCTCTACACCTTCTTCTCAAGCTCCTCCCTCCCCCAGTTCACAGTCCTCCCTGGGGTTCTCTCTGATGCATGACCTTCCCATGCTTTCGTTGAGTGCTGCTCCCCGTGCTCCCTGGGGCCTTTCTTCTCCTTCAACTGGCCCTCGCCTCCTGGTCCTTTCATACTCAATGAGAGCATCCCTCCTCGGAGCCTGCTATGACCCCCAGGTTAAGTCAGATAATTCTTTTGTACGTCCACTCACAACTCATGACTTTCAATCCATATGGCATATTACATTTGTCGTTATGTCATTATTGTATAGTAATTAGTTTTAGCTTCCTCTGCTATAGTGTAGAAATTTCCAGGAGGACGAGGATGTGTACTCCTGTATCTTGTTCACCTCTGTATCTATAGCATATATGAGAGTACCTGGAAAATAGGTATTTCAATTAGAATACTAATTCAACCACAAAATGAATGCCTCTTTTATATGAGTGTTCAGCTATTTATTGAGATTCTAAATTTTTCATTAGGCTTGGCTATACATCTTTATGGCTAAACTGATTTGAAAACAGGTAAAATATTGGACTAAACGTTATTCTTTTTGGCAAAATTGACTTCTTTTTAACCGCCTCGATAAGAAGCTATTCACACTCGAAAACAGCATAGACAGGAAGACAACAAGCTCTACTCAGGGCTTCTCGGAACAAGGAGAGGTTTTGTGATTCTGAACCTGTGTTAGTTAATTGCCTACACGGGTACATCAGTGGGGAGTCAGACCTTGTCTTTTTGTTTAAGTGGCTCAGTAAATATGTGTTTATATCTTGTTGGGCAGATACGGGTCGTAACTAATCACTGAGAGCCACCTCTAAGCGGCTGTTAATGGAAAAATGCAGAGCAATCAAATCAAATCAATAATGATGGCTTAGAGCAATTGCAGAAAGAGGTGGCGTAATTAGACTTCGTATTGTCTGGCTTGTTTCAGGTCACTTGGAATGTATTTTTGGCTTAAATATACTTATTGTGACAATGCTGTTATGGGTAACTTTTTCAGCACTCTTGGGAACAGATTAGATTTTAGGACTTTTTTTCCTGATACCTTCTATTTTAGTGCAAACAATATGAGCTTGGAAGTCAGGCAGTTCTGGGTTGAAATCCTACTTACAAATTTGGCAATGCTCTGACATTTTTATTCTTTGAGAGGTCCTGTTTTTTCTACTTCATGGCTGTTCTGATTGAAATAAATAACAAGTATAAAATGCCAGGCAGATAATAGAGGTTGGGTAAAGTTAGCTTTCTCTTCCCACACACCACCCCTTGATTTTCTCCTTCTTTCTTTTTCCTTACCCCAACTCCTTTGTCTTGGTCTTCCTGGTCTGTGAGGCTCCTGGTGACTTTCTTTAATGTCCAGGATATTGGGTGGCTAGCATATTGGCTTCTAGATTCTACAGAATCCTGTAGGTGAGGGAAATTCAAGCCTTCCTTAAGCACATTGGTAACTAGTGAAAAATTCCACTTCTTTGTTTTTCTGATGAAGAGTCTGTTTCCATTGACTGATGAGTTTACAATCTTTTTTTAGTATGTTCTATGGACACCTGTTGGAGAACGTAAACTTAGATTAGTAGCTGAGCTCATCTGGAATCCCGTTGCTTTGGTGTAGCGGTATAATTGTGATAGGGAGGGAAGGAAATGGCATAGAGAAATTTGGATGCGCAGTTATAACGTAGCCTAGTGGAGAATCATGAGGTCTTCAGTAGTAAGAGGACATGGGGAAAAAATCATCCTTTGCTCCTCAGCTATGTCAACTTGAATAGGTCATTTAAAATCTCTGAGCCCTAGTTCCTTTATTTACAAAATGAGGTCTTTTTCTGGCAGGGTTTTATGAGTGTTAAATGAGACAATGCACGTGTAAAGTTTATTTCAACAAGGGAAGCATTCTAAATGCTGTCATTTGTTTTTTCCTTAAGAGAAGGCAAAGTGTGATTCCCAGTATAAGGCCTTCTTCAGCATCTGCAGAAGAGGGACTATGTATCTGGAAAAAACTATGATGAAGGCTAGCCAATGGAAGCAGAGAGAGAGGAAGGAGATCAACATTTGTTCAATTCTTAGAGTTTCCTGGGGCATAGAAACTGTAACTCATCCTTTTCTGGTAAATATCCTGGAAGGAAGGAAGAAAACCCTGGACTCCTCCTGCCTCATCAACACATCTAGAATCCCATGGATGCCTGCAAGGCATTCTAAGAAAGCAAAAAAGCTCTACTCCACTCCTCACTCACAGAACTGATCCAGACCAGGGACTGGACATGGAGATGGATGAGTTGTTGCTCAAAAGATTTTAAATGATAAAACCGGAGCCCACACGTAGCCTCCTCCCAAGCAGCCCGTGGGAAATAGAGGGACTGGCTGACTGGGCAGGTTCTGCGCACTCTGGTACCCCTCCCTGAATTCTTTCTTGTCTCTGGGATGTGGAACTGAAGTCAAAGCCACGGAGGACGACCTGAAGGGTAAGTAGAGGCAATGGCTCCCCCAGGGCGTGATTTCCGGGGGTTGGTGAAGTCTCTGCAGAGGACATCTGTGCCTGCGCCTGACCAGGGCAACCTCTCACACCTGCTAGTGGCAGGGCTCTGGTTTCCCAGGTAAGCCACCGTGTCCCCATTCTCAGGCCACGCTCACGGGTGCCGTGCTTGCTCGGAAAATTGACTTCAGGCCCAAATCAGACCAGTGAGGTTCAATTCTGTTTCTTGGTTGAAACTAGTGGGGAAAACAAGTACTTTTTGGTCATCACGTCTCAGTGTGGGAAAATCCTAGTTGAACACGGTCAGCACGGAAGTCAGGGAAACCGAGAGATGGGGGAAATCAAGCCCTGGGGATACGACGTGAGATTCCAGACCCTGTCATCCCCGAGGCTACTTCCTTTTCAGATTGGATTAGCTTGAGAAGTGTGCCCCCAGTTTGGGGGCTTACACTGATGTGAGCTGGATTTCCACCACTTACAAACTGGGAAGGTGAAAATGAATTTGGACTGACAAGGTGACACCAGCCTGGCCATGCAGCAGGCCGGACTCACAGGCAGAAACAAAGCGAGCTCTGCGGAGTGAACGGGAAATGCCCTTCCTCCCAATCACACACTGCAGCTCTGAGGTGCCGTGACAACCCCTGTCGGGGGTGTCTATGGCTATGTGAAATGAGATCAGGAAACATGAAACACCCCACTCGACGTGCAGGGCGTAATCACTCTGGCACGGGGAAGCAGCCTGGATTCACAGCCCGGGAGCGGAGCTTCAGATACGGGGCCACGTGCCGCAGCTCTCCTGACTCTGTGGGTCCAGGGGCAACAGGGCTGTGGGACTGCTTTGCAAATAAACCTGGTTTGCTTCGAGCCTATCAAAACAGCATTGTGCCTGAAGTGCATCCAGACTTCACCCTTTCCCAGAGCTCTGTAAAAGCTAGATGTTTTTTTTTTTTGGTTTGGTGAACTGGTCCATATTTCATCTCCGGTGTGACCTCTGTCATAGTGATGGGCCAATAGGCCTGATCTCTTCGGACCACAAGTAGTTACTGGTGGTTTTAGGTCAACGAGGTTTGGGAAACAAAAGTGTTTTAATTATTGTAGCCTTGTTTTCTATAATAACTCCAGCACTTAAATTGGTTTTATAATGAAAGATCTGCTCATTTATTCTCCCCTCATCCCAAATATCTCGTGGAAAAGCCAATACTGTGAAGCGATTGCTTTAAGGTGGGCCGCGCAGCCGCACTGCCCAGAGTGGAGCGCCTGCAGTAGCGTCATTTGGGGGCTTGTTTGAAAGGCCGAATCTGGGGCCCGTCTCTGACTCGCTGCATCAGAACCTGCATTTGACTAAAATTCTGATGATCACGTGCACAGTAAGTTTGAGAAGTGCAGCTCCAGAAAGTCCTAGGCTTCTTTGTAGGGCACCCCAAGAAAATGGGAAGGTAAGAGAGGGGAGGGACACAAGGGTATTGGTCTCTCCCTTATGAAAACCATCCTGTAGTATATTATTTTGTGAGTTTTGCTTTTCTGTAAATGTTTCTTTAAAGGAAGAAACATTTGAAAACCCCTTCTTCAAGTCCAATCAATACTTCATTTTGAATGAGCTCATCTAATTGGGAGGAAACAGGTTTTGTTCGGGGTTGTTAGGGGAAGGGTGACTCCCACGAAGGAGAAGCTGGAAACTTGAATATCAAGTCCCCTCTCCAATTGTGTCACTTGTCCATGTGTGGAGATGGCGCCTGGTATTAGATGTTCTTTTAGGCCATGTGCTTCTGTAGTCCAAGAATGAGCCTAAAATAACAAAACTGGGAGGATGAGTCCCTCAGGGGCCTTTAGGACAATGTCTTGGAAGAAGAAAAGGCCAGGAAGGTAAATTCGACCAGGAATAAAACCTTGGTTCTCAGAGGAGGGTAGTGACCTTGAGAACAACATGATGGCTTTCTCTGGGATAATTTCCATCTTGAGCCCATGGATGAGAGAGAGACAGGGACAGAACAGGGGACAGGGCTGTATCTGAAAGTTGAATGAGCTTTTCACCCCTGATCTTGGGTAATTATTGGAACACAGGGGCCCTTCTGTCAGCGTGTAACCTGAAGGGAGGAGAAGCATTTCCTCACCTACCTTCACTTGCCCACAGGCCACGAGGACCTTCGCAGTGATGCTGAGCTGGGGAGGAGCAGTGCCAGCTGGGCCGACGGCCGGGTCTGATGGAGAAGGGGCACCACGAGTGGAGCCTGGCACAGCATCGGAATGAGAGAACAACAGAAGCCAATGGGCAGAGGCCGTGGGGTTTTTAAGTTAAACACACGAGAGACATCTGGTGGCTCAGGAAAAGGTGAGGAAGGGGACAGTCTTCCGAAAGGGTGCGCGAGCAGAGGTCTCGCGTGCAAGCAGGAGGCTGTGGAATTCTAGTGAATGTGTTCATGCAACCCCACTGGCATCTGCAAGCAGATGAGGAATGAAAAATTCAACAAGAGATTGTGTCGAAGTGCAAAGCGTACTTCTTCCACCCCTTCTCAGCTCCTTTTAAACAGATGCGTCAGAAGCCAAGTTCCCCTGGGTAAATCTTCTTTGCAGAGCGTGCGTTGGCTTTACAGCTGAGAGACCGGGTCTCCCTGAAGTCGGGGAGAAGGGTGTGCAGTGCACCCCACCCCTCCATTCTCTCAGTGCTGTGGGTATTCCGCCGAGGATCACAGGAGGTGGAGGACACTGACTTGGACTTTTCTGAACCTTCGTGATCACCTCACCGTGCTCAGCATATCCATGGTCCTTATCCAGCACTGGTCCACCACTGGATTGGGTCACAAGCACTCACAATTTCATTCCTCCGGTTCTGAATATGTTTCAGTAACCACCATGCCCCGGGAAAACAGAAATAGCTAAGATGTGCCTCTTACCTTCCAAGCTTAAATCAAAGGTGAATAATCTTATAGTCGAATGAGAAAATAATGATTGGCTCTAAATTAATACCTTTTGCCTTTTCCTCATGTCAAAATAGAAACCAGTCTGAAGGAACTTTCTTTTTTTGTCCCCAGAATGAAAGAGCACAGTTGAGTGATAGCTGAGCCGTTGTGTTGAGGCACACAATTTTTTCTCACTTATTTCTAGGCAAAACCCCAGGAGCAGAGCTTACCCATCCCGACGAGGAGAAGAGTGTGAGTGGAGAGAATGTTCTTCCCAGAGCTGCCCTGGGAACTGCCCGCCTCGGCCTTCTTGCCACCCGCCCCCGCCTGTCACTTAGGGCATGACCTCCGACCTTCTGCAATTTCATGTCGTTTACTTTGCCCAGTGGCTCCGGATGCTTCCAGGAGCAATGCCATCCACAGGACTGAAGGATGGCTATGGTAGAAGGTGCCTGGGTGCAGTCAGTTCACTTCCTGCCACTTAACTCCAGGGCAGCCATCATTACGGCTCATCACTAAGATCATCCATTGACCCGCAGGCAGGGAGAGCCAGTGATGAAACCTGCCATCGCAGTACAGAACGTCACAGTGTGACTTTTTACTGGGAAAGAACTCCTTCCTCCATTTCCAGATGATCTTGTCTCTCTTTTGATCTGGGAAGCGTCACCAGCCCTTGTGCCCTGTGTGGGGGAGACACTTCCTCACCCCTATGAGGTCAGCCTCTTCTGTCCAGAAAAAGCAGTCTCATCAGGCGCGCTGGAGGGAGCGCCAGTGGAAGGTGGCGTCTGACTTGTACAGTGTCCTGCGCCGGCCTCCTGTCCACAGCGGCGTGGAGGTGGCGGGGAGAGAAGGGGGGTCCGCTCTGCGTGACTGACCTCCTTCCAACTGTGCCCACTGTAGAAACGGGCCTTCCCTCTCAGGCTATCAGTATTGCTACCTAGGGACGTTACCTTGGAAAGGTCATCGCGAATAAATTTATGTTTATTTGTTTGAGGACAAAATGGTGTCCCCTATGAGCTCTGGTGAGAAACTAGCAAAGAAACCAAAGCATCGCAGGTTCGATTCCCAGTCAGGGCACATGCCTGGGTTGAAGGCCACAGCCCCCAGCAACCACACATTGATGTTTCTCTCTCTCTCTTTCTCCCTCCCTTCCCTCTCTAAAAATAAATAAATAAAATCTTTAAAAAATAAAAAAGTCCTCTTAAAAAAGTAAATAAATAACATCGTTTTTAAAAAAAGAAACTGGCAAAGATGTGCTTCATGCATTTGCCTAAAAAACATCTTAGAAATGCCTGTGGTACTCAGCAGGGAGCTGGCCAAATAGCAGGCAAGTGTTTGCGGAATGACCAAACAAACGTGTAATGGCTCTGAAGAAATGGCAGCGCTGTCATGTTAAGGACAAAGATACAATTATGTGCGGTGTTATTTGCAGATGCAGACTGTTTCATAAATGTGGAGATCATTACGGCTTTATAAATAGAAGTCCTCTAATGTTATGAACCTATTAGTGTATATAACAGGCAGAGCTTTCGGGAGACTTAACCAAGTTCAACTTCAAAGATAACCTTGGATCACATCTTTTCTTGCTGAATTATCTTTATAATACTATTATAATGCTTAAATTTTGTTTTAAGCATGATTTGAACCCCAGCACGGAGGGTTTATTTGGTGAAAGACAAAGGCAACTTCACTTCTGAAGTGTTTCGTGCATTGAGCATAATGGAAGTCCAGCATAAGATGGTGTTTTATACTATTGTTACACTATACTTCTGTCATAATGCTACATCGATACCGGCTTTTTGTGGTAATATCAGAATCTGAGAGCACCAGACTTCAGAGACACCTGACTTGGATGTAGGGAAATGCTCATGGCATTGCCGTTATTGTTGGAGAGTGTATTTTTTCACAGAGGAGATCCTAATATAATGATTCAGATTTTCTAAATGGAATTATATTTTCTGATGTTCTGAGTCATGTCCTATTGAAGAGTTCCGCTTTTGTGGATCTTGTAACGAAGTACTGATAAATAGGAAATGAAAACGGAAGGGTAACTGGTACCAGGAGTTTATTAGGCATTTCACTGGATACAAAGAAACTTTGTCTTACATGAAGAACACAATCATATTAAAAAAGTTCACATTTGCTAAACAGAATTGGCGGCATGTATTTTCTTTACACCACATTTATTAAAGTATCGATGACCAGATCCTAAAAAGAGAAGGCACAGGTCTGTCTCCCTCTGGTGAATTTCTGGGGTCCAACGCAGGAAATGTCACCAGCGCTGCACACTCCCATCCCTTAGAAATGAAGCAGATCAGCCCAAATGTGTGCAAGCGGGGCCGTGAAAGGGAAATGTTCTACTAGAGGACTGGGATTTTCTTACCACTCATGGGAATTTCAAGAGAGGAGGTAGGTACCAGAAATGTTCTAAAACTCCATGCACATTCAGATTGTGTCAAGGATTTGCTGTTGAATACAACAGTATTTGAAAACCCGATTCTAGGAATTCCTCCATGGTTCTCTTCTCGGCAAACTGTTCTAGAAACTGGCCTTACACCTCCCTGTTCTTACTCTGGGGTGACTTGGGGGTCCTCAGGAAAAGTGCTGGTTGTTAACAATTTGCTTGGGCAAGTCTGTCTGCCACGCGCTAACTTCCTTGTCTGAGTCCCCCACCTGCTGCCCAGCCTCCACCGAATCTCCTGAGAAGGCACCCACGGGGCGTGTCTATTCCCCGGACTCTGGCCTCCTCTTCTGGCCATCGAGGGAGTTCCTTTCTGGGTCAGATGTTTTACAATTCCACTGATGACCCGTTCTAGCCTAATAAAAATCATCTGTGGTAAGGTGATAATGAGGTGAGTAATGGGTTAGCTTGTTCCGTCTCAGAAAGAAAGAAACTGAATTTTAAGAGGTCTTGGTACTAAGTTAAAAGGTGATGTCACTTTCTAAATGGAGGCATTTTTCCTGGGTGAGGGTTTTGGTTGTCCCAATGACTGGAAAAGGCTCCTCTAAGGGAGTAATGGGGGACAATTTGCACCTCACAACAGGCCCATGAAGAGAAATTTTGAATGTGGGTGGCAGGAATCTTATAAAGACTCCACCCTTGCTAATTCCATCTGTAGTCGAGTTGGTCCTTCACAAAGCATTTGTGGGACTCGGCATGAATCGACAATTTCTGTCAGGAAGGGTATTAGGACTATAGATATTCACGAGGGGTATGAATTAACATGAGGGTGTGGGAGGAGGTAGGATTGCACCCCTTTTAGGTAGCCCAGCCGAAAAAGAGAGGCAGGATGAGCAGCATTGCCAGATAAGAGAAGAAATCACAGGACACCCAGTTAAACTTCAATTTCAGATTAGCAAATAATATTTTTTTAGTATGCTTCATGAAATATTTGGGAAATTCTTATACAAAAAAATATTTACTGTTTATCTGAAATAGAAATTTCACTGGGTGTTCTGTATTGTATCTGGCAACCCTCAATCCAGGAGAAAAAAAGGTAATGAGGATGGAGAAAGAGAGGAAATAAGAAGAGTAACATTCCGACCCAGACCCCCAGGCCCAGGGAAGCCCACGGAGTCTTCGCCTGGCGCAGGAGAACCTGTGCAGATACTCGAACTAGTCACGTGTTTTCTACTCCTGGACCACACACGGGCAAGCAGCAAGAGTGCAAAAGAGTGTTGCACGCTTGTGTTTGGGAAAGAAAACCATGCTGGGACCACTTCATGTTGACGGGTCTTTAGCGCCTCTCAGAGAGACAAGGCAGTTCATCCTTCTTGAGAAGATCCAATTTTTAAAAAGTCATGCTTTGCAGAAACAATGTTTTTCATGGGCAACTTATCCTCCTAAGCAAAATGGGTTCCGTGTTTGGAGGAGCAGCTTTAGACATGAGCTGGTTCTGTTGGTGATGGAAACCAATGAGAATTGAACCTCATTGCCTGACTATGGGTTTAATAAACGAATGGACGTTCGCAACTTTTGAGCAGCACGGGGCACTCCGCAAGCTGAACTATGGTCTGTGGTTTGTGGGGAACTAGGAGGAGGTCTAAAGTACATCCCTCGTATGATTGTTTAAAAGCCATTTTTTAACAAAGACATAATTTCTCTTTAAATTTGAATCCCGAATTGCAACAACAACAACAAAAAAAATGGCAATGAATTAAGGCTGGTCATAATGTGCCCTTTTTCTTTAGGATAAGTTTGATTTTCTTATAAGATACACTATGCTTACACGCAAATCACATACAAGCAGACACTTTTGACTCATACAAATATACGTGTAGAACTAATACCTGAAAATAGTCTCACACATGAAATAAAAATTACGCCATTATCAACAGACTCAACCAACACAATTTACAGATTATACAGAACGTTGTACCATTGTCACAGGGAAAACGAAACAAACGATTTAGAGCATCATGAGGAACTGCACGGACCAGAGGCGCCACCGATAAGTTACGGCAAATACAGCATTTACACCACTGTGTCACAATTCTAGCTGAAAAGACTAAAGTGCAGTAAAATAAATGACTTTTCAAAACCTTGTTTAGCATGTCCTGAGGGGCACTGTGCATACTTTTCTATGAGCAGGTCAAAAGGCAAGCACACTCGCTGAGGAGCCCTCATGGGCGTGAGAGAGACTGTGCCGCCGGACCCGCAAAACTGTAGAACTGAAAAACCCCTGAAAACATGCATTTCCTGAGACGTCCCACTTTCCGGTCTACAAGCCAAACAGGGGGCAACCTGAACAGACAACCCTGGCTAAAATAAGTCAGAACCTCCAAGAAGTTAAAGCAACTTGAAGTAAAGATCAGGGTTGGTTTGTTTGTCCTTTATATTCAAATCCGCGCTTAATTCACCAGCTCGCAGGGTAATGGCCAATGCAGTGAGTTTATTACTGCTAGGCATTTCTTATTTATCATGGTCTCATTTTTTTTTCATTGGTTTCCTAGTGACTTTTCTCCTTAAATAATTCAATATTGGAATTCAGTGTATGCCTACTCAGATTGGAGGCACTGATGTTAAGAGTTAAGACGGCAACAGAATTAGGTCGAGTGGTGACAGTTTCAACTGGAATAATGTGTGAGCATGTATTTGCATGTGCGTGGACACAGAGGTGTATACATGCCAACGCCTTACGTTCCAGTACATTCGCTGCTAGGTGGCACTCCATAAATAGTGATTTTCCCAATATGGCTGAAAGTGAAGATCGAGGTCATCATACAGAATATCCTAAGGCTTTTGAGAGATGCCTCCTCATCTCTGCACTCACCCGATTGTGTAGTAATAAGGGAGACACAGATGATAATGGCAGGAGCTCTCAGTTTGGTCCTTCAACAGGACAGACAGGAAAGCAAACCAAAAAATGATACTCTTGGCATATTTTCCCTCACCCCATCCGCTCCTTCAACTTCCTGCTGTCAATTATGTAAAAGCTGGATTTTGTTTCTGTTTTTTTTTGCCTTGCAGAATTTGTGGCACGAAGTCTTAAGAAACGAGCAACACGAAAATTGCACCAAGAAGTATCTCCTACCATCTTGGGGCCTCTCTGTAGCCCTGGACCCCCAGCTTGTCTGGAAAGACAGTGCCCAGCCAAGACAAAGCAGCGTAGGCTGAGAGGGTAAGCTCCGACTGCATCTCCCCGGTCCTCACCTCCACCTCTTTATTTAAGGCCCACGGCCAGCTCCCTAAGTGTGCTCCAGCGTGGGACCAATAAACAGAAGGCAGCCACAGGCATCTTCTCTCTATTCCCCTTTCAAAGGAATCCCTGCTAGTGAACACTCCCCAGTTGGAAGGCCCACAGTTTATTTCCACACGCTTCCTCCCTTAGAAATTAAGGCAAGTCCCTTTCCTCTCAGTGCCTGCTCCACGGGTGCTGTGTATCCACGTGGAAACAATAACCTGGGCTTGAAAGTTCCTTTTGTCAAACAAGTGCCTTTGTGCATGTCCTTAGCGGCAATAGAAAACTTCCTCCAGTTAAGAAACTGCACAGTCAGTCTAATCTTTCAGCATGTTTGTTTGTTTGTTTTTTTCTCCAGCACCGAAATGACAAATACAACAAAGCTAACTCTAAGCAAACTTTATAAGAAAGCATCTAAGTTCAAGAAAATACAACATAGTTACCTCCGCTATTTTATTCATTTTCCACGAGTACGTGGAAATATCTGTTTCCTGTCGTATTTATAAATTAAATCCTTGTGTCATTTCAAGTGTGCTTGGCTAAAGGTCCTCCTGAGGAGTGATGAATAATGAGTAGTCACGGAGAAAATCTGCCCCAAAAGCAACGTTACAGGACTTAAATTTCAATAATCCGTAGTCCCTTAAAAAGGATTTCTGTTTACTCCGTACACATGGAGCAAGTGAAAGGGATAGAAAAACAATAAAACTGCAAAGCAGAAAGGAAACTATCTTTGCAAATAATTTAGCCCCAAGCTAGATCATCTTTACAAAAATATTTGAATATAATCAGCAACTCTATTGTCAAAGGTCTTACCACTCTTTTTCATACATTGTTAAGGGTTTCACAGTCTTAAAATTAAATTATTTAATGTTGTCGATGTCTCCACTGAAAAGAAGAATTTGACTGTGTCTGTCCGTGTCTGCGTGTGTTTGCACGTGTTTGCGTGTCTCTGCCTGCACACGAGTGGGTATGTAATGACTCACTGTGGGGGGTGAAACATACACACTGCTGGAATGTAGACCGTATCTGTTGCACGTACACACGTGCTACTTGGTCTGCCACACATACTTACACGCTTTTCATAAACATTCTATTCAGCATAAATAGTTTTTCTTCCCTGCAGTTGCTAATGAATAATATTTTCTGATAATGAGCCTTTATAATCTTATCAACTCTTAATTACCTATAATCTTGACATACACCATCTTGGACTCAACTCCCTTGCCTAGGTCTAAGAGATTGAACCACACGACTGATATTTAGATTCACTAAAAGCTGAGGGCATGCTTTTATTTCTCTATGGCCCACTATACACGGACTGTGTTTTCCCAAGAAACGACTGAGGTGCAATTATTTCTAAACATGGAGATAAAATAATTCATAATTGTAAGAATTTCAGCAAATTTTATAGATTTTTATAAACGCCTCACAAAATTCCTGTTAGGCATATAGGTAAAGGTTATTGTGCTCTTTGAAGATTATTTTAGAGTTGTTAAATATCACAGGGACAGCGAGAAGGAATCAGTACTCGTAGTTGAGTTATCATTTTTCTTCCCTCTTTCTTCCCTGTACAACTGGACTGTCAAATGTTGGACTACGGGAATGTTCTCCTGTGCCTCGTTCTTGACCCTGGGGGCTGGGGGGATGGAACCCAGAAGGGCCGAATCAGTTTTCATTAAGTCTGCTCAGACCACACGTATTTAAGAATCTGCCAAAGGCGGTTCATAGATCCTTGAAATCTCATGGACATAGTTTCAAAAGCATTATCCTGACTCCTTCTGTCACCCTTCCTTTTCCTTCAACTTTAAGGGAAAAAAAAACCCCTCAAATGAAAGCTTCTTCAAATATGCTCCTCAAAATCTGGAATTTAGATTTATATCATTGGAAATCCCAATTTGATAAGGAAGCTTGCACAATCTTTTATTTCTTTCTCTTTCTTTTCTTCCCCTTTTTAAAAAAGATCAAAGGAATTGTCAGGAGAGCTTTTGTGAGAGTTCTCTGCAAAGTCGTCTGATTTTAGCACACTTTCATTCATCATTTTTCATTGACTGGGTGTTTGCAGGGCAATATTGTTAAGAGATTCTGAGTTAAAACAGCAACCATCCCCCACCCCCATTTTGCACTATAGAGTTGGCACGAATAGTTCTTCCACAGAATTGTTTACTCTATATTTATAGCTGCCTTAAATAGAAATACTATGAAACACTATTATTTTCATATAACACAAAAATCACTGGTTACGGCCTCCAATATTACTGATGCAGGGAAAATGACTTGCATATTTTCCATGACCCAAAGTTAGCAATGATTGCCCGATTGCAGATGACGACAGAATATTATGCCAAGTCCCACACAACAAATAAATTTTAGTGCAACAATGTAATACATGTTCTGTTGGGACAGTCCATCGTTTTGAGCCCCATACAGCATCTGATTAAAAAGAGAGCACGGGAGGGGGAGCGGGAAAGTTCAGTCAGAGGATATGGAGAGCGCGTAGGGGATCTAGGCTGAAACCAGAAACACAATCAAGTCAACACTCGCGAGTTACACGTTACAAAGACTAATTCTGAAAAACAAAATTCACTGGTCTTTTTTAAAACCTCTAACACTAGAAGGAGATGTTGCTCATCCAATGGGAAACGAAATATTTATACTAGTGCAGACTATGATAGTAATCACTCGAGAAATGGATTCCCCCTTTTCCCACCCACTACCAGCCCTAAGTCCCTCCGAGACTCAGTGGAACAGGAAGATCAGCGTGTTTGTAGATAATATGCCTAATACAATGCGTCTTCTCTATCTTACTCGTGAAGGCTCAGACAGTACTATCAAGTGTTGGCTTCTCCTTCCTCAAAGACATAGTTGAGCTTTATGACGGTGCTGATGAAATCACCGAGTTCTACAAAGTCGGCGGTGACGATATTGATGCCACTCTCTCCTGGCTTCTGCGTGCGGACCCACTGCATCATGGCAGGGAGAGCTCTGAGAAAGGAGAGAAAAAGAGAAGTCACAGAGGGCAAGAGACGGCCTTTCCAGCTCACAACCCCCAGGTTCCCCTTTAGTATTCCACCTGATTAAGATAAACGTCCCAATTATAGAATGGAGACACAGGGCCGAATGGACAATGGGAAACGCTTAACTTCCATAGAGACTCTGTGGGAGAAGGATTCACCATATTGGCCTCTGCTGGTCGCGGCGTTTTGGAGATCTCAGGTGCTGTGAGAGTCTAGAGTGAAGCTTCTCCTCTAAGAGAACATTCTGGCACTTGTGTTTTGGTCTGGCGCCATGTGATTGCAAGCTCTGCAAAGCGATGGGTGGCTAGGGTCAGAGATGAATGCGTGCGCTTAGCCAACATTTATTATAAACCCAATATTTTCAGGAAATGTGCTAGATACTGTAAATAGACATAACAGCAGAAATCCCTGCATTTGAAGAGTTAATGATTTGGTAGTGGGAAGGCAGGTGGGCAAGAGAAGAAAATATTAATATATTGCAATCGGGGATGTTCTTTTAAACACATCTACTATATATATTTAATCCTCACCTGAGGGTATGCTTATTGATTTTAGAAAGAGGAGAAGGGGGAAAGAGGGACAAACATGGGTGTGTGAGAGAGAAACATCAGTTGGTTGCCTCCTGTGTGCTCCCCGGCCGACTGGGCATCAAATCCGCAACCTAGGCATGTGCCGTGACCAGGAACTAAACCCGCAACTTTTTGGTGTATGGGACGGTGCTCCAACCAACTGAGTCACCCACCAAGGGCAAGCACCTATTACATTTTAGTTACCATTGGAGGTACTTAGAAAACTTGAATGAACAAAATAGATAAAAATTTCCACCAGTATGGAGCTTATATTCTAATAAGGACAGACATTAAAAAATAATCATAAATACATTATATCCTTTGATTGGATGGAATAAGTGCTATAAAAAAAAAGAGCAGAAGCCCTGGCTGGCGTAGCTCAGTGGATTGAGCGCGGGCTGCGAACCAAAGTGTCACAGGTTTGATTCCCAGTCAGGGTACATGCCTGGGTTGCAGGCATGACCCCCAGCAACCGCACATTGATGTTTCTCTCTCTCTCTCTTTCTCCCTCCCTTCCCTCTCTAAAAATAAATAAATAAAATCTTTTTTTAAAAAGGAGCAGAAAAGGGATAGGAATGTGCAGGCAGAGAGGAATGGTGCAAATCACAAGTTAAAATAGGGCAGTTTGTAGGCCTCGTTGATAAGGGCGCATTTCTGCAATGGTTGGGAGGAGACAAGGAAGTTAGTCACGTGGATTTCCAGGGAATGCATTTCGGATACTGCCGTAGCCTTAAAGGGCTCATAGGCTTAAGCTTGGAGAAAGAAAAGAGAGCAGCGAGAGTCGAAGTGAGAGGGATGATGAGGAAAGGGGGTAGGGCACCACAGGACATTATAAGGGCTTTGGGTGAAATGGGGAGTCTGTGGGAGAGCCTGAGCAGAAGAGTGGTGGGAGCTGACGTTTATTATAGAAGACGGTTCACGACCAGAACAGCACAGGGGAGAGTCCCCTGGCCCAGTCTGGGAAGTCAGGGAAAGCTTTCCACAAGAATGCTCCCTGAATGTGGCGGGAGCAGCGAGATGTAGCGGAGTACAGGTGCGAATGCAGGATGGAGGACGGTGTAATGAATTTGCAGGCAGAGGACATACCACTTCTTCATTGGCAGAGGTACACATGGCCTCAGGAGTAGAAGATGCAAAACACAGAAGTACAGGTGATGTTAGGAATGATACACAATATCCTATGACAGCACATGGAAGGAAAATCTACGATGACTTCAGGTGGCAGGAAAGGAGGTCTCCATGACAGGAGGGATAAATAAACTGGCCTGAGAGTTGAGAGAACAGCAACAAAGAAAGTGTGAGGACACACACGTGAACATTAAATTCATGCATGAGACAGAGGAGCAAAGACAAAGAGAAGGGGGAAGGGGAAGAAAAAAGGATGCGGTTAAGAATCTCAAAGAGTTATATCACAAAATTTAAAGAAGTCTTGAAGGTATTGGAGAGATAAGAAAGAACGAGATGAGAGAAGGGTTTCGGAAATCTAAAACACCTGAAAGCTATTGACCAGGGAAATAATGTGCTTACATTTGTAGCTGGGAGAGCTGAGTTGCCTTCAGTGTGGACAAATGAATGGGAGAGGGGAAGGCTAGCAATCCGGATGAGTCAACAGTATCTTAAGTTTCCGTGGCAGCAATAGAGAGATTCGAAAAGAACTGGGGAAAGAAAAACGACGATATTGATTGGCGTGGGACTGGATGTGGACGGGGAGGGAGAAATAGGCGGTGACGATGCCTAGATTTCCGGCGGGATTCTGGCAGCTACGCATCCTTCACTAATCCCGCAGAGACGGGAGTGAAGGCTTTCCAGGGGACGTGCCAAGTTCAGTCTGAGACATGCTGTCAGTCGGTTATTCCAGGTGACTTCAGAAACATGAGCTGAGACCTCAGTTGGTGGTTCAGTCGGGTCTGATATTCAGAACACGGAGCTGGGCGGGAGCCATTACACAGAGCTCCTAGTCGGAGCCACGAGAATGAATCACATTACCTGGGGAGATTTTGTAGAGAGAAAGAGAAGAGAAAATCTGAAGACCAGCAGAAATGAGTAGAAAAGTTGATTAGCAGATGATAAGGGATGACTAGAAAAGTTGATTCAACAAAAGAGAAAGAAGTAGGCACAGGATAGGAGGAAAATCAGGAGCATAGGGTGTCATCAAGATCAGTAAAAAGACACCATGCTGTTTGAGGCCCATGATGTTAAAGCATGGAATGCAGTTCATGTAATCCACGTGCATTTCTCTGGATCTCGGGAAGTACACCTGGTCAAAACACGCTCAACCCACTCAGGCAAAACTGGATCAACGGCCTTGAACTACATTAATCTTACAGGTAATATTGTGAAAATGATGATCCATATTTTTCAGCATAGACATTTTTCTGTTAGACACAGATAGAGGAGGATCTAGTTGCTTCTAGAAAAGCATGTAATGTCTCTAAAGTGCCCAATGCCTCCAGAAAATAAACTGGCAGGTGGAAAAAATGGGGTCCCTCCTGGCAACAGTTTCAGAAGAGAATGCTATGTTAAGATGAAAAATCTGGATCCCTAGCACTCAGACACAAGGGTATTCAAGCTCATTAAAAAGATAGATGCTCGCCATGGCTGGAGTAGCTCAGTGGATTGAGCGCAGGCTGCGAACCAAAGCGTCACAGGTTCTATTCCCAGTCAGGGTGCATGCCTGGGTTGCAGGCCATGACCCCCAGCAACCGCACATTGATGTTTCTCTCTCTCTCTTTCTCCCTCCCTTCCCTCTCTAAAAATAAATAAATAAAATCTTTAAAAATAATAATATCCTTTTTTAAAAAAAGAAAGAAAGAAAGAAAGATGGATGCTGTGGTAATGTGTGTGTGGCCACTCGAAGTTGAGTTGCATTACTTTCTCCTCTGGCCTTGCTGGAGCAGATGGCATATTCCTGTTGTACATGCGGCATCACCTGGGCATCGTAGGAAAGCAGACAGTCTTTGCAGAAAGCATCAGAACCAGTGCGTTTCCTGGGAAGAACGGTTGTCCAAGGGATACACTCGGCTGGAGAGGGGAGAGTGGGGAGTGGACCAGCATGATGCCGAGGCCAGTACTGCCTCTGATTTAACCTTAACTGAGTGTGCAGTTCACCAGATCCCTGGGTACCGAGGTACCAAGTCATGGAAGGTTCCAGAGCAACCAAATTCCCGCCTTAGAGCCATGACCACCGCAGAAGCCCCTGCTCAGATGCCCTCTGCCACTCTAAGATTAGAATTCCTGGGCCTGGATGGAGAACAGTACGTTGTGGTTTTCATGGGGAGGCATTAGACCACAAGAGTGCTCTTCTGTGTTTTTCTGTAAAGCGGATTGCCTTGAGAATGGATGAAACACCCTCTTGGAATAGCTGATAGTCCTCATATGAAGTATGTCTTACATTTCAAATACCATTTCTGTGAGTAATGGGAGTATTTCTACCTTTCTGTTCAGATGCATTTTCCTAAAGTCAATACACCACCAGAGATAAAACAACCAATAATGCCAAATTGAATCTTAAATATTCAGAAGTCTTAAGTAGAATCATGCTAAATGCTAAACAGTAAGTCTCAATATACTGGATTAATACTAGCAAATGCAACTCAAGTTACAACAATTATTTAGAAAAGCATTTTTAACCTATTTTTCATTATTGCCCCCCATGAAGCCCTTTATTTTTAATTAAATTTATTGGGGTGATATTGATTAATGAAGTCATATAGGAGGGTTCAAGTGTACATTTCTATGACACGTGATCTGCATATTGCACTGTGTGTCTGTCACCCACAGTCAAATTATCATCTGTCACAATGTATTTGGCCCCTTTCACTCATTGCTACCCCTCCACCCCTCATCCCTCTGGTAACCATACTTTTGTCTGTGTCTGTGAGTTTCTGTTTGTTAATTTTTCTTACTTGTTCATTTGTTACTTTCAGTTTTATGTCTCATATATGAGTGAAACTATATGGCTCTTAGCTTCTTCTGTCTGACACTTTGCTCAGCATGATAGTCTCGAGATCCATCCATGCTGTCACAAATGGCAGTAGTCCATCTTTTCTTATGACTTAGTATATGAAGTCTGTCTGGAAAAAGTCCAGCCATTGTCAAGAAAACGAGAACAGTTTGTGCAACATTGATGAAACCTGGAAGCCAAGGAGAGTGGACTGGAGTGTGCATATACAAACAATGACAACTTCACTGTACTAGTCAGCGGGGGTGGTAGATGCCATTGAGTGAGGATGTGTACTGTGTGGCCGTTGCATTCAAAATGATTAAGTGAATAGAGCAATGAATCTGCAACAAATGTTAGGTTGAGCCTTTACCATTCTTGTGTGGAAACTATTCAGATGATTCAGAAGGTCGCAGCTACAGGCAACTGGTGATTGGCAGCTTCATCACAACAACACACCTACTCACGCGTCATGTCTCATGCAGAGATTTTTGATGAAACATCAAATAACCCAGGTGACTGAGCCCCCCTACAGCCCAGATTTGGCACCTTGTGACTTCTGGCTTTTCCCAAAACTAAAATCACCTTTGAAAGGGAAGAGATTTCAGACCCTCAATGAGATTTAGGAAAATAAAACGGGACAGTTGATGGCAATTGGAAGATCTGTGTGAGGTCCCAAGGTGACTATTTTCAAGGGGACTGAGATGTCACTGTCCTATGAACAATGCTTTTGCATTTTATATCTTCTTCAGCAAATGTCTCTATTTTTTCATATTACATGGCTGGATACTTTTTGGAGAGAACTTGTATATGTACCACATCTTCTTTATCCAACTGTCTATTGTAGGACTGCTTTTTATATGTCAATACGAGCCCAGTGAAATGGTTTAAAATAAAAATGCATGAGCATGAAAAAGATGATGTGATGATGGGAAGGACAAGGTGACAGAGAGCAGAGGCCTTGGAGGTGCAGGGACAGCAGGCTGACCGACTAGGGTAGGAACGGGACAGGAAGGTCCTTCGGTCAGACTGCAAAGAGCCTCGGTAGACAGCCCGTGGAGTCATGTGTGTGCACTTGAAGGTTTGTCATGGACTTCATCCAATTAAACAGGAGCTCTTTGGCTCCCCAGGCGAAGAAGAGTCTAATATTAATTCCAAACAAAGTGTACTATCTGGTGACAATGAAGTTTGCACTCTGTCCATATTTAGCGAGCTCACTGTCTCCCTTTCAAAGTTCTCAGATTATCACGAGACCCTAAAGAGCATTCATTCATTCATTCATTCCTCATATTGCCTCCACCTCTATAGACAAAAAGTCGCTAGCTGAAATTTGAATGATGTTCACTAACATTATGAAGAAATAATATTTTAAGTTATATAATCTGAAGTGATTATTAAATTCCCTTTGAATTTGTACATTAATAACTTAGCATCTATTCGTGGAATGGTCTCATTTGGTACAGAAAGATGTGATTATACTGTAATGGCGTCTTACAAATGCCCCTCCCCTTTTCTTATTCTCTCTGCTTTATTAGATGCTGGATTTATAGTGTAGATTTAGACTGTTCACTTGTGAGGCCTCACTGACGACCAGGAGAATCATGTCAAGGTAAGTGAAAATTTAAGTAAAATCATAGCACGTATCTAATCTGGATCAGGACTATTTCTACTCAAGTCCCAGCACCAGCATTTTTTATGAGTTAGTTAACACTCTCAGCCTCAGTTTCACCGCCTGTTAAGTGGGCGTAATAATGAGCATTAAAGTAGCTAGAGCATATAGAGTGCTTAGATGAGTGCCTGGCTCTCTGTAGGTGGATTGTACTGAATACTCACCGAGGAACACCTGTGCGCTGCCCTCTCCAGGAGCTACAGGGTCTGAAAGAAGGAAGGCGGCAGGGAATGCTGAAAGCAATGCCCAGCCCTGATACCCTTGTAACGTAAGAAGGTGCCTGATTTAATTTGATTCCAGCCAAAGTCGGAAAGGGGGTTGGGGGACACCCTCATGCTGTCAGGGCAGGACTGATGATGGGGCCTTGGGGGAAACATCCTTGGAAGCGGTTTGCTTCTGGGCGCCTCGTTGTGGCAAACATCCGAGCATGCTTTTCCCATCACAGATTCTGAATTAGGTCGGTAAAAGAGCAGGTGCAGAACTAAGCTTGGTACGCGGAGCCTCAAAGCCCCTCTCTGGCGTGTGGAGCTCTGCTGAGGAAAGGCGTCTTCAAACACATTTCGGGTTTCTCAGAAGAGAAACAGGCAAACCTACGGAAATCAGACAGCTCCCTTCAAGGGGGCAACAGGAGGTGGGAGACGAGAGGGCCAGAGATCGTCTGATGTTCTGGCTGTGAGAGCTGGCTTTAAAAAGGTTTAGAGCAAAAGGTTTAGGAGTTGGAAGTGCAGTAACCCTCAATGTGCTGACCTTGGCTTACTCATTCATGTCCGGGTCATGAGATTAATTCGGTCTACTCAGAATGCGTCAGTCACCTCTCCATGCTTTTAGGAAGATGATAACAATCCTTCACTGACCGACAGAGCCCTGAATGACGGCCACCAGGGGCTCCTCTGGTGGCATCTCCGGTCACTCTCTCCGTCACCGAATTGCAGCCACAGCCTCAGTTGTGTGTCTCCACCAGCCTGACTTTCTGCAGGGGACCCGTGAATGCTGCCATTGTCTGTTCGCTCTCCCCCCCGCCCCACCACCGTTCACTTGGACAACTCACTCATCTCTCAGGGGACACTGAAACTGTCCCTTCGCAACACTGGTCAGAGCTGTAACTATATTGGTGTGTCTAACAGACAGCTGTCTCCCCGACTAGACCGCAGTCTCTCTGACCACCAGCACTGTCTATGTTCTCACTGTGGTCCTCCCAGTCCCTAGCACAGGGCCTGGCGCAGCAGGTTCTCAGTAAATGCTTGTTGAAAACACATGAATGAGTTTGACTTTTAAAAACAAATGGAAGCATACGCAGTAATATAATTCATGAAAAGCCTCTTCTGTTTTCCTTGTCATGGTTACTGTCACGGACGTCAGTTTGTAACTTCACTATTTGTTTGAATAAAAAAAATTTTTTTAAACTCACTTGAAGGATTTTAACTTTTCTGTACTTGGCAGGTCTCACTTGCAAATTTTCAAGTTCACCACTCAGTTTGCAAAACAAGTCCCTCTGCACTGTACCTCTGGTGGTGCCATGAGATGCTGCGTTAATGATGACGCTAGCAGGAATTATTATCATCTTCATAAATGCTAAGTTTATTAGAGTTAAGTTTAATTCATTGGATTTCTTTAGTTATTCATGTCTCATTAACTTTAATTATGAAATACGATTACCTAATTTAATTAATTAGATGTGAGTTATTAGACATTTATTAGGAATCGAGGTGAAGTTCCTATTCAAGGGTGCACGTGCACACACGGAACACTTTTACAAAGAATGCATTTTTCTATCCTACTTTTCTCACTTCCCTAATCTTATATTTTCTAGTTATGAATGAAAAATTGTAGATTAAAAAAAGCACATCTTTTAGCAAATTTTCTTTGAGTGCATTTATTTTGAATGAAATGTTCTTTAAGTGAATGAAATAGACCTCTTCGAAATCAGTTCATTAGTGTTTCCTGAGCTCTTTGACGGCCTGGGGATAAAGACTACTTTACTATGAACGCATCGGAGCCTGATCACTGCTTACCCCACACTCGGCCTCTCCCAAGACACGCAGGCTTAACTGACAAAGCTTAAAATAATGATCACAGATCTTTTCTTCTCCTGAAAAACTGGGTCAGCCAGGAGCAACTAATTAAAATCAAGTCTGACATATTTTAAAATGTGATTTTCCCGTCAATTCGGCCATTTCTGAAAGCTCAGAACAAAGCTGTGGGACATTCACACAACGGAACACTACACTGCCAGAAAAAGGAGACCTTACCCTTGTGACAACATAGATGAACCTGGAGGTTATTGTGCTGAGTGCAATAAGCCAGTTAGAGAAAGACAAATATCATACAACCTCTCTCACATGGGAAACCTCAGGAACTAAATAAGCTGATGAACAAAATAGAAACAGAAGGCACGGAGACATGGAACAGACGGACGGATCTCAGGGGGTGGGAGAGAGGGGACTGCATGAAAGAACGGGAAGGAATCAGCCGAAGAACACACATGCATGACCCACGGACACGGGCGACAGTGTGGTGATGGCCGGAGGGAAGGTGGGTCAGGGGCTGGGTGGAGGTGGGCAAAGGGGGGTTAAATGGGGACATCTGCAATAGTGACAAAAATAAAAATAAGTAAAATGACCTTACATAAATAAAAGGGAAGAAAGAAAATGTAATTTAAAAAAAGACAAGATGAAAAAAACAGCACTTGCCTGAAAGGTCGGCATCTCACACGCGGAGGCACCAGCATAAAAGGCAGCGCCTTCGCACCTGCGGGTTAGACCCTGGGGGGCTTCAGAACCACCTCAGGTGGGTCCCCCCCCCGCATGGGCCATAACCCATAGCTTCCGTAAACACAGGGCATATCGTTTTTGGCTAAAACAGTTTCTGTTCAAAAAGCAGCATATCTGATTTATGTCCGATGAAAAAAAGCTCATTTAAAAAAAAATTCTGTTTTCCCCTAAAGTTGCACTTACAGCAGTAAGTCGTATGATTGCGCTGTAAAACAACGGCCCGACAAGCAACTCCAGAGACTTTAGAAGACCTGTGCTCTCCCACAGGGGAGACCAAGGCCCTCCCAAGACTTCCCAGCACCTGCGCCATGTGCCTTCAAACTGACATTGCTATCACTGCCTGGGGAGAAAACAATGATCAAAGGTCCCACTGAACATACAGTCCAATCTGGATTTTTCCCTTAGTGTCTGTGAAAGAAAGAAATCCCTCTCCACTTGACTTTCCCAGGGTCTCTGCTCAAACCAAGTTCAAACTCCATTCGCAGCTTGATAGCAACATCTATTCCGCGAGTATTTATAAAGCACCTATTATGTGCTGTGCGTTATTGCGTGTGCTGAGGAAGCAATGGTGCTCACAAACCGAAGCCTTCTTGCCCCCCTGGTACCTACAGTGTAGTAGAGAAGAGAGAACTTAATATTAAAAACAAACAAAATTGCTCTGGCTGGTGTATCTCAGTGGATTGAGCATGGGCTACAAACCAAAGGGTCGCAGGTTTGATTCCCAGTCAGGGCACATGCCTGGGTTGCAGGCCAGGTCCCCCAGTGGGGGCCATGTGAGAGACAGCCACACATTGATGTTTCTCCCCCTCTTTCTCCCTCCCTTCCCTTCTCTCTAAAAATAAATTTTAAAAAAATCAATTGCATCAGCTTTATTGGTGTTAAGAGAGAATCTGCCCTTGACTACAGCAATGGGTTTTATTCATATCTCTCATAAATTATGCAGACACCTCAGTCCCCAAGTCCCCTAACTGGAACACTAGGAGTAGTCACACTCAGAGGCAGACACACCCACACACAAGGCACTGACGGGTGTGCGCCGTGAACGTAAGGTGCGGAGTTAGGCGTAAAGACCCGGCCCCCTCCCTGAGCACAGACACGTCCCAGGAGTCTCGAGAGCTGCAGTCACACCAGGAGTACTGGCACTGGGAAGGGCGAGCCTTCGCCACCCCCCCCCCCCCAACTATACTAGCAGCTTTCAGTTGTCCAAGAGACAAAGCCCAAGTCTTTGGGAGCACACAAGAGCTATTTCCCCTCCTCCCCATGCCTGGCAGGTTATTAGTTTATTTTATTTCCATTCAACAAAAATCGATGCAGTGCAGTCAAAGCAAAAGACACCTTCTGTTTTATTCTCTTTTTTTAAAGATTTTATTTCTTTATTTTTAGAGAGGGGGAAGGGAGGGAAAAAGAGCGGGACAGAAACATCAATGTGTGGTTGCCTCTCACAGACCCTCTACTGGGGACCTGGCCTGCTACCCAAGCATGTGGCCTGACTGGGAATCGAACCAGCAACCCTTTGCTTTGCAGGTCTGTGCTCAATCCATGAGCCTCACCAGCCAGGGTGCCTTCTGTTTTTTTTGATGAAGGCAACAGGAGCCCTCCTTACTGTGGCATGGAAGAAATCCCTTAAAAATCCACTTTCCGTTAACATAAGGCTCATCTAAAGTCCTAGAAAAATGCTGCTTAGAGCTCACAGAGTGTCCTTGTCCTCAGGCTCCTCGCGGGCTCCCAGCCAATGCTTCAGAACAAGCTGTAAACCGGTGAGGAGACGGCCCCTGAGCTCACAGGCCCTCCGACAGACCGACCGGGCCTCCTGCTGTGCCGCTCTTCTGTCTGCTGACTTTCTGAGGGAGCCCAGGAAGCAAGAAAGCTTTGCACGTTCTAAACAAAGAGACCCTTCTGCGCATTAAGATTCAGATTGCCAGCAGGCAGATAATGGGGTTTTTCTCCAGAACAGAGTCTCCACAGGATGAGCACTTCTGTGTGGGGTCAAGGGCTGCTCTCCCCCCTCAGCCTCGTCCTCAGTACCGAAGAGCCCCCCACACTCAGCCCAAACGCCCGGGGACTGGGGGACCCAAAGCCCAGAGGCGAGTTCCTCTGTTCCAGTCACAGGGGTTCTGCGTGCTGGCCCTGCCCTGCCTTTCTCCTCCTCTGCAGAGAGATTTCCATTTGCTCGGAAAGAGTTGCTGCTAAGCTCGTGCTAAAAGGAAAGGTCACATTTGTGTTTTCACTTGAGACATACATCTTCAGGACCACCTAGATTTGTTCCTCGGCCTTCAATGGTTCCCAGCCGACGCTGAGCACCCTGGACCTAGACATCAGAGGTGGCAGCGTTGGGAGCCATGACAGAGGTCAGTCGTCCAAGAAGTGTGGTCCCGCCAGTGAGCCGAATTGCCACTCTTCTGTAGTGTCGGCAGGATCATTTTATCGATTCAGTTTTAGTCTCAGATACCTGTTGCTTATGGGAAATTTAAGTGGAATTCTGCAGGCCTTTAGTTTTAACAATGGGGAGTAAGTTGTTACTTATATACCTTTATTAAGGGGAACATGGCTCTGGGAGGGAAAATGGTGTAAGAACAATGGCTTTGAGGGTGAGATCCTGGGCTCCGTTGGTCTCCAGCATGTTCCCATAGTTCCTCATAATGTCGCCAAATGTTCACCGGGCACCTACTATGTGGCAGTTGCTGGGGTGGATTAGGGATGGATCAGATATGGTTCTTGCCTTAATCATGGGATTAATTCCAGAGTCGCCTGCGCTGCTACCAATAGAAATTATTTAATCGAGCCCTGGCTGGCGTAGCTCAGTGGATTGAGCTTGGGCTGCGAACCAAGGCATCGCAGGTTCGATTCCCAGTCAGGGCACATGCCTGGGTTGCAGGCCATGGCCCCCAGCAACCGCACATTGATTTTTCTCTTTCTCTCTCTCTCTTTCTCCCACTCTTCCCTCTCTAAAAATAAATAAATAAAATCTTTAAAAAAATAAGAGTATATGCTTAAAGTCCATGAGTTTAAAAAAAAAAGAAAGAAATTGTTTAGTCACTCCGAATAGCTCTTTGCCTGGAACCATTAAACAATGAGGATGTCCATGAAGTCTCTTGGCTCATGAACTGGCTGCTGGCCTCTTCCTTGGCACAAAGTCCAATTCCAGTGGAAATAGTCCACGGACTCTCATAAATTCATGAGGCTAAATGAAACTGCTCTCCGGGGAGTACTACGTTAAGTAGGTATTTACCAGGGTTTAATGACCGGCTACAGTCAATACAGGGGCAGTTGAAGGGGCAAGAGCTTTCGAGTCAGACTGAGCTGTGTGAGCTGCTAATAACGCACGACCCCGGGAAGGGTACTTAACCTCCCTGTCACTTCCTTTCCTCGTTGGAAATGGGGGTAATAATGGTACACATTTCACAGGGCTTTTGTAAGAATGAAACGTAACAATAACATATATAGGAGGTATGACGTAGGGGTTAGGAATGAGGACTTCAGGGCAGACTGTCTGATTTCAGACCAGGGCCCTCTCAATTAGATGGACTCGTGTTCCTGTAGGAAGTCCCTCACCTTTTTTCTAGCTTCAGTCTCCTCTCTCATGAAAGACAGTAAAAAGAGTAAACGAATGTGGAGATTCAATGGAAAAACACGCATATGAAATTTAACACAATACCTGAGAGATAAAACTCAATACATCTCAGCTGTGAGCCCTTCTTTAGTGTTAATGCCCAAAGGGCTTGTCACCTAGGACACGGTGAGTAAATGTTAGTCACCTTCGTTTTTCCTAGTTTTAGGTCACTTTAAGGCAAGTGGCTGGCAGAGTCGGTCTGTGTATCGATGTGCAGGGACTACTGGGGTGAGCTGCCCACACCTTCCCTTCCAGATCCCGGGCGCCCCTCCTCCGGCTGCCAGAGTGTTGCTGGTTGTTAGTGCTCCGCTGGGTTTCTGTCCAAGAACTGCCTTCAGCCAAAGACAGCCACCTCAGCTAAGGTCACACACCCTCTCTGGAGGCAACCTGCAGCCAACCACCGACTTTTGGGGAGCAGGGTGTGACGTCACTTGCGTCCAGGGGAGAACAGCTCTGACAGCCCATCCAAGCTCCAGAGCTCCCTGGAGACGCGGGTGAAGCCTTGGCTGTGACTGCGTCGCGTGTCCCTCCACCCAGTCCTGTTCTCTTCCCTCTCCCACGGACACGGGTCCCATAGCCTCTCGGGGAACTCAGACAAAACTGCCGCACGCACATCTCAGCACCTCGGAGTCTGTCTCCGGGGAAACCCTGCCTGCAGGTCCATGACTGATGGCAGGAGACTGTGGTCGGCAGGCTCTCTCCTGCTCCCTCCGCTCCCTCCACCCCATCCGGCGTGGCCTTTGGCAACCTTAAGGAGATAAAGAGACTCAAGTCACATCTCCATTTCAGAACTGTGAAGTAGATGGCAGGCTGGTTTGAGGGTGGGTTTGGCGGTGGTGCTTTTACGGTGGAGAGAGGAATCACCGGGAAAAACTGCACTTACATTTAGTGCTACGCTCTGTGCAGACTCCTGTGGGGACTCCTACCGCCTCTGGCAGAGAAGAAAGGCCAGCAAAGCCAGACTACTTAGAAATAGTGACCGTGTAGTCTTACTTTCAGTTTTCCTTTAGGATTTTCCTCTGTATACTCACATTAAGCTTTGAATCGCATATCAGAGGCTCAGAAAACCCACCCGGACTTCTAAGAAAAACATGGTCACTCTGCTGGGGGACGTTTGCAGTCCCAGCCGCCCAGCCGAGGCTGGGGTGTTTACTTTATCATCACAGCCTTGTGCACACAGTACTTCGTGCCGTTTCCTGTCGGTGACAGCATGCTTTCAAAGAGTTGGCCATAGCACACAAAGGAGATGTCCAGACCCCCAAAGTAGATGTTCCATTTCCAAAAAGCCACATTCAGAAATTTCCCGTTCCTTAGAGAAGAAGCTACCGGGCAGAATGAACACAAACGAAATGTAATTTGGATCCTGATAACCCAGGTGCTAATATGGTCCAGTGTCTGTGGGCAATGTAATCACGCATAATCATCAGGGGAGATTTCTTTGGCCTTTTCCTCTTTAATCAGTGACAATGGCAGGTGCAAAGGGTAGATGAGTATGTCATATGTTCTGTAAGATAATAATATTCATTAGGCTCTGATTCTATAATTTCCTCCTGACAGCAGTCTTACGAGTCAGAGTCTTTTATTAGCACCAAAAAGAGCACAAAATTTTAAGTCACTTAGGCTGAGCAGAGAGTTTTCTGCCGTGTTATCTGTTGGTTACATCTTTGGGAAACCATGTCCCCTGGCACTGTTTAACGGTGGCCACTTCAGCATTCTTTGACAATATAGAAAATTCCTAGGAACTTAATAACATGCAATAAATATTGCCGAACCATGCAGGCGCTATATGAGTGTCTTATTTGTTCAAACAGCCTCCCTCTTCCTTGTATATGGCCTCCTTGTCACCTTTGCTAAAGTGTCAGGAGGTATCAGGTGTGACAATGTCCTTAGGATGTTCATAACCAGTGACCACATTTCACATAAAAATGTTTCCTACACTTGAGTTCCACGTGACAATGCCTCACGAGATACTGAAAGATATTCTTAAGACAAATCAAGATGCCTTCGGTCAAATACATGTAAGTAATGTCGAAGCCTCTATGATGTTCACAATGCACATAATAGCATATTAAGCCCATTACCATATTAAGGATATTGAGATGTTGTTGACATAAGTCAGGAACTTATTTCCCTGATTTTGAACTGGTGTTTCCCAGACTTATCTGTTCCCAAGAACAGTCCCAGAACCACCAACACACACACACACACACACACACACACACACACTTTTTATTTCTCCCTACAGACCGCCGACAGACCCCGAGTGGACCCAGTGTTCTGCAGAACACTGCCCTGGAATTATTGTTGTGCAGCGTCCTTCTGAAGGGCTCAGCCCTGCCATATGTCTCAGGGACTTGAAAGTCTCACGGCCGCCTGAGTCAGACCCTCCCGTCTCTGCACTGCTCCCACTACGAGTAGGTGGTTTCTGACCTACTCCTCTTCAACGGGATATTCTTTCAAATATTGGAAGACGATCGGGACTCTCCTATCCCACCATCTGTATGACCCCTTCCCCCTCTCAAACATCTGTTTCTTTTCCTTAAACCATTCAGTTCAGAACCTTCTTATCATCCTTGTCATGCTCTTCTAAACCCTCCACTCTGTCTATGCTTCCCCCAGAAGAGACACCTAAAATGTCATGCAACTTTCTAACTTGGGCGTAGCATAGAAGAGAGCATCTCCACCCTCATTCCGAGTACTGTTGTTCTCTTAGTGTAGTCAAAAGATTGCTTTGATTATTTCTCTATTATCGCCTCCAAGGTCATTCCATCGTCACTTTTCCCCTGGAATTCTTTCACAGCTTCTCCGAAGGGGGCAGGAAGGTGTTAGGAAGTAGCCATGAAGGGGAAAAAAAAACTCTACTTCCAGAAGAGTCACCCCATTCTTCCTCCTCTTCAGCTCAGGGAATCTCCCTGCTGCCCGAGAAGCTGGGAAGCACGCAGGAGACAGGAGACAAGGTCCGCCAGCCCTGCAGCCCCGCGCTCACAGCGGTCTGTGGCCGGAGGGTGGCGGGAGGCTGGAGAGAAGTGGGAGCAGAGGACAGACGCGAAGTCGGGATCCTGTAGGAGGCAGTAGCAATGCTGTTGTCAGGGGCCATTAGGGATACAATTCGTTTTCAAAACCTGTCACCATACATGCGTGTGCAGAGTGGGCCGTGTGCACTCTCCGCCCACCTGACTGAGTGTGCACTCCGCACGTGGCGGCAGCAGGGTCTGGTAAGGGGACATAGTGACAACAACGCTGTCCTTCCTCAGGGCTGGTGCTCAGTCTAGCTGTAATGAAGTCATTGATTAACTAGCTGTGGAGCCTAAGAGTCACTGAACACACGATGGGCTACATAAAAGAGGAGCATTATTAGCAACCGCGTCTGCTTGCATTTTAGAGAAACATTTGAGAGTGTGCTCCTTAGAGAACCCTTGCTACTTCTTTATTTATTTACTTACTTATTCATATTGAATTTATTGGGGTCACATTGGTTAAAATAATTATACAGGTTTCGCGTGTACAGCTTTGTAATAAATGTCATCTGTGTATTGCATCGTGTTCACCACACACAGCCTCCTTCTGTCACCATCCCTCCCTTTTATCATCTTCTACCTCCTCCACCCCCCTTTCCCTCTAGCAATCACCATGTTGTTGTCTGTGTCGGAGGATTTGTCTATCTATCTATCTATCTATTTATTTATTTTTGGCTTAATACCTTTAGCTTTTCCATCCAGCCCCTTGACATTAATCTATAATGCTATAAAAATGCTCCCATCACCAAAAAAAAAGTAAAATAAAATATTTCTGCATGACAGACGAGCACTGGATTATCTCAGGGGAGGTCCGCAGGGGTAAGTCCTTAAGAGTCATTACATAGAGAACTGATTCGGGCTGAAGTAGAAGAAAAGACACTCACACAGAGAAGGCCGGAGGAGGGAGCCTTCTGGTGGGGACATGAAGAGTTGCTAAAAACTCAGAAAAGAGGTTGGGGTGTGTGTTCTGGAATCTTCATTAAATTGCAAAGTTCCATAGTTATACCTAACAATGCATTAACTGCTTGATTTTATACAGATGCTTCTCTCCTGGGTCCTTCTGTCTGCAGCACCCCTGGGAGATAAGGCAGAGGCCTCATTCAGGGTTTGAGGGGACCCGTGTGTGCCCAACCTGCCCTGTATCAGTGCGTTTGCCTGCAAGTGAATTTGGGAGTTGACAGCACACAGTGTCTCTGAAAAACAGAGAACATGACACTATGAAAGTAAATCATTAATATACTCAAATATGAAAACTATCCTAGAGGCAACAAACTGTATTTTATGTATAATCGACACAATTTATTAACTCAACAAAAGTCGTACAACGATGTGAATGCCAGAGGTTCCCGGTTTCTCTGCTCTACATTAGAAGTACAATGATAGAAATACCACCTATTTTTCTCCATTGCAGACTGGGAAACTGTCTTTCAAAAAGCCAAGTTCAGATCTGAAAAGGGATGCACAAAGGGAAGTTGGCGATGAAGCCGACAGTAGTACCGGAGGCGCAAGGCCATGGACGAGTCTTTTCCCCAGGTGTGCAAGGCTCCCTGACAGAGACCTGCTTCAGGAGGACGGTGCTATTTCCAAGTGCTTTTCTTTTCTTTTTTTTAAAAATATAATTTAACAATTCTTCTTTTTTCTTTTTTTAAAAGATTTTATGTATTTATTTATTTTTAGACAGGGAAGGGGGAGGGAGAGAGAGAGAGAGAGAGAGAGGGAGAAACATCAATGTGCAGTTGCTGGGGGTTATGGCCTACAACCCGGGCATGTACCCTGGCTGGGAATCGAACCTGGGACACTTTGGTTCCCAGCCTGTGCTCAATCCACTGAGCTATGCCAGCCAGGGCTATTTCCAAGTACTTTTCAACTAAAGGCTGAAATCAGTGGGGAGGAACTTAAACAATGTTGCTGCTCATTTTCTTAGGAACTCCTATCCCACTGGAAGCCATTAAGTGGAAATCGTTTGAAAATATCTTCAAATGTGCGGCTTTCTTGGCTACTAATAATAGAATGTAAATTATAACAAGTCTTATTCCTGGCATTCGGTTTCTTGTTAGGGGGTTAAAAGGGTCTGACAATTAAACAATCAAAAATCTTAATATCCTACTGAAGCGAGGTATTTTAAATAAATGTAAATGATGTTGCTGCCAAAAATACCATGTTTGAATGCTACAGGAAGGTACGTGTGCTGATTTACTTCTCCTGGTGACATTATGCTATTATATCTGGTGGGATTGAGGGGACAACGAAATCAGTAAGGTTGACCTGAGAACTGTGAATCCTTGACTCTCAGCCTGGCTCTGCTACTAACAGGTCACCCACGGAGGACGACACGATCAACATCACATTTCTGCACCGCCACACCAATGTCCAGAAGGAGCAGCTTCCTTCCCGACTATAAAAAGTCAGTCCTGACCCCGTGCTGTGACCCCACTCGAACCACGCCTGCAAGTCATTGACTCCCTGTGCAAAGTGCAGGATGAAAAGACAGCACTCCCACTCAGGGTTACTAGGAAGCTCAGATGTAATCATGACTGTGAACACCCTTGAAAATTGCCAAGTGCCCTCCAATTTACGCTGTTAAATAAGTTATTTGGGATTACGTAAACTGGAGATCCTCCTGGCTCTCAGCCGAACTTCTCTCTTGGAAATGGCCATGGGTTCCCCATGTTTGTGCGCCCAACCTGCCTTGACTGTGCATCGCTCCTCTCACCTTATTCCAAGGCTCTCAAGGGTGGTGGAGGAACAGTAAAGTCATGGTAGAAAAGAGTTTCTATCACTCTTTCCTTCGACACTTCTTAGAACCTCCTGCATGCTACTAATCTCAAATAACCTGACTCTCAAAAGAGTCGAAGCCATCCCGTTAGTACTGAGATGCGAGTACTATGTGAGGCCCAAACAGTTCAGCTGGGTTGCATAGGAGTTGATTTTAGCCACGTTTTCTTGACCAAGATGAGTCCACAGCCCTCTCTAGCTGGAGTTTCCACCATCCACAACGAGGTTTTGTTCTGTCCATGGTAATGAATGATTCTCGATGCTGGGGCTGAGATCCAGTGAGCCCTTGTCCTCACCCAATAATAAATCTGGGTAGCCAGAAAGGGATCCGCCCCTTTTGGAAATGAGTGCAGCGGTGTAGGGATGTGACTTTGAGAGCCCTGTCCCTGACAGGTCGTTCCACGTATTCTCTAAGAATCAAGCCGTGGTAACGGCAGCTCAAGCAGAGTATCCCACTGTGGGTGTGGGTCTGTGGGGACCACTGTATGCACCCATGTGACATAGAGATGCTGACCTAAATCTACGAAGAGCCTGTTTTCCCCTTCAGATAGAGAGATTATCCTTCATCAAACAACTTTAATGTTTTTGTTTACTTAAAAGTCTAGTTGTTTTGCTCTAAAACTCTTTTACATAAATAGAAAAAAAATTAAAGCCCAAACAAAATATTTCCAAGTATCCAATGAATGATTTGAAAATGAATTGGTTTTAGGCAAAAGGAAAATTAACTTTGTTTATATACAAAGTAAATCTCTTCCTTTGGGCTGAAATAGTCAATTCAGTTCCAAAGTCAAAATTTCTAATCTCAGAAGGTAGTTTCATGTTTATTACATCTCAAAAATCACTAAACTTAGTACGTACCTACATCCTGAGCATTGGATTTAAATAATTTAAAACTAGAACATAAGTCTAGACTAAGAATATTTTTTGTCACAGTAAAAATCCAGTAAGTTTAAACCTGGAGAAAATATAGAATGGCATCATGTAATAGTAAATTCTGACATTTTTCTGATCTTAATGAAAATGTTTTTCCATGTCAAGTTACGGTCAAAATAAAACATTTCCCGCTAAAGCCCAAGCATATATTTGCTATACACAAGGCAAACATTTTCATGAATTCTGTTATTTACTTGCTTAAGCTGAGCTGGATGGCTCATTTGTTTGAGAAGACAGTTTCTTCTTTATACCTTGGGCATGTATTTCAATTTCGGATAAGTAAGAAAAACTATAGTTTTTCTACCATCTTGTGTTTGCTCTAAGTCTTAAATGGCATCCGTGATTCTCCATTCGCCAGAAACCATTATCTTGGACTGAAGAAATAATCTTTCTAAATCGATGTTCTGAATTAATGGACATGTTTAAAAGGAATGATTTCAGAAGGAGTTCTAAAACATGAATAATAAATTGGTCATAAAGGCCAAGCATGAAGCTGGCATTTAGAGTCATCTCCGTGAACACAGGATAGGAGAAGGCAAACAGTAGTCCGTCCAACAATTTATTGACATATTTGACCAAAAGAAGGAATGCCAAGTCAACCACCCAGAAATGCAACTTATTTTTAGAAAGAGCAGACTCAATAATTAAGGCTTTTGATTTCTTCAGCTCTTGTTCAAATAGCAGGTAGGACCCCTTCCATTTATTTCCATTTCCTTTTCCACAGCAAAATGAAAACATGAACTCCAAATGATTAACTAAGAAAACTCTTGAATCTAAAATAAAAAGTCTATTTCCATTTTGCCACTGGAGGAAATAGTTATTTTTGTTATAAGTTTTATCCTCAGCATAGCTCTTGATACTTTTCTCTTATAATTCTATTTTAATTTATTAGTTTGCCTAGGAATTATTTTCAGTGACAAATGTATAAATGCAACCGGTGCCTACGGGTCACCTGAAAAATTTCAGCTCGAATTTGCAATCTGCGTTGGCTGCCATTTAAGAAAAGCTCCCTGATTCATGCAGAGTAAGCCACATTTTTAAAACCACAATTTTCTTTTGCTTCATATGATTAACAAGTGTTTGTGTTGCATTCAATTAAATATTCATTCATTCATTCATTCATTTGATTCAAGGCATATGTGTTGCCCTCCAAAACTGGGATCTAGGTAACGGGGAGTTAATGCTGAATAAAATCAATTCATCCCCTGCTCTCACAGAGCTCACAGTTCAGAGATGTGTGTGCAGGAACAAGGTAATCGTAAGAATAAATGTAACGACAAACTGAGACATGTGAAAGGAAGTTACCATATTTTGCTGTGTATAATGCATATTCATGTTTTTGGCTCACACTTTCACGAAAAAAATCTTTCATTATAATTAATTAATTAATTTATATTTAGACACAAAACCAATTAGCATATTCCAGGGTATTATTTTGCAGAAGGAAATAGTTATCGCTTTCTAGAGTTACACTTTTAACACATAAGCATAAATAAAAGAATCAAAAGTATTTATATAGGTATGGAATTAGTACTATATGTGCATAATGCCTGTCCTCATTTTTCCCTCAAAAATCTGGGTAAAATAGTGCACATGATACACAGAAAAATATGGTAAATGGTTCTATAAAACTATACAATGACCCAGTCCTGGTGGCCAGGAAACCAAAGTGGGAAATTTCTTTTTAGAAGTCCGAATTAGTAATGAACTAAGTCATCCTTAGACTTGTCTTGGAATGAAATGATCTCCACAGACACGGGTTTTCTTTGAGATTTTCCAAATTAGGTCTTTGTTAAATTTAATCAGGCAAAGCAAAAGAATTTGCAAGGACGAGTCAAGTTTAGGCACCCAGTAGTCCAACCCCGTTCTCGGACAGACGTGGAAACTGCGCGGGGGGGGGGGGGGGGGGGGGGGCGGGGAGCAGCCTGCTCTCAGCGAACGGCTCTCACTGGGCGGCGGAGGCGGAATGTGGCCCCGGTGATGGGAAAATCCCGGCCAGAGCGCCTCCCTCTCACCCGTGCCTCCCACCCGCGCCTCTCTGCGCCTGCGTGTCTAATGCCAGCCACTCTGCCGCTCCAGGGGATGAGAATATTCGTGAAGTCAGTCTTGTGTTCGTGGGGCAATCTGTCATTCCGCTCACGCCACTCGTGAAAGAGAAAAGAGCGATGCATACAACCAAACCCCATGTTTCATTATTTTCCCTAAATTATGTATGCCAACTGAATACATATGTATATTCCGTTTTAAAGAGGCTAATGTTTATAGATTTTTATTCTTTTGTTTAAATCAAAATTGCCATGAACCGATGGCCAACGCCACACTTAACTTTTGCTCTATACTTGTGTGATTTTATCCAAAGGAAGTATTTTCTAATGATCCAATTTTTTTAGAGAAGTCTTAAGTTTACAGAAACATTGCACAGAGCCTCATAAGCACTCTCTCCCCGCTCCCTACATCCACGGTGTCTCCTACCATTAACACCTTCAATGAGTGTATTTACAGTCAGCGAGCCCATACGGACACATTTTCATGAACCGAAGCTCACAGTTTACCTTAAGACTCACTCTTCGTGTTGCACAGTTCTGTGGGTTTGGGCTAACACGGAATGTCCTGAATCCACCGTTACAATGTCACAGTGTCACTGCCGTGAAGATGCTGTGCCCCACTGTTCAACCCACCTTCCTTCCCCCTGAACCTGAGCAACCACGGATCTATCACTGTCCCTACAGTTGTGTGTGTTTGCACATGTGTGTGGTAAAATACGCACACCATAGCATTAACAATTCTAATCACTCCAAGTGTGTGTACGGGTCCATGGACATCCGCACATGCCCAGGCTAGTGCAACCATCACTATTATCCAACTGTCTACAACTTGGCCTTTCCCAGAATGTCGTGCTGCTGAAATCATACTGCGCGTACCCTTTTCAGACTGGCTTCTTTCGCTTATGAACACGCATTTATGCTTCCTCCTTTTCATGGCTCATTTCATTTTATCTCTGAGTAATATCCCCTTGTGTGGATGTATCATAGTTTGTGTTTCTATTCCCCCACTGAAAGACATTTTGGTTGCTGCCAAATTTGGCCCATCATGAATAAGGCTGCTATGAATATCCACACACAGGTTTTTGTGTGGCCATACGTTTTCAGTCCGTTTCGGAAAACACCTGGGTGTGAGATCGCTGGATCACATGTGAAGACGAGGCTTAGCTTGTAAGAAACTGCCAAACTGTCTTTCAGAAGAGCTGTGCCATTTTGCATTCCCGCCAGGGAAGAAGGAGAGCTCTGGCTGCTCCATATTTGATGGGATGTTTGCATTTTATCTGGATTGTAGTCATTCCAATAGGTGTGTAGTGGTACCTCCTTGTATTGTTGAATGGATATTTTAGAACTTTGCAAACTAAAATATTGAAAAGATGCCTCAACACAGAAAAAAAAAGCTTCACTTGTTAAAGTGATCACTGTCCACTGTGAGCAAAGCTTGCCCCCAGCACAGCTGGTCTGCTCTGAATATTTGAAGCCTTCACTCCGAGGCAAGAGTATTGTTCTCTGGACTCATACAGCACCTTGTGCATACTTGTATTACCGACGCATCGCACTACACTGTAACAATGCATTGCTCCTCCAGCCTTTGTCAGTGCACTTTCAGGTCCTACAGGCAGGACACCTGATGTAGCGGGCCCTGTATCCCTGAGCCGAGCACACGGTCTATGTGGCGGTGATCAGGAGATCAGCCTCGAGTCATTCCTGACTGTGGCAGACATTAGGGCAACACATGCGAGACCAACTCAGACCCATCCTGGCCTCCAGCTTCACTGTCTTCTCCCTCACCACCTTGCCCGAGTGGCAGTCATTCCCAGCTTTCCCCGTTCTAGCACCAGATCATCTGGAGGCATTATTAGGCAAAGAATCCCCAAGTAGGTGCAAGAAAAAAAGACTGCGAGAAAAACAACCCCCAAACAAGTAACTAGTCCATCACGCGTGGAAGTAGCTGACTTATCACTCTTTGCTGCCCTGTTACCCGTCCAAGTAGTGAAGACAGAGCCTCTGTCACGGACGTCACTCTCTGAGATGCTGGATGGCCCTTGCAACACTGCCCAGGGCTCCTGGGCAGCTAGGAGAACCGGTGCCGTGGCCATGTTTCCGACCTGATCCCCTGCAGCTCTGCTGGGGACTCGGAGAAATCTCCAGTTGTTGCTCCCAAACGGTTGTTCAGCGCTTCATGGGATTCTCTCTTGTGACGTGTTTCTCGCTTTGTTTGGGTAAATTAACGGCACCAGCTTCATTTCCTAAACGAGTTAAGGGAGCATCTGTTGTGGGTGCTGTTTTCAAAGCAAAGGCATGACGACTTGTGTGATATTATGGTCTAATCAGGGTACTGAATGGACCCCCATGGCCCATCATCTTGAATACACGCAGGAGGATGAAAACAAGTCATCACAGAAGAACTGAGGAACTCCGTGTTTTTGGTGTGCCTTCGCATCTGACGTCCCGGGAGTGAGAACAGGATTCTGAGCTGAGGGGGATCCAGCCATTCCTGGTAATCTCTTGCAACATCAGTGTCTGTCACTCTAGTTTAACTGGTTAATGGACAAGACAAAGAGGCTTTTGCAAATATAGTGACAAGAGGTCTTCCAACTGGGAAACCAATTTTCCCCCGGAAATGCCATAACCATCCTATAAAGTGACAACTTACAAAGAGAACAAATTACCAGGGTTTGGGTGTGGCTTTGTTTCAGATCCCCAGAGCTCTGGGCCAGAGGTGATGCTGAATACATTAGGTGCTTGTCCGCCTCCAAAAAGTGGGCTCACTAAGTGGAAAATCACCGGGCAACATCCAGAGCGGCCGGTGATCCAGCAGGAAGACTTTTAAATGAAGAATGAGAAGAACCAGCCCTGGCTGGCGTAACTCAGTGGACTGAGCGCGGGCTGTGAACCAAAGTGTCACAGGTTCGATTCCCAGTCAGGGTACATGTCTGGGTTGCAGGCCATGGTCCCCAGCAACTGCACATTGATGTTTCTCTCTCTCTCTTTCTCCCTCCCTTCCCTCTCTAAAAATAAATAAGTAAAATTTTTTAAAAAATGAGAAGAACAAGCACAAGCCACCACTTCCGGAGGAAGGACAGAAACACTGAGCTCTGGGTAGCCCACCCAGATCAATGCAAAGTGGGGGGTTCAACAAGGTCAAGTAATAATCACACATCCCAGTACCTGCTCTCATTACCTAGTAACTTTAAAACATGAAATGCAAAATCTCTCGGTGATTTGAGATATAATTTGCTAATCTTCCCTATGATTTATTAAAAATACCCATAACAGGTAGTGGCTAGTAGTGCAAAAATAGGAGGGAGAGTCTCCATGCCTTCATGCATCTGCAAGCTACAGACCCCTAGGTCCTCAGGGGTTGTTTAAGTGCGCCCAGAACATTGCTCTCACGTTTGTTCTGTGGTTTCTAAATCAGGATTTATTTGTCAAAGGGGTGGCTGGGCTCATTAGAGGCCGTTAGCATACTAAACGTGGCAGTAGGAAAAAAGGAGCCATCAGCGGTTCAAACCGCTATGTCTGGATGAAACATGTCATTGTGATCATCAAACAGCTACTGTGAAGGACCGTCATTCTCAGGGAAATAACTCCTCCCACATTCCGAGATGTCAAGTACTTTTGTTGGGAAAAGTGTACAGAGCCTTTATCCTTCGATTATACTAAATTCTGCCACAGAGTGTGTTAAAAGGACTTTATTATCCCCATGAAATCAACATTCCTTTAAACTGTGCAACTAGAGCTCATCCTGGATCATGGGGGTGAGGTGGGTGGGGAAGGGAGTGGAAGTGAGGGTTGTCCAAAGCATCCCCCACTTTTTCTGCATGAAAAGGTCCAATAGTTTAAAGCACTGTTTCTTGTACTTGAGACATTTAAAGGACACCTTGAAATGCTAGAAGTTTTTGCTACACTCTTGAGGAGATTAAGAGAGTCAAAAAAGCATGAAGCAAGTGCTTAATTATTACAGCTCAATGACATGTATCTCAGTGTCTCCAAATCACCCTCCAGTTATGGAGCATTTGTCCCTTGGTTGTCCTTTATGCTTGCTCTGGGCATTGCCCTGACTGCACCCGTTCCATCTGGGCAGAGGCCTGGGCCTCCCAGGAAACATGCAGGTGTTACATTGTTCTTCGTGCTCTGCACCCAGAACTAGTTGCCAGTCCCACAGAACTGACCTCTGCAAAGGACTCATGTCCAGCTCTAGCCCGTGTTGCCTGCTGTGTTCAGCTGAGCTGAGAGCTGTCTGCAGAAGACCCCACAATGGCTGAGGTTGATGAAGACCCCATGCAGACATCCAGGGCCAGAAGTCTCCACTGTCCTCCGTGTCACAAGCTGCCACTTGCTCAAGTTTTTGTGTAGCTCCACATAGAACATATTTAACTCAAGGGGCCAAGGAGCTGGGGAAGCCAAACCATTCTCCTTTGAGCTAAGTACCTGCTATCTTCTTTTCTTTGTACAGTAGATAATATGAGCGGCCCGCTTCTTCATGTTCACAACAAAGTCTAAACTCTGCACAGGGGTCACACGTTGACAGCTCTGCGTGCAGTTTGCAACATGCTGGTTGAGTGCTCTTGCTTTAAAAGGTTCAAGGTCATTTCCACAGTGAGCTCAAGCCTAGAAACAACTGGGCTTGAAACACCCTAAACCCGGCTTAGACTGTCTTCCACACCCGCCTTCCTCCCCGTCTCCCCCTGTAAGAGCCCAAATCTCTCATCTTTTTGCTTCTTCTCTCTGTTTGCTAATCGAAAATGAAGGAGGTGTGTTTGATTTCTGCCAGATCTGCAGCAGGTCTTGTGGGGATGCACTGGGAGAGCACTGTTTGCTACGGTTCCCACCACCGGACCCCACGTCCACAGCACACCCCGTCTCTTTTGGGGACTCCATCTTCGCTTACCCCTTTCCTCCATTTTCCTTTATGTCCACCTGCAGCTTAAGAAAGGGAATTAATCTTAACACATGAGGCTCTATGTCCATTATACAGAGGATACTGTGACTTTTCATGGGAGGCCATCTCTCATCTTGGGGCTCAGATGTGCATTCCACTAGAAAGACTCTCGAGGCAATAGAGAGCCGGTAGCTAAGTAAAACTTTTGCCTTTCTTAAACCATGCTTAACGGAGTGCAATAAGGGTGATCCGGGCATGTAACATAAATCGGGAAGATCAGGTGCACAACCTTGTCTAAAGACAATGTGAAGAACATTTTCCTGGATGTTTGTCAAGTAGAGCAACTATAGACAATATTATTTTCCCCAGAAAATCGCCTCTTCAAGTCTGATAAATATGTTGCAAATCACCACCTCTCATTTGTTACTTGAATTCCTCCTTCTTTGTTTTTTAGTTTTGGAATTTGGGGCTGGGAGCTAGTTCGGACAACTTCATGCCGTCACCAGCACCCTGAAACCAAAAGCTCTGCAAAGAACTGGTTTCCGCTCTTGCAGGGGGCAGAATCCACCGAACCGTGCTTGTGGCAAGGACTGGAGAAACTCGCCAAGAAATCCCAGATCCTCAGGGCAGACACTTTGTTGTGAGACAAACTTGCTCTAATCTTTGGAGTGCTAGGATTTTTAGAAAAATAAAAATATCAGCAAATATGCTGATCACCATCATATGTGCTCCCATTGGACCACGTACCTTCCCACTTAGCACTCCTTCCAGCTTGTCACTTCACACCAGTGTGACTTGCTGGTGTAACACAGGTATCTATTCTCACTGAAGCATGAGCTACAGACCAGCAGGGCCCCTGTTTCCATTGACCCGCCATTGTTCCCCCGGAACCTGGCAGAAGGTCTGACCACACGGCGGACTTCCAAGCATACAAGGGAAGGGAAGCTCTCACACAGCTTCCTACCTGGGCTCCTCGCAGGACAGAAGCAGGTGGAGCATAACCTCAGCGATGCGGGGACACAAAGAGTAGAAAGGAGTCACTGGACTCCGAGCCCAAGAGCCTGCTTTTACAAAGGACCAAGTCTGCTAAATTTCTCCTTGTCTTGCCGCCCTTAGCTTTCATATATTTCAAATGAAGTTTAAAGATTCCTTCTAGTTTTCAAATCCAGGTTCTCACCACGGCTGTGTAATGAACAGTTCTTGACGCATTCAACAAAGAAGAGATGTCAGCATTAATACTGCCCATGACACCAGAAAGACCAAGTAGATCTTGGTCTCAAGGTGTTGGGTCTATATTATTTCTCAATTAAATTATATCACTCAACATTCTTGCTTCATGTTGTTCCTTTGAAACATGCGAAAATATGCCTTTTTTTGTGGAAAGATGTTAAAAAGGGAGCAAAATAAATGCAATATTCTGGTGTGGTGGATATTACATTTCACGGTGACCATTGCATTCAGAACTCAGTCATGTTTACCTAGTTTTTCTACTGCAACATGAAGTCACGCGGGCATAATGAGGCCAGAAATAGCCTGTTCCCAAGAATGGGCAGATCCCGAGAATTTTAACCAGTGAACTTGGCTGACACAAGGGACTCACCCCATTGTCATACCTCTTAGTTATTTTCTCTGCCTTGCTCCCACATGAGCCAATGTTCAAGACCCACTAAAGACCTTGTCCATCTTGAACATGCCCATTCTTGCCTATGTTACACCTCTTACAATTGGCATTAGTATTCCTTCTGCCTCAAAAGTTCTTTCTCCCCAGACTCATCTAGCAAATTATTACTCACTATCATTCCAGGATCAAAAATCACCTTCTCTGTGAAGTTTTCCTGGAAACCTCTGCATTCATGAGGGCAGAGACAGCATCTTATTTAACTTTAAATGAACAATATCTAGCAAACGCTGCCCAAATCGGGTGCTTGAGATATGAATGAATGATAATGAACCTACTGTTAAACCTCTCCCTGTTTTTCTTAGTGTAATCGGTTGGAGTGAGGACAGCAATCTATTTCACAAACCACCTTTCTCTGCTTAGAATTCTGCACTAGTATGTCTGAATTTTTTGAAACCTAGCTGTCTTTGAGTTATCCAAGCAAAAAACAAACATACATCTGAACAGTCCTTGACAGCTGAAAACTGCTTTTTTTTAGAGAGCTTAAAATGAGACAAATTTTTTAAACAAATGATTCTTTTGGAGCCGTGAGAGTTTTTTTTTAGGTAATTTTCTAAAGGAGTTCTACATAAGTGGAGTTAAATTGAAAGTCCCATTATGTCATCACTGGCTACAGAATACTTCCGGAGTTGGAACTATCTGTAGAATTCTCTCAGTAAAAAATTTAGAGAGCAGGAAAATAATGAAGATTTCTCTCATATGACTTACAGACAGTGCACATCATGCTAAGAAATTGTACTGGAGGGACTGAATAATTCTTACAACACAGTGAATTCTCGGTTAACTAAAGCACAGCATACTGGAAAATTCTGTCAGAACCAGCATCTTGAAGACTCAGCTTTTAAGAGATAAAGCCAAACACAAGAAAATGAATTCGTATTAGGGGTTCTATTTAAGTAGGCTTTCCTGGATATGGTCTGAGGTCAGCACACATCTGGTTCAGATACATGACTGGCACTTTATTTATTCAAAAATATTTATTGAGCATCTACTATGTGCCACACACTGTTCTAAGTGCTAGGGATACAGAAGTGGGTAAAAGAGACAAAAACCCATGCCTCTGTGGAGTTTCAGTTTTATCTGAAGGGGGGTATAATAAATAAATATTAGGTAAAATATAGGGTCATGCTGTGCTACGAAACCATTCACCAGGTGAGCAGTGGTTCAGGATGCTGCTGCTTCTCCGTCTGTTTTGGTTGGAAACTCGGGAGCAGAGGGATTGGTGGAGACGTTTTTTCCTCTGGGCTCCTGTTTCTCTACTATGAGCACCAGTCCTCTGAGGATCTGGTCATTGTCTCCTCCTTCCCCAGAACCTCAACTTCCCCAGCGAAGGACTCTGCTTCTTTTGTCCTTTTAACTCCAGTGCTAGAACATGTGACCCTTCCACTTGAAATCTCCTCCTCTGGCTTCTGGAAGCCATACTCCTTGAGGTCATTCTCTTCCAACCTCTGGTCCTTCCTCCGTTTTTCTGCAACCACTTTTTTTTTGTGCCCAAGCCTATAAAATGTTGGTGGTTCTCAGAGATCTCTCCAGTTCTTTTTATATTTTTATGCCCTGTCTCGACAATTTTATTATTTCCATAGCTTTGTCTCCAGTCTGTCGGATGGTGACCTCCCTAAGGACTTCCGCGGCCCAGATCACTCTCCAGAGTGATCAATCCCGCTAGACCCTGCGATCCAGGCTGCCTTGAGGTCAGCTGACATGGATGCCCTACAGGCCTCTCCAAGTGCACATGGCTGAAGCAGCTGTCATTGTCCTTCCCTCTACCTGTTCTACATCCAAGGTTTCCAACCTCACGGGTGGAATCATGAGTGGCCCAAGCCAGCAACCTGTGTTTTTACTTGGATTCCCCAAACTCTTCCCCTCTGATCTCCCCATGACAAGCTGATTGTGCCCCTCCTGTGGAGTCTACCTTGCTGACACTTTCAGAACCTCTGTCCACCTCTTCTCTGTTATTCCCTATAGCCATCAGATGAGTTTAGTTATAGTCTTAGGTATCTAAATTACTGCCACCTATCACATACCTAGATCCTGAGAAGCAAAAATGGATAAAGTCCCTGCTCCATAGGGATTTTGGTCTGATAAGTTCTCTCTGGTCTCCCTGCCCCTAGTACTGTGCAACTCAAATCTATTCCCCCTATTGTAGACAGACTGATTCATCTAAATCCGATTCTGATTATATTACTTCCCTTCATAAAGCACTTGAATTAGTTCTCAAGGAAACCCTCAAATTTCTTAGCAGGAACTATAAGGGACCCTTCCTAATGGGCACTGTTTTTCTTTCTCTAGACTTATCTCTTGCTCTAATCCCAAATGCTATAATACAGCATACAGAATCCCTCGCAATTTCCCTAATGCCACGTGTATTTTGTCTTACCTCCAGAAACATGCAGTTCAATGTGTCTAAAGAAAAAGCTCCCAACAGAATAGAGACAGGCACAGGGCAAGCCTCCGGTAACCCCAACTGCAACCGTGTTTACTCCAAGGCAAACCTCACTGTACTGTCATCTCCTTCCTCCCCAGACACTGGCCTGGCACCAGGCATCAGTCTGCTAACACTGTACATGCAGGGAGCCCCTTAGATATAGAAAATGCCCTTGGAGTTCCAAAGGTCACAACTCCTAACCCAACATTTGATTTTGTGATGTAAATAATTCTTCTGTCTTTGGAGATCATATTTCTTTTTTTAAAAAAATTTTTAAAGATTTTATTCATTTATTTTTAGAGAGGGAAGGGAGGGAGAAAGAGAAAGAGAGAGAAACATCAATGTGCAGTTGCTGGGGGTTGTGGCCGGCAACCCAGGCATGTGCCCTGACTGGGAATCGAACCTGTGATGCTTTGGTTCGCAGCCTTCGCTCAATCCACTGAGCTATGCCAGCCAGGGCTGGAGATCATATTTCAAAATTTACAGAGCTACAAAGAGCCACCCATCACCTGCAGCAACAGCTTTCAGACCAGAACAGGGGTGATTCACTCTAGAACACTTCGGCTTGCATAGTTCTCTTTCCAGGCAGCATGGCACTGGTCTGCAACAATAACATCACAATCCACATCAGCCCTCATGCTCCTACTTTAGCCGGAAGCCCCACCTTATTCTGAACTCTTAGCAGAGCCATGCCAGGGACAATCAACACCCATGTATACTTCTTCTGAACTCCTTCCAGACCTCTCCTGGAGAGGACGTCGGTCTCAGCTAGGGATTTTTCTGAACTTGCTTTGAGACATGTTATATCTAGAGGAAATGGGCATCTTTAAGTTGTTTTTATGCACCAAATGATGTCTTCTTCCCCATCCACGGTGCCTAGTCACAAGAATAAGGTTTCGCATAAGACAGGGAGAGTGAGCACAGGGGAGCATTGGTCGAGGTGAAGTTTGGATTGGGACAGGCGAGGATCATATCAGGAGGAGAAGGAAATAACTTCCACTCAACATACATCAGGACGTATTTTTCTTCCCACTAGTGTATCCTTTCCCTTTGGACATCAGTTTCCTCTGGCTTCAAGTTTTAACTTCTATGAAATGACTGTTGGCAAAACCAGGTCCTTTATCTTTCCGATCCAATCACCTTTTCCTCAAAAAATGCTGAGCATCTTGATGTTCCTGAGAAATTTACTACAGTGACAAGCATTACTACTCAGAGATGGCCTTGTATTAGTGGACAGAAAACGGGACGTGATTATGGGAGATTTTGATCTAGGTAAAAATTATCAAGTGGCTTTGGGCAAGTCCTTTCAGGGGTGTGGACATAAGAGCATGGGCATCAGATATTGTGGAGGTGCTATGATTATCAACGCGCTTTTCATTGTTCTCTCATTAACACAAATGTTAGGCTTATTGTTGCTGGAAGTAGCCGGGATCCCCAAACTATGTCAATTCCTGGTTTTGAAAATGAAAATGACCTCTCATTTTAATTCAGTTTACATATAACCCAGTTTACAGAGCACCACGTCTGGCCAACTCTTTCTGCCATTAACGTATTATGACACCTCCCTTTCTCCCTTCCCATCTCTCTGCTCACGGGGCCAAAGTGGGGAAGATTCTGTAGGCCGTGTCCATCTGGAGGGGCACATGTTGTTATCTCAAGCTGCATGGCAAACAGAGAGGGCCTGGGGTGGGGGATGCGGAGACTTGCATCCCAGGGGCCCACCATTAGCTCCTGCAATTAGCTGCACAATTACCCCAGTCACAACAAGTTGTCAACCGGGGCAACAGAGATCCTAAGAGCAACTTAATGAACCATTTTCAATTTTACTATAACAACCATGTATATGCGGACACGCATGACCTCACCCTGAGCTGGGCATATGTTTATTTGCAATAGGATCTGCTGGGTTGGCTGATGTATTCAAATAATGTAAATGTGATTAGCAGTAATGACAACAACATGTCCTTTGCAGCACAGTGCCTTGTCAACCTTGTCCAGGTAGCTCCACCTGTCAATAGATCCCTGAGGGACAGGTATTTAAACTACTTGTTATTTGTGGCTAGTCTTTGTTCCTTGGTACAACACAACACAGATATCAGAAAAAAGATGAGAGGTTGGATTTTAGAGAACACTCTTATGAATTAGAAAATTGTTATTGTCATAATTTAAGGTGGCATTGACCAATTACGAATGCATCAGATGTTAATTCATTTCTTTTTTTTAAATTTGTGGTACAATACTTTTTAATTGATTATTCTATTACAGTTGTCCCATTTTCCCCATGCACACCCCCTCCCACCCACATTCTCCCCCTTTAGTTCATGTCCATGGGTCGTACATATAAGTTCTTTGGCTTCTACATTTCCTATACTATTCTTACCCTCCCCCTTTGTATTTTCTACCTACCATCTATGCTACTTATTCTCTGTACCTTTTCCCCCTCTCTCCCCCTCCCACTCCCCTGTTGATAACTCTCCATGTGATCTCCATTTCTCTGGTTCTGTTCCTGTTCTAGTTGTTTGCTTAGTTTGCTTTTGTTTTTGTTTTAGGTGTGGTTGTTAATGATTGTGAGTTTGCTGTCATTTTACTGTTCATATTTTTATCTCCTTTTTCTTAGATAAATCCCTTTAATATTTCATATAATATGGGCTTGGTGATGATGAGCTCCTTTAACTTCACCTTATCTGAAAAGCACTTTATCTGCCCTTCCATTCTAAATGATAGCTTTGCTGGATAGAGCAATCTTGGATGTAGGTCCTTGCCTTTCATGACTTGGAATACTTCTTTCCAGCCCCTTCTTGCCTGTAAGGTCTCTTTTGAGAAATCAGCTGACAGTCTGATGGGAACTCCTTTGTAGATAACTGTCTCCTTATCCCTTGCTGCTTCTAGGATTCTCTCCTTCATTTTAATCTTGGGTAATGTAATTATGATGTGCCTTGGTATATTCCTCTTTGAGTCCAACTTCTTTGGGACTCTCTGGGCTTCCTGGACTTCTTGGAAGTCTACTTCCTTTTCCAGAATGGAGAAGTTCTCCTTTATTATTTGTTCAAATAACTTTTCCACTTGTTGTTCTTCCTCTTCTCCTTCTGATACCCCTATAATTCATATGTTGGAACATTTAATGATGTCCTGGAGGTTCATAAGCCTCTCCTATTTTTGAGTTTCTGTTTCTTCATTCTTTTCTGGTTGGATGCTTCTTTCTTCCTTCTGATCCACACCATTGATTTCAGTCCCAGTTTCCTTACCATCACTATTGGTTCTGTGTACATTTTCCTTTATTTCACTTAGCATAGCCTTCATTTTTACATCTAATTTGCGACCAAATTCAACCAATTCTGTGAGCAGCCTGATTACCAGTGTTTTGAACTGTGCATCTGATAAGTTGTCTATTTCTTCATCATTTAGTTGTATTTTTTTCTGGAGCTTTGATCTGTTCTTTTGTTTGGGCCATTTTTTTTTTTTGTTTTGATGCTCCTGTTACATAGTGAGGGGTGGAGCCTTAGGTGTTCCCCAGGGCGGGGCAACCCACATCTCTGTGTCGTGGTGCTGAATGTAGGGGAGGGTCTGAGAGGGAACAATGGCACTTGCTCTGCTTTCTGCCAGGTTTCAGTCACTTCACCCACTTCCCACAGGCAAACTGGGCCCTTCTGGTGCTGATTCCCATGTGGGTGGGTTTGTGTACATTCTAGGACCTTGTGGGTCTCTCCAACCAGTTCTCCTGTGAGACTGGGAGTTTCTCCAGCTACCTCAACCCCTACAGGTGTTTTCAGTTGGTGGTTTGAGACTTTATTTCCCTGTGCTAGAACCCTGGCTTGCGCAGTCCATCCTGATCCCCAGTTGGTTCTCCCAGTTTATCTGTGCAAATGTGGGACCACCCAGACTGCAGTCTGCCACCTCGCCAGGCCTGCCAGCTGCTGCTTTGCTGGCCAGCTGCAGCCTTGTATGCCCCACTCCACAATCCACCACCTCACTAGGTCCACCAGCCATTGCCTTGTCTTGAATCCTCTCTGCCTGTCTCCTCCCCTCCTACTGGGTCTGGATAAAAGTGTCTTCTTTAACTCCTTGGTTGTTGGACTTCCATACAGTTTGGTTTTCTGTCAGTTCTGGTTGTTTTTTGTTTTTATTTTATTTTTATTATTTATTTATTTATTTTTAGAGAGGGAAGGGAGAGAGGAAAAGAGAGAGAAAAACATCAATGTGCGGTTGCTGGGGGTCGTGGCCTGCAACCCAGGCATGTGCCCTGACTGGGAATCGAACCTGCGATGCTTTGGTTCGCAGCCTGCGCTCAATCCACTGAGCTATGCCAGCCAGGGCTGTTTTTTGTTTTTAAATTGTTGTGTCCTTCTTTTGGTTGTACGAGGAGGCACAGTGTGTCTCCCTACGCCTCCATCTTGGCCAGAAGTTAATTCATTTCTTAAAACATGCAAGATGTGATTTCCGCTTGGAATATGGAACTCATTTTTCTTTTATTGTCTTCTATGGTATCTGACTCCCCAAACTGCTCAGTAAATACTTAATAGCTATTAAAAGTCACTTTAGGGGATACGAAACTGAAAAGCTCGTGGTCCTTGCTTTCAAGGAACTCATGGTATACGTCAATCAGTAGCTTTCAATCCTGAGCCAACACTGAAACAACCCTGGGATCCAGAGATGGGGCTTGAACACATGAAGACTGGAAGTCCCACTGGCACTTCTGATGCACGGAGTCTTTGTAAACAATTTAAGCTTAGTTCTAAAAATGATTGCAACAAAATAGCAAGAATAATAAACACAAGAGAAATCTGTAATATTAGTGTTAGAGGAAAACAAAACCCCAAGGTATCTGTTGCAAGATGGCCATATAACTTTTGCCAATTAATGTACAGAATCGTCATGTGTGCCAACATCTCCTGAAAAATCCAAACCATCATAATAAGCTCTATCACAATAAGGTTATATTTAAAGCGAACTTAATTGGTCTCAGTAATGAAATCTCTTCCTAGGAAATTAGGTTCTCAAAGAGGATTATTTACTCTTTTAATTTAGCAGAGTACCATTGAGTGTTCTTGCAAAACTATTGTTGCTAATAATAATATTGAAAGTCCACATTTATTGATGACTCACTATGGACCAAACTCTGAGCCAAACACCTTCTGTGATTATCACATTCATGCTTCACAAGAGCCCTGTCCGTGTGTTTTCATTCCCATTTTACAGAGGAAGAACGGAGGCTTGGAGAGTTGAAGGAACTTGCCTAAGATCGCACACACAATGGCAAGTGGCAGAGTCAGGAGAAGTCCCGCTCTTTGTCCAAAGTGAATGCCTGAACTACTTACTGGAAGCACAAACTATATGAAACCATACTGGAGACGTGAACGAGATGCCTCCTGGAATGAACAAGAGTCTACCTCACTCAGGCCCCAGATGGGGACTAAATAAAGGAATGAAGAAATGAGTGGCTGGACAGCTTTGTCACTCGGCTGGAAGCCACATCACAGCGGTAGCAGGTAATTTTAGCTCTACGGTTCACCACAATTTTGTTTAAAAGATCAACACGATACAAAAGTAATGTAGTTAAAATAGGTATTTCACTTCATTGACTGTTTTAATCTTAAACTAATTATCACAATTGTAATATGCAAACTCTTGAATCAGCAGAGCCCTCACAGCTGAAAATGAAAAGCTAGAGAGGGAGGTGGTGGCTGTTCAGTCAAGCCACCGAGCAGTACTCCCCGTTTATTTTTATGTTAGTGTGTCAGGTAGAGCACGGACCAAAGGAGATCACCTGAGAATCAGATTGCCTTTGCCTCCATTGCTGAAACGTCGGGAATTAAAATATTTTGGCTAAGAACCAGTGACACTCCTTGGAAGCCGTTTTCAAATGTGGGGGAAGCTACTCTTCTGACAGAATTGGACGTTGTTTGTCATTGGAAATCCCTGAATTTAGAAGTAGAGAGAAACATTTTCTTCTCTTTCCTCCTGTAGGTATTAGTAAATATGAGATACTTTCATATTAGTGTTTTGGGTTAGTTTTGAAAAAATCATATAATTTCAGAACGTAATCATAGACAACGCAGAGGGCGGAGTGACGTGCAGAAGGTGAAAAAGAAGAAACACACTCTGACATTGGACCTGTTCGAATCCCAGCTCCAGAAGCGGTAAACGCTGAGTAAGTCTGGATGAGGAAGTTTACTTTGCTAAGCTTCATTTTTTTTCCACATATAAAACGGAAGTGAAACGATCTCACCATTTGGTTGTTACAAGGTCTAAGATGAGAACATATGTACGGGTCTATTACAGTCATTCGAAATCTATCATTTCTCATCCCAGTCCCTTCATCTTATACTTGAGAGTGTTGAGGTCAGAAAAAGATATCCTGAAAGTCATGCAAATTTAAACCTAGGATTATGGGTGTCACCTGTACTTTTTTCAAATAATGCATTAATTTAAATAATAAAGGATTAATCAATTAAGTTTTAAATATCGACATTTTATTTCACTTTCCACTGCTTGTTTTTTTTCTAGTATGCAGCAAGTTCTGGTCCGCTAAGGATACATGTAGCTCATTATAATCCTGCCTAGTCCAGGAAGGAAATTGGATAATTCATTTGGTTCATGCTCATTCTTTAAAAATGAACTACCGGTAACAGGTCAGGGCTCTCGACATTGCTGTTCATGAACATCCAGTTGGGCATTTCTTCCTGTGTTGGTAATGATTCAACTGAAACTAGTGGTTAGACTTTAGACACCATACGATTAGATTTCCATGGCAAAATACTGTGGTACACACATGCTTAGAAATTGCCACTGTTGCCATAGAATCGGATTATTGATGCAAGAAGAGGGGACAAAGGTTGCCTGATACGTTCACTTTACAAGATCAGGAAACCAAAGGCAGGTAAAATTAAGTGACTTCCTCCAGCTTACACAGTACGCAGCAATGCTGGGTGGAGAAACCAGGTAAATACCTGCTTTTGATTCATAGAGGCACTTAGCACCCTCAGCTGAAGTAAACCGTTCTCGCCCCTAGAAAGCGATCCCCTGGAGGGCCAGGGATGGTGTCTTAGTCATTCTGAAGTCCAGGCAGTGAGCAAAGACTCATAAAATGTCTGTACATATCTATCGTTTGATTTAAGCCATACAAATAATAATAAATATATTTAAAGAGTTTTTTCAAGAATCAAGAATAGCTTCTTATATATTCTGTTATTCTACGACTCAAAAGTAGTGGGGTTCTCCTTTGAGAGTGAACATTCTCAGACGTACCGGCTGAAAGTGAGCCCCCATTCAGAGCTGTTGCCTGTGGAGACGATTGTCGGCCTGCCTCATCAGTGGTGGGCTGGCTCCATGCCTGTGCACGGCTCCGCCACTGAAACTGCCTCCAGAGTGTGTGCACGGGACACATGAGGAGGAAAATCGATTTCGTCATTGCTCCCCCTGGATTTGGACTCCACCCAGCATTCATCAGCTTTGTTCACCCACCTCGTTTACTAGACTTGGCTCTGAACAAGTGTAGTTGTTCAAAATCCAATTCACCTTGAAAGGATAAAGATTCACCTCCCGCCCAACGCAGGAAAACTATTCTACAGTTGCTTCAGCACCACTTGGATGGATAAATAACCCCCTCCCCCCCAGGTGACTAATCTACAGGCAGCAGATGCTGGAATGTATACATGTTGGCATATCCATTTAAACACACAAAAAGCCATATGACTAAATATTTTATGTTTCCTTAATCCCTGGGCAGTTGGTATCATCTGCTTAAGAAGAAAAAAATTAAAATCCTGGACAAGCGACTTCACGGGAACTTCCGTGCAGTGGCTGCTCTGGGTTAGTGGTTTGCAACCGGGGGGATTTCTCTCTCTCACACACATAACCCAGGGTGGCCATCTGGCAAAATCCAGAAACACTTTTGGCCGTCATGCCTTGGGGCAGGGGGCTGTGCTGCTGGAATGGCATGGCAGAGTCCAGGGGTGACGTGCCATGCACAGGACAGCTCCCAGAACAAAGAATGATCTTGTCCAAAATGTCGGTTATTCTGAGGCTGAGAACCTGGGTTCTACACTGAGAATCCTGACTCCCCGTCTCTTTGGTCGCCCTCACTAATGTCATCGTGACTATCCCAGTGTCCTCATGTTTCCGAAAGTAAAAGTATCTTCCTGTATTTCTCTTTGGGGATGAAAGAGTGAATTTTCCATGCTATTTTGCCTCTTGAGTGTCTCTTTTTGCCTTAGGTCCGTTTACCAAAGGATACTAAATTGTCACAGAGGTTGCCTGGACATGCATTTGGCATCTGAAAAATCTACTTGGCAGGAAAATGAAAGCAACTCAAAATGTGTGTGCTCTTCAGGGCAATGGGCTATTCCCACCCCGCATCACTACAGCTCAGAGGCAGCTGGGGCGAGGCCAGCTGGGACTTCCTGCTCTGTCGCTTTGGCGTGTTGCTGTACATTCGTCCCTCCTCACTGCAAAACTAACGAGGAAGAGAGGAGCAAGCAGGGCCAAGGCCAGCTACCCTGGTCTAAGGGTAGCTTCTCCGTGTCTTTCAGAAGTCACCTTGAACTTCTGGGAAGTGGTTCCCTTGCTAGGAAGTCCATTCAACAAAGAAAGGTAGGTTAGGGTTAGGGTCAGGGTTACTTTTGACAATAGAGGATTAGACTTGGCATCTATACTTTGTATGACAGAACGTCCCACCTAAAAGCATTTCTTTCCACCTCAACTTTTTGAAATAAAGTATGTAACATGTAGTGATCCAATTTTCTCAGGACTTGCTGAATTTTGTGGTCAGAAGAGAACCCTTCCCCATCATGGTTTTGCTAACACCAATAAACACACACAGTGTTGAATGTCTGCAGCCGGTCCATCAAACCTCCACAGAGCTCTTACTTTGTTTTGGCCCAGTCTGAACCTTATTGTCTGGAAGTGTTCCCAAAATTGAACATAGTTTTCTACTAAAGAAAAGACGCTTTGTGCCATTTTCAATGGTCCATGGTCAGACAACCACACAAGCAGATCACATTTAAGAAAGTAGACACGCTCTCGGTATCTGGGCCTCACGTTACACTGCAGTGAGTAAAGAAAGGGCAGCAAAGGTGAGTGTGCTGTTGTCCGGAGAGATTGGAGAAGTCACTTCTGTCATCTTCCCTTCCTTTGAGTCCCTGGAAATCTACAGGTCAAAGAGTTACTGCTCAGTGGCAAATTCTGTCTTGTATCATTCCCAATTGCCTCATACAAATCTCACATTCCAAAGAGATCGCCCAGTGGCTCAGTGGATTGAGCCCAGGATGTAAACCAAAGTGTTGCCAGTTCGATTCCCAGTCAGGGCACATGCCTGCCTGGGTTGCGGGCCAGGTCCCCAGTGGGGGCACGTGAGAGGCAACCACATGTTGATATTTTTCTCCGTCTCCTTCTCTGTCCCTTACCCCTCTCTAAAAATAAATAAATAAAATCTTTAAAAACAAAACAAAACAAAGAGATCACCCAGAAACTCAGGACAAGGATCATGAGTCAAGATCTTATAAGACTTTACGCCATGCCTCTCCTGTCCCCACTCAAAGCCCACAGCACGGTCCTCATACATTCTCATTGTTGGCAAGTTCTCATGCTGGGATCCTGGGGAAAACACTACTTTGGTCAACTATGACAAAGAGAAATTAAAATTCTCTGAAGTCATAACATAAATAACATCCTGGACACCAAGTGGGTTATATTCCTTTCTTCCCCTCCCTACCCCACCATATCTAAGTTTTGTCTGAATTTTTATCAAGGACTGTAGAAGGACAAAAGACCCAAAATATTCCAGAGATAAACCATGCAACATTGGGGAAGAAAAACAAAACACTTTCATAACTACAATGGCCACACAAAACAGCCTCAAGAAAAACACTAAAAATATGAGGCCTGGAGAAAGCTAAAAAAATGTAAACATGTGAAACTATGTGGACCACATAGAAAATAGCACAATGGGTATATGAGCACTTTCCCCACTACCCTCCAGTGGAAGATGAAGACAGAAGCAAGTTTGTAAAACTCTCCTCTCCTCATGAGCAGAAGTAACACAATGTACTCTCCGAGGTGCTGAGATAAGACGAGGTTTCTACTTACTTTCATTACTTCTTCCACCACCTTCAACACACACACATGCATGCACACCCATGCACACAAGCACACACACATTTTCAATGTAAAGCAGGCTACCTAGTGGTAGTTGGAGCAGAACCTGGTGCATCATCTAAAGAGCTTCTACGTGCCCAGCCCACATCATCAACACCTGAAAACATCCCTGCCCGTGGTTCGTGGCACCAAGGAGCCCCTCGGATACAAGGGTCCTTGGCCATGCTCTGTTTGGGGGGCTGCCTGAACACACGGGTGAAGTGTTAGCACACACGGCAATGAGCTATGTGTTCATGCAAAGATGTGAGATTCTCCTCTTGCCATAAAAACCCATGTAGAAAGGCACGTGGCAGCCCGCTCTGCTTGGGAATGACAATGAGTCAAGTTCATGCAATAGCCCTTTAACTGCTAACCAGTAAATGTAAAATGAGACCAGAATCAAACTAAGTTTCCAGGCTTTTTTTTTAGCAATGGACTCAGCACATCTCCCCGAATCCACATATGGTCTCTGTTAACAGACTGAACTTCGAGTGAACTATGGACTCAGCCAAATTGTTCTACCATCTATCCAAATTATCATTACACGTACTGTGTTTGGAGAAACAGGCAACATAAATTAAACCCTTCAAAAACGAACTCCGAAATATCTGAAAGATGTAATTTCCACGAGTAGTCTTCTATAGCATTATTGTGTTATTTATTGCCACGGCCAGTTCACTTTTGAACCTGAGCTAAATCATACCGGTAACAGCTTCTCTGTACAATGTTCAGATAAGCAGCAGCCACAGGGCGCATTTGCTTGGTTTTCTGCTGGCCACACTTCACAGCCATTTCCGAAGGGCAGCCTGTGCTCCTCGCATTCACTAAGGAAATCACACTTTCCGGTCTCACGGCCGCACCCGCCCCATCGAGATAGGATGTCACAGCGCTCCACCGACCCGGCAGCTCAGAAGCTGCTTTTCTTTTAACAGCTCAGGCCACGGGAAAATAAGTGCTGAGGGGGTGAGAGGAAGGGATATTTTAAAGCAAAGATCCAGGCTATGCTTGTGATTTCTGCAAATAAAAATCAATCATGACAAGCAAGTCTCTGGCTATTCCTGTCCAATCGCTTTCAGTACTTTAAAATAAGTTCTTTAGCGAAAGGCGACGGTCCCAGGCAGTTCAGCGAGAGCCAGAGGGCCGGGGCTCTCCACAAGGAAGCCAGATGTTCGCGTCTGCCGGCGACACGTGCAGCATTTTCCTCTGCAATCCTCCACGGCTACATATTCCGAGGAAATTTCCTATTTCCAGCTTTATGTTGTCGTTATATTGAAAATATTATGGAAGAAAACATTTTGTTTAAAGATTTTATTTATTTATTTTTAGAGAGGGAGGGAGGGAGAAAGACAGAGAGAGAGAAACATCAATGTGCGGTTGCTGGGGGTCATGGCCTGCAACCCAGGCATGTGCCCTGACTGGGAATCGAACCTGCGATGCTTTGGTTCGCAGCCCGCGCTCAATCCACTGAGCTATGCCAGCCAGGGTGGAAGAAAACATTTTATCAACTGAATGTGACATATCATAGACAACAGTGTTCGGGGAGGCAGGCGGATGGAGGTGGGAGAGGGTATATCGGGGATAAATGGTCACGGGAAAAAGTACACTAAAAAAGCTGAAATGTCATTGTCGGGAGTGGCGTAAGTTATTGAAGATTTTCCTTACAATTTTGTCAGATGGGGCACACTTAACGCAACTCCTAGCCCTTCTCATCGCATGACAGAGAGGATCGCATGTACATCACCTCACTTACATAAGCGCTTATACTTGTCCGAGTCGCCCTTGGTGATCCATAGGTCAGCCACCCGAAGCTGTATCTACCGAGTACACCCAACACGAATGAGCATTCAGGGGCGTCCACTCACACAAAGTGGAGAAAAATAGGCCTCCCCGACACAAAGGGCAAGAAAAGCATCCAGGTGGATACAGGACCACCTTCTTCTGCTTCTCCGTGCCCTGGACGAGTCGGTAAGCACCTGGGACGGACGTCGGGATGCTCGCAAATGTTAGAGAATGAGCAGTTCCCATTCCCGAGTGCTGTGTTCTCACATGTCTTCCATACATGCATCCCCTTCGGCCTCTGTCCCTGGCTACTCTTTGTACTTGCCACTCATGCCCAGCCCTTGCCCAGTGAGATGGGAAGAAATGGAAGGTCCGAGAGGTAAAAAAAATATGAAGTTAATTATCAATATGGCTCGATCTGAAGTTTGCATGTTCAGTAGGCGAGCCCTGAGCTAGGGGCTCATCACCAACTCTGTGATTTGCCTTCTTATCCCAATGGTCCTGGCTTCTGCATGGACACAGCCTGGACTGTTTCAGTGAGAAAAACCACAAGGAAAAAGTACATGGAAGCTTAAGTCACGCCAGAGGGCTTCCAACCAAAGAGAAACAGGTGGCATTTCTTCCCTCGCACTGCACTGAAAGGGGGCAGAGAAATGACGAAGCAACCCCCAACCTCTGGAAGCTAGTGGGACCCTCACACACAGGCCATGCTCTTCTCCTGCTGGCAATCAGCAACCTCCCAGAACACCTACAAGGTTACTCAAGATCAAGGGGAAGCGAGGTTCAAAAGGATACTTTGGGAGGTTGTCCACGCACTAAAACAAGATCCCACAAAATAGTCTAGACAGTTACCAGTCTAGACTACAATGAATGACTGAGACCTCTTTACCAGTCCGAGTTGGTCCTCTCTCCAGCCCCACAGACAAGACCTACGGAGAGAGCCAACTGCGGAATCGCCCTCGCTCTCTGCCTGCATCCACTCTAGAGAGAAGCTCTGCTCCCTTCAGCCCCCCCTCTGCTAGTCACCCGCCTAAGCCCTGGTTCTGTAAGAGGTTCTTTCCATCGCCCGCTCCCCAGGGGTCTCGTGGTTCCCAAGGTGTGGGTTCTCCCTTGCTGCAGTAAGTAGCAAACTCAGCGTGCTCAATGATCCATCTGTGGCTGGTGGTCTGGCAGTCACACAATGCTCCCCTTGGAAGGTGAGAAGGTCCCCCCAGAAGGGGCCATTCCCCCGTGGATGAATGGCCTTGCCCTCCACTTCCAGGAGCCCCGCCTGCACAGGGCAGACGGGCGAGGGGCCCGAGCTGTCCAGGTCCGGTCCATTGTACTTCCAGGCGCAGGTACCTCTGACGTGCTCATCTACTGACAATTCGTGTTTCGGTTCATTTCCAACCCCAGACAATCCACCCTGATCCCCCGTTTGCTGGCGGACGTCCCCAGTCTGTCGTGCCACGGCCTGTTCACGAAACATCCCTGCGGCACGGACTCTTTGCCTTTATTCCTCTGACTCTCCCCAGTCAACCCGCCTGCTCTCAGCTTCCTCTGAGTGCCAGCTGCAGGCTAGGCTAGCTCCTTCTTGGATGTCAAGTTCGATGCATAAGAAAACTGACACCTGGAGAGGGTCACTGAAATGGGTGAACTCTATCCTATGCCATGCTTTTTAGAAAAATATATGTGTTCTCTCTCTCTCCCCCATGCCCCCACCTCTCTCTCACGCACACACGCACCAGGTACTGAATACGCATCTGACTTCCCCACAGCTTCCAACTCCCCCCAGTTTCCAGCTCTCCTGACACAGACCATGAAAGGTGCCTGCCCGGATTTGCCTTTAATCTTTCCAGCATCCGCAGAATGAAGGAGAGAGAGAGAGAGAGAGCTTGGATGTGCACCGCTGTTTCAAAAATCCTTGGGTCAAAAGTTGTTCGAACAGCAAGTTACAGACATCCGTCCCCCCTGCCGTACCCCAGCAGGACCCAGGCTGACACCAATCCTCTGTCACACGGCCTCGTGGTTGGAAGCTGCTATCGCATCTTTTTGACTGTTGGAGAGCGGGCCTGGGAAAGCGGTTGGGTTGCAAAGTGCTGCGAAGTTAATTGGTTTTGGTGGAAGACACTGAGGCTGGAAATGACGGAGGCTTCTTCCACGGCAATTGGCTTCAGAGCTCAGGGAAAGAAAACGCCCCTCGCGGTGGCCTTTGCCCGCGCCTCTGCCACAGGAGAACCCCAGAGTCCAGCTCCGTGACATGGGAGGGGAGATGCGTGGGGGAGAATGGCTGAGGACCATTTTCTGGAAATTGGTGATGAGTCGATCTACCCTGGCGATAGAACAAGCAGATTTGGACTTAAATCTGGCAGGGCCTGTGGGTGAAGGAGTCATAGCTCAGATGAAAGAAGAATTTAAGGAAACAGATTTCAGCGATAAGGAGGGGACTGATACAGCTTGAGGCTGACACTTTCCAGAATTCTTAGAGCCAAGTTCATCTGTTGGGGGGACGGTTGAGGGGCAGCTCGTGACAGACATGAGCCATGGTACGCAAGGTGCGGTCACCTGGTGTCAGAAATGAACATCTTTGAGCCCCAGACGCCTGGATCAGAAGCTCCGGGGAGCAGTGTTCTGGAATTTACATTTCAACAAAACCTCTTCCATGAGCTCTTCCCAGTTGGCCAAGCCTCTGGCTAGGAAAAGGGTTACTTTCTAGAGCTTTCTTTCCATGTCCAAGCCAGGCTCCTCTTTCAAACACCTAGATTCGGAATTGCTCCCAGCACTGGCTCATGACACCACCGTAACCCGTTATTTAGCCTTTCTGACAGGCAGTGTCTTACACTGCAAATTGGGAATAACAGCTATCGAATAAATGAGGCCTCCAATAGACACAGGTTGAAGAAATACATCTCAAGATGAAAGGATCTTGTAAACAGTGGTTATTCTCATGCTAGTCCTCCACGGTCTCTCTGCTATTCTCTCTCTGAAGGCATATGGAACCCAAGGAGGCAGCTTCCCATTCTACTGAGTAGCTGAACAGCCTGGTCCATGACTCGCTGCTCTAGTGTGTGCTCACTTATCTGGGGACAGGGCCTGGGGACAGAGGCAGAAAGCTGCTCTTCATGGAGACACGCTCTCTCATGTCACCCTGTTGTGACCTTTCAGCCCATCTCTCCGTGCGGGTTTTTCCTGGCCCCCTGCAGCTGCTGAGATGGCTGAGACCGTGCAGGCAAACACTCTCCCGGAGGCCTGCCCCACCCCTGCGGGGCCTGGGCAACGACAGGTAAATCGGGCAGCAGAAGTGTTGTTTGGGGTGTTGGTGTGAGCTGGAGTGTGTCCCGATTAGATGGAAAAAATAGAGTCTGTTGCGTTTGTGAGGCAGAAAGAGGGAGAGGCCGGGGAAGGATGGCCCTGCACAAACTCCACAGCCTGTCCCCAGGCCCGACCTCCGACCCCCAGTCAGGGCCCCAGCCACCACGCTCCACGGTGCACAGTGCAGACGAAGCCAGCTCGCCTTCCACACTGGTCTCTGCACCTGCTGTTTTCTGACGCTGCCTGTCTTCCTGTCCGCCCCTGCCCTCATGCTCCCTGGGGGGTGGGGCGCAGCACTGTGCCTTCGAGCCAGGAGACCTGGACTGTAATCCCGGTTTTCTGCCAGTTAGCAAAAATGTGATTTCGGCTGATTGTTTAGCGTTCCTCTGGCCCAATTTCCTTTCCAAATGGAAAACAGTTAAATGGGCAGTAAGCACGTGACAAGGAGAATGGAGCCCAGTCCCCTCTCAGCTCCCTCCCTTTCTGTTATTCTGTGGCAGTGCTGGCCTGGGGCCCAGGCCAGCGTCCTGCCTCCGTGCACTTTCTTGAGACAAAGCCATGAACTTCAGTGCTGCTCTGCTCACAGCCTGGCCCCCCCTAGCCCCAGCATTCTTACCTTCCCAGACCCCTAAACTGACTTCGCCTCCCAAGATGACAGATAATGTATTACATGCACCCACCTCTAAGAAATGTGGATGTACCTGGCTGGCATAGCTCAGCGGATTGAGCTCGGGCTGTGAACCAAATCATCGCAGGTTCGATTCCCAGTCAGGGCACATGCCTGGGTTGCAGGCCATGACCCCCAGCAACCGCACGTTGATGTTTCTCTCTCTCTCTCTCTCTCTCTGTCTCTCTCTCTCTTTCTCCCTCCCTTCCCTCTCTAATAAATAAATAAAATCTTTAAAAAAAAGAAATGTGGATGCATATAATACATCCTAAGAATTTTCCCTAATTTGCAGGAGTAAGCATAAGACATGGAGTCAAACAGACCCAAATTATAATCTTGGCTTTGGTACATTAACATGGGATTTTTCAGCAAGGTACTAGACATTTTCAACCTGCATTTGCCATCTCCAGTAGACCTGATAGTACCTTCCTTGTAAGGCTGCAGGGAGATTCAGTGAATACACTTCCTGTAAGGCACAGTGCCCGGCACATAACGTGAGCTCAATATCTGTGCTGGCCTCCCTGTTCCCACCTGGATCACACCGGTGCTTCTTAACAACTAACCACATCCTGAAAATTCTGCCTTATCTCCCGAGGCCGAGACTGTGGTCACGAGGGTAAATGGGTGGGCTGCACCATGTCCAGCTCCAAGGGGTGTCACTCACACAGAAGGACACCGTGAATGGTGTCCCCAGGACTCCTAAGGACAGCACTGTCAGTAGCGCTGAAACGTCGGCATCTGTTCCTTTTCCCTCCTCCCAACCTCTCGCGGACGTCTTGCTTCGTCTCCAGCCATGGACTGGTGAGTCACCTTCAGGATCTTCTATCCTCATTTGATCTATGTAGTTTATTTTGGTTCATTCCCTGAGGCTCCATTCTGATATATCCCCTTCAGTATCTTCCTAACACGTATGTGATTAGGCCTAGAGTCCCCAGACCACATGCAGAATCCTGCATGATCTTCCCCTTCGCCTTTCCCAGGCTCGCCTCTCACGTCCCCTTACACCTCACTCTGCCCCGGCCAACCCTGACTTCTGTCCCTCAAGATTTCCTGCCTCCGTGTTTTTCTCGTGTTGTTCCCTCAGCTTGGGAAGCCACCCCCGCTGATCTCTGCCTACCACAATCCTGTCCTTTCTTCAAAGCCGACCGACATCTGTCCAGGTGTCTCTCTCCTACAAGTCACCACAGGCCTTGGTCTTTAGTCCTCCCATTTTTAGGTCATGGATGATCTTGTCTTTTTTTTTTCTTAAGATTTTATTTATTTATTTTTGAGCTATTAGAAGGGAGGAACAAAGAGGGGGAGAGAAACATCCACGTGCATGAGCTACATTGATGGGTTGCCTCTCACTCGGCCCCACCTGGGGTCCTGGCCCACAACCCTGGCATGTGCCCTGACCGGGAATCGAACCTGTGATGTTTTGGTTTGCAGGCCAAGGCTCGATCCATTGAGCCACACCAGCCAGGGCTGATCTTGTCTCTTCAAACCTCCTTGACGCTGGTTCGGAACAATGGCATCCTGCTGATTTTAATGTGCTCATGGCACTGAGTGTAGAGCTCCACTCACGGGAGCTGCTCAGCAGGTAGGTACCAAACTGAACCCTCCACCTGGATACACTGCCAGTGTCGCCGAGGTATGTGCCACATAATGAGAGGAAAACACATTTCCAGTCACCACTTTGGATTCTCACGGAAAGCAGAAGGCTAGAGCGGGGCAATGGTTTTGAGACCCTGTATCTGAAGTCACACCTTGAGCACTGTGTCTGGAGAAGAGCAGGCACCCAAGTGTGTTTGTTTTATGGATAAACACAAAAATGGAGCAAACTAGATTTAAATCTTGAGTCCATCTTTTCTTAACTCCACCATCTGGGTAAGTTGCTGAACTTTCTAAGACTCATCCTTTCATTTATGATGGCATGGCAATCCTATTTTGGGGAGTTTTGTGACTATTAAACCAATCAATGCTTATGAAGCAGTTAGCATAGTATTGAACAGGCAGAGAGCACTTAAAATAACTTGTTGTGCCCTGGCTGGTGTAGCTCATTGGATTGAGTGCAGGCTGCGAACCAAAGCATCGCAGGTTCAATTCCCAGTCAGGGCACATGCCTGGGTTGTAGGCATGGCCCCCAGCAACCGTACATTGATGTTTCTCTCTCTCTCTCTCTCTCTCTCTCTCTCTCTCTCTGTCTCTCTCTTTCTCTCCCTCCCTTCCCTCTCTAAAAATAAATAAATAAAAACTTAAAAAAATAACTTGTTGTTGGTATCATCTAAACTGTTGGCCTATAGAAATATTGTCTGAATTAACTCAATATCAATTTACTTGCACAAATGCATTGCTCCTTAAAAATTCTGGCAGGTGGTATGACTATTTTTTAATGGAAAAACCTATAATTTAATAAACTCCCACAAATTAGGGAAAAAAAACTGTCTCAAATTGCACACCTTCTTTTTGAGAACGTGTGAATTCCGTGGGGGTGAGGTGCAAAAGCTGGTGTTTGAAAAATAAATTAAAAATAGGTCTTTAAGAAATAAAATCTGTGTCTTCCAGCATTGCTAAACTGTAGAAAATGCATCTGCAGCGTCCAGACCCAGCGGCCAGATTGGAAGCTATGCTACCTCCATCCCGTTTCCCTGAGAGACACTCGTCCCTGCAAACACTGCTTTCTAAGCAGCTCATGTGCTCAGAGTTTTGTCAACCAAATAGCAGACATCCATAAAAAGTTTTTAGAGAAACTAGTCAAATGCAGGATCTTAGAATTGGAGGAATTTGAAATGGAAAAGGATCTGGGAGATATTCTAGTTCAAACTCCCAGTCTTGCAGATGAACATGCATAGGGCTCAGAATGGCCTTCACAGTGCCTGGCCCGTTCTCCTTCCGGGGCAAAGGAGAGGCTCGTCCCCTCTGGCGGTGTTCACGTAGCGTTTCTGACTGAGCAGCTGTGGTGCAGCCTCAAGGGGAAAATGGCAGAGAAGTCCTCTCCTTCACTGGAGGAGGAGAGAGAGGGGACACATTCCTGGGGACTCAAGGGTTCATCCCCTGGCTGTCTCAGAGGTCAGTGAATCACCCCGCAAGGCACCACGCAACAGCCGACAATGACCTTTCCCCATGGACCTCATGCAGGAAGCTGAAATACTTGAGAACAAGACAAAAGAAAACCTCCAAGTTTCACATTAATCCCGGAGGTCTGCACCTGGTTTAGAAAGAGGCCTTTCTGGTTTTTCTGAGACTGAACCACATCGACAATGCTTATAGCGCAAACATCACAGCTGTGTTTTTGTACATTTGCAAGTCAAGTTTATAATCCTAGACAGAAAAAAAGTTGATGCTACCTGTAGAAACTCTTTGTTTCTACTTTATAAATTCTTTCCTCACCCACTTCTTTTCCTCTTTTCAATGATCCAGCTTTACTCTTCCAGATATACAAGGCAGAGGCAAGTGAGAAATTTGGAATTAGAGCTGCTGGCTAAGGCAGTTTGTAAAAATTAGTTTCATGGGCTGTTAAGTGTGGCCTGAAAAAAAAATAAGTGCTTAGAAAAACACTGCATTAGTTATCTTTAAATAAGATTCACCACTAAGACACTTGTTAGTGCCTTTTATATGCTAATGTGAATTGTGAATCTCTTGGGAGAGACGTGTAGATATATATGGAAACCTTTCCAGTACTTTCCTAACTTATTTGATCTTCTTCCCCTGCCCCAAATCCTACTTCAGTAACACTGCACTAGTGCATAAAAACCCAAAAAGCAGTTCAACTCATAAGTTGCAAAGTCCTAAACTCTGTGAAATGCTATAAAAGAGAGAAGTAAAAGTTGTTTATTTCTTGAGTAGGTTTTCCTTAACTTACCAAAGACTATTTGCTACACAGGTAAAATCGGGGCGTGGCTCTCTTAGTCAAGTGCCAAGCAGGCCTGTTGTATGAAAATGTGTGTTCTTCTGAGTGCAGCAAAGTGAGGCTGGAGGGGCCGTGGGCAGACTCCCTTCCTGCCCAGTGTGTAAATGTTGGAAAAGAAGCCGCTTTCATTCCATGTGTAGGGAGAATGGAGAAAGCTGGAGCTGGTTGATCCCAAGCCCCAACCGCCTCTCTCCCACCTGTGCTGGACCCTCAGTGATTCCTCAGAATCTGGGGGGCCTATGGGGTAAAGCTGAAAAGGACACATTCTTATGTGTATGTAATATAGCTCCTTCATTTTTAAGTATATAAGGGAGGCGGTAAGTTGTTATGTGCTGGGACGATTAACTTTAGTAGAAAGTGGTGCTCGAAGTCTTCCTATTCTGCGGAAAATTTTGAAGAGGCTAGCTGAGCGGAGGCTTGCGGCCAGGAAAGAGGCGAAGCGTTTGGTGTCATAATCTAGGGAAGAGTTTGCAATCTCCAAGGCAATGTGGGGGTAGGGGAAGAAAAGAGACGAGAGAAGGAGAAGGAGGTGGAGGAATGGAAGCTGGGGTGAAAAGGAATAGGGATGTGGTCAGAGGAAGATAGTCCAGGCTAGAAGATTTGTGACCACAGACAAGTCTAAAATTCAAGTTTAAATTATGTGCCTTGTTATGGTGCTAAAACCTCCCCGTCTCCTTGGGTCCTCAGCAAAACCTCCAAACCAATATGGAAGCTGGGTAAGGAGCGAGGTGCAGGACTCAGGTTGTACAGCGTGAGGTGTGGAAAGGTCACGTGGGACAATCAATCCATAAAACAACGTATGTGGCCTAGAGACAGCCAGGCTCATACCGCAAGGACATAAACAATCCCAGGGAAGGTTCTGTACGTACATAGGGTATACAAGGAAGGGCTAGGGACCTTATTTAGATCTTAAGAAACAGGGAGGTCCCAGCTAATGTCTGGATAACAAAATGAAGTTATGCTTTTGTATGGAGGAAACTTTACGCTCCAATATCTTGTGCCTTTGACTACCCAAAAATGCCAACAACCGCCAAAGGAGTTGGGCTGTATTCCTATAGCCAACTGGCCACATCAACTTAGTGCCTTACCAGCACTTTAAATGTAGTGACCCTGATGATATCTTCCCAACTTCCTCCTCACATCCCCATGTCTGTGTTTCCTGCCCCTGTGAATGTGTCTTTATCACCCCTGCTGCTTAAGAAGAAATCGTGTTCTCAAATCTTTCCACCCATGCCACATACCACATAGCTTAATAGCTACTGAATCATCCTAATATTGCTGTTTGCATAAATTGCCTTGGTGTTTGCTCACTTCCTCCGTTTAGCTTGCGTTACGTCGCTCAAACAGTTCTAAGCACCTCTTAAGTGGTCCCTCTCTCCACTCCACCCATCCTCCAAGCTGTGCCAGTTACCGATCGGAAGGCAGACCTGGTGAAGTCACTCCACGAGCACCCTCCCGTTGCTCACAGGATCACGTTCCCCGCAGCCTGGAGAAAGTGTTCTTGAAAGTGTGTTTCTGCCCTACTACACGCCTCCCCTCCTACAATTTCCCGCCCTACGTGCTGTGCTGTAAGGCCACATGGATTATTTTCACCTACAAATCTCTTTTCCTCCTCTTCTTGTCTTTCCCTACAATGACCTTGAGTCCTAGCAAAACAGTTATGCTTTGTCCCTTTGCCATAATTCACACTGTCAATGTTACAGATAAAAGTTCTGATAGAACCTGTATTTGATCTTCAGACACTATTTGCATTGTTTCAGACTTTAGTTCACAAGAATAAATAGTATATACAGATTCTCACGTTTGATCACACTCATAGGAAAGAGCCACAGAGAGCTTTGGTGATTGCAGGTGTAATTACACTTCACATGCACGGCTGCACTTGGCCAATGGGACGGATGCCCTCTCTCTGGAGGCTGACTCTTGCTTATGGTGTCACGTAAAGGCATACGCTCAAGACTCTGTGTCATCATTCATTGTCCAAGTGAGCTCAGGCAAAAGCTATTACTTCTACGAACCTCAATTTTTATTGGTGAGAGAGTACTGCCTGGGGTTGTTACGTAGACCCGATGTAACTAAGTACGGAGAAAGACCCTGTGAACAGCAGACAAAGGGCTTTGTAACCTGTAGAGTGCTACACAGAGGGGAAAGGGGTGCTACGAAAAGAGAACTGGATGTGGAGTCAAAACACAGGGCACCATGGGTTGATCTGTGTCCTAGAAACGTCTATCGAGGCCCTAATTCCACACACTTGTGAGTGTGACCTTATTTGGAAACAGGGTGCTTGCAGATGTAATCGAGTGAAGATGAGGGCACTAGAGAAGGCGCTAGCACAGCGGGACCGGGCTCCTGATAAGAAGAGAAGACAGGCACACGGGCGGAACGCCAGGTGGAAACAGAGGCAGAGACTGAAGGGATGCACCCGCAAGCCAAGGAATGCCGAGGATTGCCAGCTGTCCCCAGGAGGTAGGGCAGAGGCATGGAAAAGACTGTCCCTCAAAGCCTTCAGAAGGAATCCAACCTGCTGACACCCTGACTGCAGAATCCCAGCTTCTGGAGCTCACAGACAAACAAAAAATATCTTTTGTGTTAAGCCACCGACTTTCTGGTGCTGTGTTCTGGCAGCCCCACGAAACTCAGTACACGCGGGTATGAGTTTCAGCTCCATCCCCTACAGGACCTATGAATGTGTGGTCATATATTTAAACTTTCCCCCGAGTACTTGAAGGGCACTTACCTTTCGGTGATTGTCTCTCTGAGGCCACTGGCCACCCCTTTGACCACAGTGCTAGCTTTGGGCGTCAGCACCACCTGAGATATGAAAAACGAGCCCTTCTTTCTTCTCTCCGTGATGGACGCCTGCAGAAACTGGATGAGTTTCTCCGGGTCTGTGGTGTTGGCCCAGGGAGCGGGCATCATCTGCCCCGGCCAGAGGAAGGGCACCTCCAGAGCCACGGGGCTGTGGTAGAAGACCAGCACTTGGTAGTCCTTCTCCCACAGGTACTTGAGACTGACTTCCTGCGCGAAAATGGCCGGGCACATTTTATTGCCATAGATGTCTTTCAGCATCTGGACCAATTTCTCGTGGTGGTACTTCTGCATCCCGTAAAAATGGTTGAAGTCCAAGAACACTACCTCCTTGTGGTGATCCGTGAGGAACGCATTGATCTCCTCAAGGCCTTCGTTGACTTTGGCACTGAACAAGCCATGAGCAAAGTAGAGTTCATTGTCGGGGTCTCTGGGCTTGGTGGAAATGCGGAGATCAAAGTAACGGATCCCGGCTCCTAGCTGGCCCGTGAAGTTCATCGTTTGGGTGGCTAACCATTTCCGCATCAGCTTCTTGGCCACAGTTCCAAACACAGAGACAAAATTCTGGACAGTTTCGGGCTGCTCGGGGCCGACGGGGGAGGCTTCATCGATGTAGAAGCTGAAGGAATCGTGAGACCCTGGAAGAGGAACAAGGCACAGTGTGGTTACGTTCTGGTCCTCTGTCCCCCCAGCTTCCCTCCTGCCAGGTCTGCATCTCTCCCTGAAGTGAGCCAAAGGAAACACTAGGCAATATGTACCAAGTTCATTCTCATGTCTCAAGGAGGTCCTTTTCATAGCCTGGCATAGTGCACAGAGTAAATCAGTTGTGAAGTGATGAAAATTCCTTCTGATAATGCTTTAAAATTCAAATGATCGTCTTCTACTTCTGTAGACAAGGCATTGAATGGATTTATTTGGGCTGGTTTTCCATATAGTAACCATTCAAGAATAAGACCTAAGAGGACTCACCAGTTCCCAAATACTTTATCTATAATGGTGCCCCTTTTCTTTCTTTTGGATTGATTTGAAGCTGGAAGGTTTGTTTTGATAAATAAAAAGAATCTCTTTTCACAACAGGTGATCCTTGTAAGAATTGCTAACTCATACCCCTTGGAAAATGCAAAAGGTCACAGGGCAGAAGAAAGGAGAAAAAGGAAAGTGGACAGTCCCATGTTGAGATATCTGACATCATTTCTGACCCTGCTTTTGGGAAATTGTCAACTTAGATAAGGCTGCAAGTGAACACATATGAGAACAGCATTTAAAAAATTAACTAACGGGACATTTTCTTCACAGATATTTCCTCTCAACAGTAAAATCTCTTTTTGGAGTTGGCTTCCAAATTTTAAAAAATTTCTTTCTAGAAGAATAAGGACAACCTATTTATTTATATTTGGCATTCACGAATATTAAAACCCCAGAAATGGCCCTGGCTGGTGTTGGCTCAGTGGATTGAGTGCCGGCCTGTGAACCAAAGGGTCGCAGGTTTGATTCCCAGCCAGGGCTCATGCCTGGGTTGTGGGCCAGGTCCCCAGTTGAGGGTGAGCGAGAAGCAACCACACATTGATGTATCTCTCCCTCTCTTTCTCCTCTAAAAACAATTTTTTTTAATCTTAAAAAATAAAAAATAAAAATGTCAAGAAATGTAGCAATGAACATGTGTACAACTTACCTGTAAGTACAGAGTGCCATTTAAAATATTATTGGACCAGGTAAAGAAAAATTATTTCAAGTTTCACTATAGTTGTTAAAGCCTCCTTCAATTCTTGGGCATGCCTGGCTAAACAGGTAAAATTAAATGCACAAATCCTGGACTTTTCAACACGCTAGAAAGGGCAGATGTCATCCGTCTCCATCTGTTCCTCAGGCTTCCTTGAGCCTTATTGCCTCACTCCCAATTGATATTCCTTAGGGTGCACCTTTTCCGAGGTTTTCACTCCTCCCGCCCATGGGCATGCATGCATGCATGCACACACACATGCACACACAAAAACCCACACACCTACCCTCCAAGTTTATCATTCTTCACCTCATGGCTTTTGTCTGATAAGCTATTTGAAGCGATTTTTTTAGTGATGCAATATTTATCATCGTCCATACTCTATGATAGTCTGTATTTGTCTCTACATGTATATACCTATATCTGTTACCTATATGTGTGTCTACATGTCTAGTGTTAAGTGGCCCATAGGAGTCATGCGAGTATGGGTTTCACGCACCATGGTAGGTTGTTAGAGAAAATATTTTCAAAAGTACTTTGACACCCTGCAAATCATAACCTTCAAGATTTGCAACAGATAGCCCCTCAGAATTATGATTTTTTTCAAACAATGAAAGATAACCCCAAAATAGAGAATGTCATGTTTCATTTAATCTGGGACCATCTGATATAGTTATCTTTAGTAGAGTGCACAGGAGGAAGATGCGAGCACTCTCTACATCTGCAAATCTGGCAGCTTGGGTCTGGCATTGGCAAATGTTAATAGGGATTAAAATCTCGGTGTATTGATTCAATGATTGCTACTCAGTCAATTGCTAATGTAAGTCGAGAGACTAAATAGTCTGTACTATGACTGAATATACAGAGAGTGTTTAAAGAAAAATACATAGGTGAGTTTAAGAAAAGTTATAATTAAGATGTAAATAAATTAATAAACACTAAAAAACAAGAGCTAATTTATAAAACTTTTTGTAAAAGATTTTATTCATTTATTTTTAGAGAGGGAAGGGAGGGATATAGAGAGAGAGAAACATCAGTGTGCTGTTGCTGGGGGTCATGGCCTGCAACCCAGGCATGTACCCTGACTGGGAATCGAACCTGTGACACTTTGGTTCGCAGCCTGCGCTCAATCCACTGAGCTATGCCAGCCAGGGCCTATGAAACTTTTTTTAAAAATTTAATTCCCAGGTATGTGAAAAAAGTGGATGAGAGTAACTGGCTACTTCTGTAAGCTGGTCGAACACGTCACTGGACGCAAGCAGAGAGAAAACCAGATTATGACTGGATTTCTTTTTCCCAGAAACAAGTGGGTTTCTGTTTTTAATGTGACTTTAATTCCACCATTCTATCTTATGGTTATATGGCAATTTTTTTTAAAGTCTAGGAAATTCATCAACTTTAAAAATCCTATAAAAGGACATTATAGTTTCTACATTAAATTACTTGTTGGCACTTAAGGAAAATACGCTATGAGGTAAAATAAGGTCATGTCAAAACTAAAAGTGAAAGCAGCCGGTGGTCAGAAGGAGAAGGCGTCAGCAGCCCCAACACCTGTTTTGAGCTCGGTGACTCTGAGGTGCATGCACAGTGTCTGCGTCAGAATGAGGCACCAGGTACCAATGGTATTTGGAGAGGAAAACGAAATCATCAATAGATACAAAACACTACCTATGTATTTTGGGAGAAAATACATATCTAATATTGGCCCCAAAAGTTATATTTTCATGAGTTTTAATTTCATTCGGAATAGTACTTCCTCCACAGTTTAAACATCTTTTTTTACAAAACCATTACATTTTCTATTTGTTTGAACTTAAAAATACAGTAGTGCTTTATGACCTTTTGGTAACTGAGAGAAAAAGTCTGGCCCCACTCTGTGTCTTTAAAAACACAGTCCTACCCACCAGCAAGAGAGTGCTACGCATTATTTTGTTGTTGCTGTTCCTTAAAATTTTTATTTTATACCCTTTTAAACGATTTTTTACTGTAATTCTACTACAGTTGTCCAAATTTTTCCCTTTGCCCTCCTCCACCCATCTCGCCCCCAGCTCCCCCAGTCCATCCCCACACTGTTGGCCATGGCCGTGGGCCATTCATACATGTTCCTTAATGAGTCCCTCCTCCTGCTGCCCACCTTTGTCCCTCTCCCCCACCCCTCTCGTCACTGCCAGGCTGTTCCATGTTTCCATGCCTGTGGTTCTACTTTGTTTGTTAGTTTATTTTCTTCATTAGATTCTTCTCATAGGCGAGATCCTATGGTATTTGTCTTTCACTGACTTATTTTTTTGTTCTTGGCTACAACCACAAGCTCCCTGACTTCTCTGGTCTAATACTTTGCTTCTGTACCAGCTGAGTACTCCTGGGTTCCTGAGCTCTTACCCTTCACTTGTCTATAGCCACAAACTCATGTCTTGGATCCCATATTTAACGTTGCTCCCCTGATTCTGAACTGAGCCCCTCAACTTTGTGCTTGATGTGCACCTCTGCTCTGAGTAGAGCTGACCACCACTCCCATTAGGAATCCAGCCCAGTCACGTTCATTTGCTTTGGCTCGGAACCAGTGAATGGAATGCAGGAGATTCTTTTCTTTCTTTTCTTAGAAACAGGCACTTTTCTCTTTTGGTCAAGATGGCCACATAGGGAGACATGGCTCGCCTTGTCACACAACCACATCAAAGTCACAACTAAAACATCACGCATAATCAACAGAAATCGAGTTGAATGGAAGTCTGACGACGACGGCATGAAAGAAACCACATCCATCCAGACTGCGAGGAGGGGCTCAGGTGTGGAACAGGCGGATCCCACACTCACATGGGGTGGATAAAAAATGGTGAGGGATATACCCAGAATGAGGAGTCCCAGCCCCACATCAGGCCTCCCAGCCCAGTGTTCTAGTGCCAGGAAGAGAAGTCCCCCCAACTTCTGCCTGCAAAAGCAGCAGGGATTGAGTCTGTGGAAAGAAACTTCTGGAGTCCCAAGCAGTTCCTCTTAAAGAACCCACACACAGATTCACCTACTCAGACTCACTGCCTCTGGTCTCCGGCTCCGGGGTAGCAGCTTGAAAGGCAGCAGTGGCATACTGGGGGAAATGGAAGGGTCTGGTAGCAAGGTGAGTAGAGGCAATTGTCCCTTTTCTAAACCCTTCCCCTGCAGAGCCACAGAGCTGGCCAGCTGGTGCCATATTTGAGACTCCATCAGCCTGGCTAACATTGTTTGACCCATCTTCGAGATCCCCAGAGACTCCACCCCACCCAACTGATGAGCCCACCCAAGCTGCTTTTTCCTGTGAGTGGCTGATCTTGGCTTATGCCACACAACTCCCTATATATTCTCAAACAAGCAACAGCAGGCCTCAGTGAGCCCCAGGCCCAGCACTAGTAGCTGCCAGCCTAGATTCACAGCTTGGCTTTGCCTGGAAACCTCCAAGCCCAGCACAAGTAGCACAGCCATCTCAAATTGCTTTATGACTCAGGCAGGGTGGCCGCAGGAAAAACACACATGAATAATGGTGGGGCAATTCCCTGGGGTGCTGGGTAAAGGGGGACAGAGGGGGGGCGGAAATCAGGGCAATTGTAATGGCATAATCAATAAAATATAATAAAAATCAATTTAGTGCTCCACAATAAACATTTGGAAAACTAATAGAGAAAAAAACTAGAAGATAAAATTTAAAAAAAAAAAGAAAAAACGAAACAGGTACTTTTATTAATGTCCTTTGAGCCTGGTAGATTATCCCCTCACTCAGGCGGTAGGCTGACGTCTTAGACGGACCCCAGTGACCCTGCCCTCCCTGCAGTCACCTCCCACCTTGGATGTGGGTCCGATCTGGCGACTGGTTTTTACTGAATAAATACCACAAACACAACGGGACACTACTTCTGAGACTTGGCAACAGACAATTGTGACTTCCAGCTTGCTACTCTGCCTTGCTGGCCCTGACAAAGCAAAGCGCCATGTTGGAGAGGGCCAGGAGACAAAGAACTGGGAATGGCCTCCAGCCAGCAGGGAGCCAGGACCTGAGACCTTCAGTCCAAGAGCCCTCAGGGATCTGAACCTTGTCGACAGCCACTGAGCGAGCTGGAAGCACATACTTCCCTGGTGGGGTCTTGTCTGCAGCCTTTGCAAAAACCCAGAAGCAGAGAATCCAGTAAAGCCTTGCCCGAATTCCTGACCTATAGAAACTGGGTATTGTTTTAAGTGACTGAGTTTTAGGGTGATTTGTTAACAACAATAGATAACTGATGCAGACTACCACAACTCTCACGAATTTATGAGGGGATTTGAGGTCTATAGGCATGACTGCCTAATATAAGATCTTGGAATTTTAATTAAGAGAAATTAATTGAATTCAAAATGGTCATATGCATCTTTATGTGCTTGAAAACTAGGTATCAAGTAAGAAAAAGGATGAAAGGAAGTTGGTTTAAAAAGTCTTCTTGAATACACAAGCAGAGTTATGCCATTCTGCACACTGTTAAGGATGACCTTAAATGCCCCTGGGGTCATCAACAAGCACGCAGCACCCATTTCATTAACACCACAGTGCAAGGAACATGCACGATCATCTCGTTTTTCTGGTCCCTCGTAGCACTGGACTGAGCTTCTCATCCTGTCATTGTGTGTGGGAGAAAGGATTCCAGGATAGCCCCCAAATTTCCCCCCTCTGGGTAGAGATGCCCTGAATAATCCCTTCCCCTTGAGTGTGGTGCATATGATGATGTATCATTCTTATAACTGTGTCCCAGTACATGAAAAAGAGATTTTTTTCAGATGTAATTAAGGTCCCTAAGCAGTTGGCTTTGAGTTAACCAAAGAGAGATTATGCTGGGTGGGACGGACCTAAGCAGGTAAGCCAATAAAATAGAGACAAAAAATAGCAATAGATGTTCTGTTGGTGTTGAAGAAGCAAAATGCAGTGTTGTAGAGAGAGCCACAAAGCAGGCAGAGGGATTGACAGCCCACCCAAGTGGTATGGAAGTGGTCCTTTAAGCTGATAATATCTAAACAGTCAGCTGCCACAGAAACAAACACCTCAACTTAAGCTGAGCCTCTGAAAATAAAGCTGCCATTGACTTCTCTCCCAGGGAGTTTCTTGTTTAGGACAAGGCTGACCCTTAACACCAGAAAGTGTGAATTCAACTGCTCCTTAGAATAAAAACGCCCAATAGAACTTTCCATCTTCCCCCATTAATGCCTTACCCACCTTCCCCTTTTGTTAAATTCAGTATATAAGCCTTTTCTCTTGGTTATTCAGCGAGCCACTACCTCTGAATGCTCCCACGTGTACACTGTGCATGAGTAAGTAAACGTTGCCTTTTCTCCTGCTGTGCCTACTGTCAATTAATTTGCAGGCCACCGATCACTGGCCGCATTGGAAGAGGGAAAGTTTTCCTCCCAACACAAGGAATAATGCACAGCCGCTACAAGCAGAGGGCCATGGTTGTACAACCCAAGGAACTCCACTCCATGAACAATCAGCAAGATAGCAAGAGGGGCCTCAGCCTCAAATGATGTGATAGCCTTGGCCAACACGGTGATTTCAGTCTGGTGCAGTCGGGCCTTCAGGTAAAAGGAAATCAGGCAAGGCTTTGTACTGAAAGCAGCGTTGAAGGGGGTGACGGGTGACTAGGCTCAAATTCAAGCTCAATCACTAACTCAGTTAATTCTGGAGGCTCATCAGATTCCTAACCATTCTGGTTTTGAGTTTTCAAAGTTTTTAATTAAAATACTCTCCACACTGACATCACAGGATTCTTACAAGGAACGTGTGAAACCATGTTCACAGAAGTTCCATAAAAGGGGTATATATACAAATCAAATTACTGTTATTTTGTCCTGGTGATGTAGCTAGTCACAAAACATTCATTCACTTGTTTTGGAAAACAGTGCCTAGACGAACCTACACCAGGCTGGCTGTACGAGCTCCCATATAAGGGAGGGCAGGAAGAATAATGATCTAAATGGCAGAGTTTAGGTTTGTTAATGTGTCTTCAAAACGAGACTTGTTTCTGTCATTTCTCTATGATTTAGCAAATAATGAACAATCAAAATTACCCCACTTCCCGCCATCTGAAAGAACAACTAAAGACTGCTGCCATATTAGGAAAATTGACCAGTGACGTAGACCAAGTGCTAACCCTCTTCCATTCAGGATCTTTCCAGTGTTGTCCACGAAATCACTTTGGGAGGAACTTCTGGTTGGTCGCTCAGTTGGGCTCTAGTTCCATTTCAAATTCTGCAAAAGTACAGGTTTAATACACATCAATGGAAGTGTACCAAGACCTGGCTGGCGTAGCTCAGTGGATTGAGGGCGGGCTGCGAACCAAAGTGTCTCAGGTTCAATTCCCAGCCAGGGTACATGCCTGGGTTGCAGGCCATAACCCCCAGCAACCACACATTGATGTTTCTCTCTCTATCTCCTTCCCTTCCTTCTCTAAGAATAAATAAATAAAATATTTTTTTTATAAAAAAGCATACCAAGTCAATTTCGTCTGTGAACCCTCAGATGGAAAGGCCCAGGAGGCTGAGGTCTGACGTGCCCATGACAGAGCACTTCAGTATCTGTATCCCGACCTGAGAATGCAGGCTGACTCCATCGGAATCGGAACTGCCCTCCCCTGCCTCGGCTGAGCACTCACTTGGCTTGCGTACGGCACCCCATGCCCCCCTCTTCTGTCGCTGTGATAGGACCCAGTGCTGAGGTTCCTAAGACTCCTGCTTCCTGGTAACAGGTTCCCCGCATATTTGATACCTCGGTACCTTTGGTGATAATAGAGCCGACACCACAGGAGTGGGGGGCATGGGTACCTTCCACCGTGAACCAAGAGAAGACTGAAAGGGTGGGGTTCGTTTTGGAGACCCCCTTCTCTAAGGTGGAAGATTGCCAGGAGGCACCCTCTTCGCTTCCTACGGGGAGACACAAAGTTCTGGAGTGCTCGCCCTCTCGCCTTCCCTTTATGGAAGTCCTCGTGCCGGTCTTCCTTTGTGAGCGCACACGCACTCTCTTCTCTGCGCCCCAGCTTTTGTGTCCCCGCTTCCGGAGGCTTCCTTTTCCCAGAATTCACATCCTCTGCGGCTGCAGCTCCCCCTCATCAACTGGTACTTGCTATTAGATGTTGTTACTAACACTTGTTCATTCATTTTTTTCTGTCTTTATATCTTGCTCGCCACCTGCAACTCCCAACACTCGATTGTAAGTTTTCTAAAAAGAAAAAAAATCAACTATGCCATATAATCCCCTGTGTCCGCTACTGCATCCAGCTCTGTTCATACAAAAATACTGGATTCCAGCCAGTGGGTCAAAACCGTTCCCACGGGATGTGCCACAGAAGTGAAATGACTCCTTCCACTCGTAATCGTTCTCGCAGGCTAGACCATTACTGGCCCACTTTTTTCTTGACCATTTCTGCTCAAATTTCTCAGAAAATTAGTCTATACCGACTGGCTCCCTCTCCCTAACTTTGGTTCCATCTTTTCTTAAAATTTCATATATTTAAAAGATTTGGTTCCCTCTTTAATCCACTGTGGCGAGTCATATACATTCTCTATAAAGCATCACCGGTCGCTACGAAAGGAAGCCCGCCGGCCACGTGTCCGGCCGCATTCCTAAACCCCAGCACAGAACGTGGTAGGCATGCAGTTAGTGCCGCTGGGTCAGTAAATGGGTGAACGCTGCGCAGCCTTTCTGGAACACGTGATACTGCGATGCTCCCTTCTTGAACGGTTGTCCCCTTTGGGCTTTTGCGACATGACTCTTCTAGTTTCTCTGCTCTCGCTGTTACTGTCCCTTCACTGGCTCTCATTCTTTCATCGTGTAAACGAATGTCTTATCCAAAGCTCTCGTCAAGATTTCACCTTGCTCCATGCTTTCCCTTGGGTGGTCTTGTCCATGTCTATGGCCTCATGCCTCTAAAAGATGAATCGTAAGTTGATATCATCTAACCTCTCCTGCATGCCAGACCCCTGCCCACCTGCCAGGCAATGAAACGTCATTGCTCCATGAAAATCTTCAACTTCAAATGCCCCAGATGGACACCGGTGCCTTCTCCTTGTCACGTACCTCTATCGTACTTAATTATTGCGTCGTCCTTCTGTATGATCCCTGGGTGCAGTTTCAGTCCTTGCCTGCCTCTCAAACCGCAGTCCGTCGGTCTGAAGGTCCCATTGCATTGACCCCCACATGCCCTCTCTGAGACGCCCACTTCTTTCCCGTTCCATTGCCAGAGGCCTGGATTTCGGGGGGCGGGGGGGACTACTGAAGTACTTCCAGGCACTCTGGTTTTGGTCCCACAAACTCTCTTTGGAATGACTCACCCAATCACTTTTATTTATTTCGGAAGTCCATCAGTTCTACTTTAATTACTTAGTTCTTACATGACAATATACAATTCCTATCATTAATTTTCGTTTACCCCATTGACTAAACTGATCCACTGTTAGAATTTGTTGGAGATGAAGACCTAACCTTGTTCCCGGCACACCATCTTGCCTCAGTCTCCCAACGCATGACCAGGTCTTCGTGAATGACACAAGGAAACTTGTGTCATCAGCGATAACACACGATATGCATCACAAGCCAAAAACACCTCTAGAATCGAATGGATCATTAAAAATGACACTGCTGTAATTTAATATGTATTCTTCACACGACATAAACATGTATTTTCAAATAAACACATTTTCTTTTTTTTCTTTTTTTAAAGATTTTATTTATTTTTATTTTTAGAGAGGGAAGGGAGGGAGAAAGAGGGAGAGAGAAACATCAGTGTGTGGTTGCTGGGGGTCATGGCCTGCAACCCAGGCATGTACTCTGGCTGGGAATCGAACCTGGGACACTGGTTCGCAGCCCATGCTCAATCCACTGAGATACACCAGCCAGGGCAAATAAAGACATTTTCAAATATTAAACCCCATCGATCCCACAGAAGACTGACGTGAACCCTTCGGTAAAGGAAACATGAAGGGTCGTGCTGGGATTTCTCTCCGGCTAAGCCTGTCTCTTGCACGCTGTGGAAAGCCTTCCCCCGCCTCGGGCACACGTCCGAGGCAGTGAGCTGAAGGAGAGCGCGCTGGTTTCCTTACTTCGGTCTTTCACACAGCACAGGGATCCCAGAGACTAAATCTGAGAAGCGCTATTGCACCGATGTCTCCCAGGAGTAGAGAAGCTGGGTATTCGTCACAGCTCCTTTAAACGTGCTGGGTGGACTCTTTAGTCCAACGGATCAGCCGACAGCAAATAGTTCAGGAACAGCAGCGTGCCTGTCAAAGGGCAGCAAAGAAAGCCCGCTCCCATCGCCACCCTGGGTGAGACGACGAAGCCTTCTTTTCCCAGGAGTTACTTCTCAGGGACTATCAACACAGATGCCAGAAAACGAATTGAAAGAGACCCCAAGAAACAGGGAAGTCCGAAGTTGCTGTCAAACCCAGCTTGCCGTGCCTTCCCCCTCCCTCTGCGGCATCTCATCGCCCTGCACAGCCGTGTGGGATCCAAGGCTGTGCGCACTGCGCCGCTGAGCCAGCGACACCAGCGCACACGCTCCTGAGCCTGGCAACACAGCACGGGCGAGCGCAGCTTCCAACAACAAAAGGTTCTGGGGCCGGCGAGAATCTGCATCCAAAATTGGATGGTTTGAGAGGATAATCAGTCCATCGGCAACATTTGTCAGGTAATTAGAAAGAGCAATGATCAGCTGCTTCCCTAGAGCAGGGGCCCCGAACCAGTGGTGATTCTGACCCAGCGGGTATCATGTGACATCAAGTGGACACAGTCTGTGTTGTCATCACCGAAGGGGGCGGTTCCTGGCGTCTTGTGGGTAGCGGCCAGGGATGCTGCTGAACACCCCGCAGTGCACCTAGCATCTGCCCCTGCAGACTCAAGTGGCCCCAATGTCTGTCAAGTCAAGGCTGAGAAAGCCTGTGCTAGGGGAAACCTCACAGGCAGATCCAGTCATTTCCAGAGGCAGAAACCATGCACTCCGAGTCGCCCCTGTGCCTGTGATCGCCTCTCCCAGGCTTCCCAGAGTGCCCTTCTGCCCTGGAGCCGCTCCAAAACCTGCAGCGACTGAACACAATCACACGGGAAGCACGGCTCCTGAATTTGCCTGAAGTCCAACAAATATGTGGCTTTGGCACTTGTTTTTAACTAATCTCTAGATATTTGCTTCAAAATTCCTTTCACTTGTGCTGACAAGTTCTCCAGGTAAATCTTTCAGGCTAAAATGAGACCATCCAGATGGCCATCTTTTATTCATGGACCTCCATCTCTGCTCCAGAAGCTTCTGTGTAGCACAAGTTTTGTGGCGACGATAATTTATCTACCTGTTCTTTAATTTAATTTATTTAATTTAAATAAATTGAGCACCTACTGTGTGCAAGGCGCTGTGGGGAGAGACGTGTACACGGCTGAGGAGAGGTGGGCGTTAGGGAGGTTGAGATAACAACACTTATCGGGTGAGGAAAGGGAAGGTGGGCTCCTTCTATCACTATTTCTTCTGCCTCTTCTCCTTCTCTGTAGTAGCAAGCACTTGGTAGATGTTTATTGAGTATCTATTATATGCCATGCATGGGGTCCAGGAAATGGAAATAAAATAGCATACATGACTCGTCTAGACTCTGTCCTTGTAGAGTTCACATCACAGGGGGAGAGAAATGTGCAAGGAAAACCATTATCATAAAGTGTGATACATGCTATGATAAACAGTATGATACCTTTCAATAAAACAGAGGTGCAGTCCTGAGCTGAATAAGGTCTTCTAGAGATAATTAATAATCAAAGCTAAAGAGTGGGAATAAGACCCCAAACCCATGCAATTATTAAGTTTATATTTTTTTAATGTCAGTGTGCATATAGATCACTAGAGGATCTTTCAAATGCCTGTATTTCCAGATGCATGATGACCACTCTGCCTGATGCAGTGAGTCAGAGAGAGAATGAACCAAGGACGACTAAATAAGAAAAATGAAAGGGAGTGTCCATGAAGAAAATGTGGCAAAGATTAGGGAGAAAATGGCACATTTGTCAGCAATGTGGGCTTCTGCTATTTCAGTGGAGCCTAGAGAGGAACTCAAAAGGACAGCCCGTTGGCGAATCACCTGGGAAAGAAAGCCAGGCTCCCCCCGAACTTCTGCTCCACCTCCACTTCCAGAGGGCCTGCACAGCCCAAGAAAGAAAGGGTGAGCCTAGAGCTAGAGAGAACTGTGCTTTATCGAGGAGCACACACACAATCTGATGCACACAGCAGCCTGTCGGGCTCTTCCCCCTTCACTGCCCCTGAGGACATTCAGTGAGCTCAAAGGGAGTTGGTCTCGCAGGAGCCTTTAGTAGCATTTGGCCCAGGGTCCTAGGCTGCTCAAGGTGGATCTCTCTCCCTCGCTTGCTGGACCCCAGCTACACCAGGCTTCTTTCTGCTTATCAGATACACCAGGCTCATTCCAACACAGCCCTGGTGCTTGCTGTTCCCACTGCCAGCAGCGCTCTGCCCGGGGTGGTGTGCATGGCGGCATCTTTCCATTCAAAGCCCAGCTTGAAAGTCACCTTCTTAAGCAGATCTTCCTTTATCTGAAGAATCTAGTCCATCCCACCCTCTCAGATGCCTATCAGTCCCTCTCACATGATCACGTTTTATTTTCTTCATAGTATGTATCACTAGCTCCAAGTTTCATTTTATTTAACTACCTGTTTGCTTATTGTCTATCTCCCCTCACTAGATTTTAAGTTCCATGAGAATAAGAATCAAATCCTTCTTGCTCACTACCACACCCCCAGCGAAAGGCACAGTGGTTGGCATGTAAGAGATGCTTAACAAATAGTTGCTGTGTGAAATAAACCTCAATATGCCCATCTGTAAATTCTACCCTCCACATAAAGATAATAAAATAAAATCAATAATAACCACTAGACAAGGATCACAGAAAATACTGGATAAATATTAGCTTTTATTATCACTATTAATTATGATTCTACATTAGTAATTCTGAGCTCTAATTGCCTGGAACAAAGTAGGTTCTCACCAAGTGTTGGCTGAATGAATGAATGAATGACTGGGAATTGCACCAAAAAGTTGTAAACACTGTAGCTGCCATAAGCTCTGAGAATTCTCAATGAAAATATTGCCGTAGCATCCAGCTGTGTTTTAGATAGAGAAATTGTTTTCAAGTCCTCTCTCTTTTCAATGTGCTGGACCGTGAGTTGCTTTTCCTGTACCAGATGCAGCAATGCCAAAGCTAACCATCTCTGGAAGGCTCTGGTCCTTCTGCACATGTCATTCTAGATTCTTAGCACAAATGTAGGTTTGACATCCAGAGACGGACCCCACTGCTCACCCTAAACCCAGGCCACTTGTAAGGGCTCAAGTGTAGGACAGCTTACTCCTTGACCATCTCTTCCTCCAGTAGTTTTGATACCTATAGACAGGCTGTCTGGACTTCCAAGAGCAGACGGAGGGCATGACATACAGCCAGACAATACCTGCATGAACCACCTGGGACCATGGCAAGGACATTGAGTTTTGCAGCATTCTCCTGGGAGGAGCCACATTGCCCAGGTAACCAAGCCCATGGGCCCCCCACCCTCAGGACAAGATGGTGGTAGGAGGAAGCCCTTACACTGAGCATGTGCAAGGCTAGCAAGATAATTAGATAAGAGGGTTCCTATGTCCTTGGGTACCAGATTGGAGGTGGAGCCAAGGGAAGGCAGGCACATGCCCAGTAGAAATTAAAATGGTGGCAGGGGAGGTTCTGGACCAGAGAGGCCTATCAGTCTAGCCAGGGGAAAGAAGTGATTGGTTGGGAGGTGGACCTGCTCCAAAGTGCACAAAAATGTGGAAAGTGAATTGGTCATTCTGAGAAAGCACCTGGTCCATTTCACACCCATAACTAATATAAACCCAGGGGAACAAAGAGATCTCTCTCTTGCTCGTGGCTGCTGCTCAGGACAAACACCCAGATGGGTATACTGGCCTGTCCTCTGCAAGGGCAGTCCCGTGGCCCGTGGCCCCCAAGAGAGAGTCTCTCTCCCTTGAATTCACTGGTGCCTTTGTGTGCTCTCCCGCCTGGGGGCATGGGACCTTGTGGCCCTAGAAGCCACATGGCCAGTGGCAGTGCTGGTCCCACACGGAGCCTCCAGGAGGGAGCCTGAGGCCAGACAGCAGCCAGGAACAAGCTAAGCTGCCTGGATGACTGCTTAGGACACACCTGGGGTGCCAGAGGGTAGTACTTTAAAATGGAACAAGGATCCCAGGCCTTTTCTTTGGGGCTGGCTGAGGACAGCTGGGTTTTGTCTGGGTTTTAGGGAGGAGATAAGCTTTGAGATGGGTAGTCCTCCATTATCCCAGATCATTTTGCCTTGGGATAAAAACCTTTTCCTTTTCCACCAGCCTCTGCCTCTAGAATTTACCCTTGGTGGCAACGGGGCTGAATATTACTTAGGTTCAATATGAGTTTTATACCTAACACTGAGCATCGGTGGCAGCCAAAGAAGGAGAGTTAGTCATATCTAGGCAACACAGCTCACTGGAAAAGGAAGAAACGTTGGCAAGAGAGATGTGATGGCCACACAGCCCAGACTTCCCTACTCCTCTTTAGAAGCTGGTTGTTTAAGATGCTGATGCTTTTATTATTACCGTTTGCATTCAACTCTAGCTTGTATTAGTTTTAGGTGTACAGCCCAGTGGACAGACATTCATTACAAGTTACAAAGTGCTCCCTTCGATATTCCCAGCCCCCACCTGGCACCACACATTTATCACACTATCATTAACTCTATTCCCCCTGCTGTGCTCTACATCCCCATGACTGTTCTGTAACTGCCAGCCTGTGCTGCTCAGCCCCTTCCCCCTTTTCACCCAGTTCCCAAGCCTCTCACCTTTGGCAACCATCAGTCTGTTCTCTGTACCTAGGAGTCAGTTTCTCTTTTTTTGGTTGTTCAATTATTTTGTTCTTTAGACTCCACATGTAAGTGATATCATATGATATTTCAGATGCTGATGTCTTTGAAATGTCACCTCCATCCCCTGGTTTCTCCACTAGAACCTCCCTGTATGGGCACCCCCACCCCCACCCCAGGCAGCCTTGAATATCTGTAAGAGCAGAAGCAGCTCTGGTACCCGGGCAGACAGAATGAATGGCTTGGGGAAAGGGAGGAGCAGATTTGATGAAACCAATTTGTATCATTAAAACCAACTATTCCGAAAGAAAAAAAAATCTCTGTTGAGTTTTTCCTCTAAGAAGAAAACAAATTTGAAACATGGCAAATCAACAGTCCAACGATTATATTCTCTTAGATTCAAGAGCCAGAGGCCTCTGAAGCCGATTTAGCTTTGTTCTCGCATGTCTGGCACGGCTGGTTTTCCTTTTATAAATAATGAAAATCTGAAATGATGCAACATTACTGTTAATCATGTTTGTGCGACAGAAAGAACATCTCCTTGAAATATAAGCCTTTGATTCTCTAATGCCCTCACAAAACAACATTTCTTGCCAACAGCTGGATATTTTCTTATCAAACAAGTGTTTGCAGCATGAGGATTATTTATTCCTTTGGTCTTTCTTCCAATCTCCCTCCCCCTTCCTCCAGCCTTGGGTCTGGAGCTCTGGATATGTCGAGAACAGCATTATGTCCTCTTGCTGTCAACCTCACGGCAAAGCTAAGATTATAAGCAATATCTGTACATCTGAGGCACATACATAAACTGGTTTCTAAAAATGAGCACTATTGGACTTAAGAAGATTCTGAATGGCATCACGGTAATGCTACAGGAAATTTTGTCCCAAAATTCCAAGAACACTCATACCTATTACAGTCCAAAAAAAAAAAAACATTCACAAACCATTCACTCTGAAGTACATATTTATTATAAAGCATTATTTCTTGCAATGGTTTTGGTGATACGGAGCATTAATTAATCATGGAGGTTATCTATCTATCTAAAAATGGATAACAAATGTTGTTGTTTGTGAAATGAAAATGTTATGCAATAAAACTCAAAATGTACCCATTGAATACTGATTTACTAAGTATTTAATAGGCACCTAGTTTGTGTCCTGCACTAGGCTAGTACCAGATACTAGAGAAGACAGTGGTTCTCTGACATTCAGGACATTTTTCAGTCTGTCGTGGTAAAACCAAGACAGCAAAGGAAACTGTGGGAGCAATGGTACCAACGGTCTCACACAGGGACTGGTGGTCTGCTCTCCACCTTCACCCCAACCCTTCTTCCACACCCCAGCATACACACATTGTTTTATTGGCTGCAAAGCAAATGTGATAATATTGAGGGGTTGTTTTGAAGTAAAGAGATATGCAATTTCATGCCCTAACTGCACTAAGGAAAACTATCCATTTACCCACATATCCTTTCAGTGCGGGTCCGCATGTACTCCCATTTTACCCAGCTCGATCATTGCAGACTAGACTCATTTGCTTACATCATCGTTTTTCCACAGTAGGACAGTCTTCAAACACTGTTGAAAGGGTTGTATTACATTGCATATGCTGATAAATACTTTAATGACCCCTTCATTGTGTCTTGTGTTTTTTTCTTGTTTTATGTTTTAATAAGTATAAATTCAAGCTTAAGGAAGCCTGCTTTTGTCTTGAAAAAAACAAAAATGAGCAAAGCTTTCATATCGTTCGCTAACCTGACCTCATTTTAAGAGCGAGATGCTCGTGTTCTTGCAAAAGATCAAAGTTACCCCATGAATGGTGCCGGTCTGCATCCAGTGGTACTAAAAGGAGACAGCAGCATTGTTGACAAAATTACTATTCTCTGGTGGCATTTGTGGAAAAGAAGCCCTTGAAAATTTCTAAATGGCAGTAAACTGTCAGAAAATTCTAGCAGGGCTGTCCAAGCTGTGGCCCACAGTACGCATGTGGCACAGGATGGCTATGAACGTGGCCCAACACCAAATCATAAATTTACTTAAAACATTCTGAGATTTCTTTTTGTGATTTTTGTGTCCCAGTGTATTCAATGTGTGGGGCAAGACAACTGTTCTTCTTCCAGTGTGGCCCAGAGACACCAAGAGGTTGGACACCCCTGTAAGGTGTCTCACAGACCAAGAAGGGAATGTGGCTAGGAAAACGCTGCAGCAGAGTTTGAATAAAACACGGGATGTAAGTGTGACTGCCTGCAGCTTGGGTATGCGGAAATAGGGCTGTGGGATGGGTCACGCCTGCAATGGTGTCAAGCTGAAAACACCACTTCCAAGGTCACAAGCTCCCCCAGGGCCTTCCCTCCCTCGGCAGGTGCCGGCAGAGGGTGGGCGCCCTCATTTTCCAACATAGATGCCTCCTCCCAGGGCCAAAGCATGAGCAAGGAAGGGAGACGGAATGGACACCTTACACAGTTGTGCAGAAAAAATGTGCCTTTCTTCAGGCACACTCCCCGCCCCCACCCTTAAAGAGGAGGTTCAGGGGCCTGACATGGAACTCCTTATGTGCAATGTCTCCAGGCCTGCTGGGCCGGTCGGATACCCAGTCCACACTTTCCTGTAAAACATCAACTGCTTTCTCTCCTTCTACAACCTTTTCTGACCTCCAGTGCAATCCGCCTCTCCCCCTGGGCAAGGGCTGTCACAGTGAACTACTCTGTCCCGGTTCACATTGTGCATCCAAAAGAATCTTCTGTCTCCACTGGGGATAGAGGATGAGGAAAGATGGGTTCCAGCTCCCCCACCCCCTTGGCCATGGCCTTGATCCTTGCCCCTGCTGCTGTTCACGGTGAGGCCGGCTGACAGGGGCACGGCCGTCTCCCTTCTTCTCCCGGTTGGAGCGGACGACACTAGCGGCGGCTGGGAGAGTGACAGCCACAGCTCGACCGGCTTCGGTGCTCGGGCAGCGACACAGCAAACCAAGCCCCCAGCCTCCTTTTGTTGTTTCACTTCTTAAGAAAATTCTTTTTCTTAAGAAGCCTTTTTTATTTTCTTTAGAAGACTGTTTGTATTGTCTTTTGCGGAGAACTGTTCAGGCTGGGCTTACATGGTGGTCAAACACGCACTCCACGTTCTTACTGACGGCGGTCTCTCCGGGAGCAAGGGAACAATGAAAGGCGCAATGCGCGCTCCCACGACGACCCGGCCTTCCCTCGCGACCTCTTCATCCTAAAGCCTGCCATTTGGTATGGCACTTGTTAGAGCTTACGTTTAATTTGGGAGTTAACACTTGACCCCACAGGACTGCATGTAACAAAAAAACAACTCACTAGTTAAAACTTATCTTACACAAACCAAGCAAAGACTCTGCAAAGGAGTGAACCCAGGATTAGGTCATAAGAGTCGCAAATCCTGGGCAACATAAAGGACGGACTGCATTGAGCCAGCTCCGTCTCAGTGTCAGGACAGGCAGACAGGAGGAGATACAAGCACCATTTGGTTTTAGCATTGGGCTTGGAAGAGCCCATTCAAAGCAAGCCAGCAAAGACATGTTGAACACCTGCAGCGTGAAAGGAAACGCAATGCTGAACACCGGGGGGAGAGGTCAAAGTAAAGGAGGTGACCTCTGGCTCCGATAAACTCCAACGAATGGTTTCACAAGAACAGTCTCTGCCTTTAAGAAAACGTAAGTGTTAAGTTCTAGAGAAGTGTCCAGGAGGATTATTTGACTTTTCACTATTCATTTCTAACTGTGACAGTGCTTAACTAGCCTCAGATTTGGGTTCGTGAATTAGCTTCCTGGCTATGAAAGTTTTTCTGTTTTTATAATTAGTTCAGGCAGCTATCATCCTGACTTTGGGGTGGGTACAGGGTTTTGAACTCTGCGATTAGCAGTCTTTGAGTCTAAGCCTTGTTTCCTCATTTCACAACATGCTAACTAGGTTTTATTGTTTTTAGTCTCCAACTATAAAAGAAGTATATGAATATATCTTTGTACAATATTTTATTTAAAAATACACAGCTGGATTAGTAAGAATATAAGGAAAATTTCCAATCGTCGAAACCTAACCAAAGAGCAGATAGATTCCTGGAGACTAAGCCAGCCCTGAAGCCTTGAATGTCGTGAGGATGTTTACTGACGTAAAAACCTAGGGCTGTGGGTGTTCACAGACACAAAGGAGAAAGGTCTGGGCCTGAGAAGTAGTGTTCACACAAAGCTAGGACCCTCCCGCCCCCACAAAGGGCTACAGCACAGCCCTATAATCTCAACGAAGTGAGGCTCTGCTACATCAAGGGAGTTGGCAAAGCAATGTGTCCATCTTGGCTGTGGCTCTAGATTAGGGCCAATACGTGGAAAAGGGAGCAGAAATTACCTTTGGTGGGAAAACAAGTATTCACTTGGGGAAGTACACACTGTGGGTTCAATTATTTGGGGGATTGTTTTAAACCTACGTGGTGGTTATGAGAGTGATTGTTATATTATTCTTCTATCAGTGTTTATGTCTTTAGCATCACTGAGTCAAAGGGAAAAAACAGAAGTAGCTTGTAACAAAGAAAACCATTATTTTCAAATTTAAAAAAAAAATTAAGACATGACTAATGAATGCCAATGAAGATGAGAACTCCAGCCTCGCATATTGAGCTCGAACACTCTGTTTTCTGTACACTTAAAAAAAAGAATGTCTCGATTCAAGAAATCCTAGAAGCTATGTATTTTACCATGGCATGCGGCTGAGTTCAGTCTCAAGAGTAAATCACTCCCAGGGGGCCTGTGTAAGATTAGCCAATACCGTGTGGTTCTCTGGGATAGCTCCAGCACAGACTTCCTGCTTGGCACGGCCCCGAAGACAACATCCATCTCGGATCTAGATGGGAAAATCCACCGACAAGTGGTTTTCGGTATTGGGGCCGAATTATTGGCAGATCCGTGTTTCCTTTGACCTTTCAGTTCACACTGATCTTGCCCACTTCTGAATTCTTAGAGCATGCATACACCCTAACCACACACTTACTCTTATTCCTCATTTCTTAGATATGTAGATTATCTCTTCCATGAGACCTCAAGCTTCCAAAGAACAGATTCATTTTGCAGTCCCGACATTGCCAAGCAAACTTACAGCTGGAAGGGGTATTATCTGCTTTAAACCTGCCATCACATTTGACTTAACTAATCCTATGAAGTGACTTGCTCTGTATCACACAGTGTAGCAGCAGAAAACCAACGGCACAACCTAAATGGGATAATTCAAGGGGAGTTTATTTATAATGAGACCACGTGAATGGGGTACAGAGAGACCACAGATTATAATGTAGTCTCAGGACCAGAAATGGCTGAAGGACTGTTACCCCACCACACAGGCAGCAAAGAATGAAGATAAGGAGTAGACACTGGCAGGGGAGGGCTGCAGTGATGGCTGGCCTGAGAGGACCAGGGGCCTTCAGTGAAAAGACTCACCCATCCCAAAGCAAGCTCAGAGAGAGACCCATGGCAATCATCCCCAACAACACTGTCTATAACCACTCAAGTTACTCCATTGGTCAATCCGATTGTAAGCTGGAGAACACAGAAGCCTATTAATGAATCCTATGGAGCCCAGGGCAAGGTCAAGGAGGGTGGAGAGGTCTGAGGGAAAGAAATAATACCTAGGACATAGATCTTGAGCTGAAGTAGAGCTCTCCTATTTCTAAGTCCACCATCCACCCAAACGTAACTCTTCTCTCGTTGCTCAAAATGCCTAATGAACTGAGTTGAGTTCAGCTAAACTGAATGAAAGCTCCTCAACCTAAAGGTAGATGTGGGCACCTAATGTTGAGTCGGGGCCCAGTGAGGGTGGTTCTCGGACCTTTCAGAATCAGAATCAGATCCAAGAGCTGTACTCAGAAGCAGATGGGAAGCCAGAGTAGTACCCAGGGCCAAGTGAGTAGAATGTTCCAGACAACCAGATCCATTCAGCATCCTCTTTTGCTAAACAGTGACACAACCCAGCATATGGCAAACCAGACACTTGTGAAGTGTGGGACCATCGCCAGAGACAGATCTGGTCTAGCTGAAAAGAGATGTGCTCGTTTGCAGAATTCTAGAGTTAATTCCGTGAAGTGTTTCCTCTGTATGAGGCGAGGTCTGGCAGATGAAGAAGTTCAAGGACCGTTGGCATCTTCTCACCCACAACTGGGATCCTTGCCCCAGCCAGAGACAGAACTGAAGTCCAGGAGGAAGGAGTCGATGCACACCTCTCTGTGAGCTTGAGGGCAGCCCTCCGAATCCTCCACTACAGCAAAGTCCCAGAGATACCAATTAATGCAATATGAACAAAAGCCACTTATCAGAACCAACCATCAGCCCGAGAACACTGACATGCGTGCACATGGAAAGAACAATGGTGGGACCTTTCAGGGTGATACAGGAAGTGTCTACCAGACCTCTGTCTGCCCTTCGCAAATCTGCAGTTAACACGAATGGCGTGCTTTATTCCTTTATGGACATACCTTGCTGGTCAATGATAATAATCAAGTAAAACAGTGGAATAGCACTGTGTCCATTGTAGGGCTCTCAGTATATGACCATGGTTATTATTAACACACTGTGGGCTTCCTAAGTGTCCCAGGAAGGAATACCCAATCCCGCCACTTAGGGTGGCTGCCATCTGGGGAGATGGATTCACTGCTAGTGCCTGCATCACTAAGGGAGCTTCCCACTGCAGTTGGGTGGATAAGGTCATAGGGCGTGTCTTCTCTAGACATGGCCCAGCTGAATTTCTGGGCCAGCTCCCTCCTTGCCACCCCAGGAAATAGTAGCTAGAAGCGGATGATGACGCTTGGCTTAATACCAAGAGACGGGCTCAGGGTGCTGCTTGATCAGACTGAGAGGGAATACTCAGTCTGCCTAGTAAGGCAAGGAGGCAGAGCTGGTGACCGAAGAATCAACAGGAGAGGGGCAATCAGGCCTCTGAGACATCCTTGGAGATAACCCAAGGGAAGAAAAATAAATAAATGCTGGAACGGAGTACCACATTCATGTGAACTACCCTCTGATCAGCAGCTAACTGTTGCAAACGAGGTCACCGCCCCTTTCCCTGACAGTTAGGAGAGCTGTCGCGCTGGGCACAGGTCTGCGCTGCGCACACCTGCATGACCAGACCTCTCGGGGAGGCCGTGGGTGCCGGGGGCCAGTGACCGTGGACACCCGGGCCGGGGGCAGCTAGGGAAACTTGCCCACAGTGCAGCCTGACCCAGCAACCTTTCAGACTGGCCGGATGGGCTGAGTGGGACAGCAGGGCACGTGGGACTGAGAACAGCCAGCATCCTCGGGTATCGTTTCAGCTCGCTGCTCACCGGCACTTCGTTGTCATCTGTTCATTGGCTTTCTGGGTTCAAGGGGCAGGTCAAGGTGCCCGAACATAAACTCCATCAAACCATCAGACAACCGATGCAACTGCCTCTTCGTGATGAAAAAAAAAAAACAATTCGTCCAGAATAGCTTGGGGTCGTCTTTTCAAACAGAAACATAGATCCGTACGTGGCAGTGGAGCCTTCTAGAAGCCAATTCCTAAGCATGGTGCATATGTCTAGGGCATCAGTTTCGCCTCACAGGTGAAGGATGAAGAGATTATTTGTGTAACACACACACACACACACACACAAAGGGGCAGAGGACAAACTTTTGATTTTAAGATAAAACATGAGGAGGCAAAGACTCTCTCCCTTGCGGCAAGCGGCCCTGAATGACGCGCAGACCCACGTTCTCCCCTGTGTGAGGGCTGCTGTTCAAATACAGGCGTCAGAATCACTTGGGTGGAACATTTCAAGGAATCCTGGAGACGTCCGGCCCTACGCAGAAGCAAAGGGACAGGCAGTGCAAAGAGCCCGTAAGGTCTTTTATAAACCTAGAAGCCATAGACAAATAACACATGACTTTTTTTTTTTTTGCTAATCTTGACTCAATATTTTACATGCACCTGGCAACACCCTAGCCACTGAGCCCAAGATAAAGGGGACTAACTACAGAACCTCACGCCCAAACCCTCCGGGTTGTGCATTAACCTGGTTGAAGGGTCCCTAAAGCAGAAGTAATGGCTTCTTGTCCCCCTTCTTCTTCCTGCCACCCCATCCTCCACCCCAGCCTCCAACCAAAAACTATCCACTCCTGAACGATCCGAGCCATCTGTTATGCCAACAGCGCCTTTGAATCAGTCATTGTTTTCTGAAAGAACACGCCCCCCAAGCATTTTGCCATTTCCTATGATTCGCAGTGAAATGATGGACCATTACGCCCCAGAAGGTCACACTGTGCGTCATACACATCGCCCTGTGTGAGGACAGCAATGGAGTCAGAAGGAAGTGGAGGCTGAGGCTGAGCCACGGGCTGCGGAGTGCCAGGCTCTGCCATCCTGGGGGAGGGACTGAGGTCACAGCCCTTCATGGACACACACGGGATCTTACTGTCATTGTCAGTCCCCTCTCCCACCATGTGCAGATCAGAGACATGAAAGTTGCAAGGGTGGTAGGAGCGTTGGGAAGGAATCGTTTCAAGAAAAATGCCCTCTGATGGGGCCTTTAGGGGGGAAAAATAGGAAAACACAGCCAGTGGTAAGAGTCTCTCCCTCTCCAGCTCTGCTCAGGCTTTTACAGCCACGAGTCTCCCCCAAATCAGGTAAAACTCCCCACCCTCGGTGATCACACTCCCGACAGGCAGGTTTAGGATCATGAAAAGAGCCTCACACATGTTAGGGCCTATGCTCTATGCCATGCGTTCACCGTATTAGAATCAAAGAGGTGGAGCAAAATCCTAATTTCTTTGAATAAAATAATCTTATTGTCCACTGAATCATTTCACATCAATGGTCATAGGGAGTGAATGGCAAGGACTCTTGAATTCGATCGCCCTGTTCCATTCCTTCTTAGCCGAGTGACAACAGGTTAAATGACTTAATCATGTTGTGCCTCAGTTTTTCAAGGTGTGAAATAGGGAAAAAGTACGATAGACCATTGTCACTCAATGGGCTGTTATGAGGATTAAAAGAGGTAATGCAAGTAAAGCATGTAGCACGGTGCTTAAATGCCTGAGATATAATGATTATGATTATTGTTGGGAAATTATTTCTCTGAGCTTCCTTATCCAACTTACTTTGTAGCTAAATAATTTCATGTTAGTGGTACATAGTACTGTACTTCCTTTAATCTCTTTTCCTTAATTACTAATCTTTCATTATTTATTTTACTGATTCGGTGCCAAATGTGGAGTTGCCATAATATGCTCAAATCTTTAAAAAAACTATGTGGGGTGTAACTTATAAATAAAAATGAAGACCATGATTATACCTTTATTAAGTATTTCACCTATGAGTTTTTAAATAGGATTCTCTTTATATACAGTTCTTACAGAACAAGAAGACACTTCTGGATGTATATGAACTAGGGGCCATAACAAGAGGGAATAGAAGGAAACTCGCGTGTGTCATTGAACTTGACGTGTTTATCTGTTGTCTCTGAGTCTTCCCCAGCCCCAATGTGCACATCCTTCACAGTCATCTGGCCATTCTGGAAACCCTAGCCCAGACTGTGTAACCACCTACAGATCTATTAGCACAACTTCAGTGTTCCTCATCTTCCTAAACCGCCAACTTCAGACGCCCCATGAAACATGATGATAATCACATTTTCTTCTATGGGTGTGAAGGGTACCACGAAAAGATGCAAAGGAATTATGCTGTGTGTAGGTGGCTGTGGAACTCCTCCCCTCCCTAATCAGCCAACAGGTTAAATCTCTCAGGCTGCGCTGCTGCAGAACCTGCCGTGCTCAGCAGTACAACCCCCCCCCCCGCCCCCTGCCCCCCCCCCCCCCCCGCCCCGGCCCCGCTCTGGCAAGCGGCACCTCCAGATCTCGGGAGAGAATTCATCTTCACGCAGCGGGATAATTACAGACAAGAGGCCAGGCCAGGGAACACGGATACAAAAGGACATTATTTCTGCATTGTTAGTCTTCCCCCCACTCCCTAATTTGTCACATCAACTCTATATTGTCTGCAAGTTATCGGTTGTTTCCACTGTGCCAACTCAGGCAGCTTCTCCCTGCAATCACGTGACGAGTTCACTCCATTACGTGAGGTTCCAGGTAATCAAATCCTACCCGTCATTAAGCTCATGGACTGAGACCCTTTCCCCTGCATTCTCTTCGCTTTATTTTCAGGTCAATCCTACCCACCAAGTGGATCCCTGATCTCCTTCTGCTCTCCCAAGCTGAAGCAAAGACCTTTCCAGTAACGTTATCTAATCTCTGGAGCCATGGAGTTATTCTTGAGTCACAAAGAATTGGGAGAATATGCCTGCTATCAGGACTCCGAGCGCTAAATGAGAATGTATTCAATTCCTCCCTGCTTACATTTCTGTGTGTGCAACTCTTTCGTAAAATGTGCCAGACCCACACTGCTCGATCCTTAATTCCTCTCTAAAGGTGTTCCGGCTCCTCTCTCTAAAATATAAGGGCTCTGGGGGTTGGTAGGGTCCATAAATTGTATTTCTTTTAGTAGTCTGCAGAGTATTATAGTGCTGGATATTTAGCAGATATTTAAAAACAAAGACTAGGTGACAGAAAGCAAAGGAAAGGAAAGCTTAACTATATGCGTATTCTAATGTCCCCTGATTGTAACAAAAATTCAGACTCAAGCCAACGCAGGTGCCCTGAGCACTGACATCTCATGTCCCTGTAACCCATCAATAAGACAAGTTTGATGTGGTGACACGCTGCTCTTCACATGTTTGCTATGATTCCCCGTATCACTCATGAAGGGATAAACAACCGAGATTCTTCCAAATACCTATTTTATGTTTTTTCTAATATAATTTTAATGTATATATAAAGTTATCAACCTTGCTTTAAGAGTTACTTACATATATATTCTTTTTAATATGCTTACCATATTTTTATCCTTACTCAATATCTTTACAGACAATAGAAAGTGTGTTTTATTATTTAAAGACTTTTAGAATTCTGAACTTTGGAATAATTACTCAGGACATAGGTTCAATCCGGTCAACAGCCAAATCTATTGGCTTGCTCTTTCCTATGAACAACTTCTTTGTCCCTGACAGTTCCTTTACTTGCCCATTTTTCATTTTATCAGTCCCCAAATTGGCCTTGAATTATGACTCCCATATCCTTGAGGAGCGCTGTGTAAAAAGGTAAGACTGTGAACTCGGCAGCAGCATAAACCAGGGTTTAACCCTAACACTGCCTTTTACTAAACTCTAGGTGCTGCGAAATGTACCCACCATTTGGTCTGCCTGTCTGGATAGGAAGGGTCCCACCCTTCCACTCCCCTTACTTGGTCAAACTTGTCTTGGCTAATCTTGGAGTTTCATTTTTCGTATGAATTTGACAGTACATCAGTCAGACCTATTGAAACATTTACTGAGATCTTGACTGGGATCGCATTAACTGACAGAGCAATTCTGGGAGGAGGCTCGTCATCTTTGTTATGTCAAACTCTTCCCACCTTCTACCATCACACTTCCCTTCCTTTGCTCAGGGCGCTAATGCTCTTCAGTGAGACTTTAAAATTTGTTCATGAAGTTTCTATGCCCCTTTCATTATACTTTGTGTAGAAAAATGCACTTTTCGTTATACTTTGTGTAGAAAAACTTCACATATCCTAGTTTGGTTTACCCCACCCCTCAAAAAAGCAGTTTTATTTCTTCCTTTCTAATAAGTATGTTTTTTGTTTATTTTTCTCTTTTTTAAGTGATGGAATGTCACTTTTTTAAAGATCTTATTTATTTATTTTTAGAGAGGGAATGGAGGGAGAAAGAGAGACAGAGAGAAACATCAATGTGCGGTTGCTGGGTGGGGGCCATGGCCTGCAACCCAGGCATGCACCTTGACTGGGAATCGAACCTGTGACACTTTGGTTCACAGCCCACGCTCAATCCACTGAGCTATGCGGGCCAGGTGTTTTTCTTAATATACTATCTGGGCCTGCAACGCAGGGCTGGACAGGAAGTCTGGGTTGTTTCAGAGTTGCTTGCAAACAATTTAGCATCGTCTTCCTCCATCCACCCCCAGGAGTATCGTTCACACGGGAACGATTTTTATGCTAATTTCTCAACCTAGGGTTTGAAGTACTGCTTAGGTAGGATAGATTTGGGCTCCAATCCCATTAAAGGTACATGGGGGACATTTTTTAATGTAAGAAACAAGTATCTTACATTTTTCAGAAGCCACATGGTGAGTCCTTTGAGTCCACCTTTCCTTGGGGTGGCAGTCCTTCCGGATTCCGTCTCCCAGTGGGAGTTTCAGCCCCCAGTTCCCTCCTCTGGGGGGATCACTTTGTGTCGGCTCTCTTGTCACCTGGCCCCAGAAAGACATTTACACCTAAGCTTTGCTCCATCCCCCACACCTCGTACCCCAACCTGCCATCTTAAACGGAAGACAAGTCCTTCAGCTTTTAGCTCCCTCTCTCTCTGGCTTACAGGAATTTTTATGTCTGTCTTCTAAGCTTGGACATGTATTTAAAATATTGTGTTTCAACAACATCCCTAGATGTTTGCTTTGGGTTGAATCGCACACCCCCCCCCCACCCACTGATTTCATATGTTGAAGCCGTAACCCCCAACGTATAACCTCAGAGTGTGAGTGTATTTGCAGATAGGGCCCTCAAAGAAATGAGGATGTCAAAGTGAGGCCACTGAGAGGCCCCATGGGGGTGAAAGCACAGAGAGAAGATCATGTTCAGACCCAACGAGGAGGCCGCCACCTGCCAGCCAAGGACAGAGGCTCCGGCAGAAGCCCAATCTGCTGGTACCTTGATCTTGAACTCCCGGTCTCCAGAACTGGGAGAAAATAAATCTGTTTCTTGAACCACTCGGTCTGTGGTGTTTTGTTGTAACAGCCCTAACACACGAACATAGTGTTTTAGCACAAGAGTCTTTATCCCAGCCTGCTCTTATCTTTTTGTTCAGAAATTGCTTAATTTAAAAAATCAATATCCTCATCCTCCCTGCTTCCACCCCATTGCATTTAAAGGCATTTTTCTACCCGAAGAAAATGCTTTATAGAAGCTTCATATGCTATAAAAGAAAAAAAAACACAAACAGCTGGTGAAAAAGAGAGTTCAAAAAATTGGTATCGTGGTAAGGTCAACAAGATGGGGTAAAACCAATGTCTGTGTTATCCAGATGATACTTCAAACCCTCCCTGAGTTCAGACCATTTTCGGAGACGGAGACAGTCACGTGCGGACGGACGTGGACGGCTGGAAGAGAGCCTCTGTACCCTGCAGATGGACCGAATTCTTCCGAATGTCTCTCTGTGCCACCCAGCACATGCCCGTGCGGCCCAAACTTTGGGATTCTCCTCAGCCAGGAGAAAACGCGTTCCCGAGATCACGTTAGGCATACGGCCAACTACCAGAACAAAAATGCAAGGTTGTCTGGTAAAAACATTCCCCACACAGAGAAGCCACAGAGGGGCTTATGCTCTGGTTTCCCCTGGGGCTTGCTCAGGAAGGACCCCGCGGTCCTCCCACGAAGCCAGGAAGAGATGAAGCTGAGAACTCAGTGGGATGGGACAAAGGAGACACTGCCACTGGGGGTGGAGGGGGCGGGGAATGGACACATTCAGTATCTGGAGATTATCTACTGGGGGGCATAAAGAGGGACGGGAGGCAGGAAGACTGAAAGAGAGAGGGAGAGAGAACATTAATGATGTTATCTCGTGTTACCTTAGCAACTACCTGGCCAAATTGAATTGCGAAGATGGATTTAACAGGAGTGTATGCCACATGATTTAAGGAAAGCCTTGAGTGCTTGTATCTGACAGGTCCGGGCCTTCTAAGGCACTGAATCCTCTTGAACATGAACGGGTTCACATGATTTCAAAGAATGAAAGGAGGCACAGTCGGGTTTACTGTGAACGGATGCTGTGCATACGTGGGTGCTTTGGGAAGGGACTGTCCTTGAGAAAGAGAAACAGAAAATATGACAGGGATGGAGGATGAAAAAAAGAGAAAAGATATTGAGAAAGGATGATGTTCTGAGACTCTTTCGGTAAATAGATAACATCTATTCATACCCAAATTGATCCAAAATTCTATAAAATGCATTTGAGAAGTCAGGTAAGTTTTAACGTATGCTTTAATGTTTTAATTCAGCACCAATTCATTACAAGTATCATCATGTGAGGAAAATATTTTGCTTCTCAGCAACCTGAATGCCCTTGGCATCACTGCCCTATATCAGAGGAAAGCAAATGTCGCAGACGGGGCCTACTGTCCCATCTGTCCCATCCCCCAGCGATTTAAAGCGAGAGAACCAGCTCTGGAGCAAGACCCTCTGACCTGACTCCTGGCTCTGCCCCTGGCCAGCTGCGCAGCCTCCAGCAGGTGACTGCAGCTGCCTGGGCCTCAGGCTCCTCACTTACAGGAATAATAATGGCACTTGCCTGATGGGGTTGTTGTGAATTGAATGAGCGAACATTTGTAAGGCCCTTTTCACAGTCTCTGGCATACAGCAAATGCTGTCTACATGTTTGTGAATAAAGTAAGGGCACACTGAATTCATTTGTTTTCTCCAGGAGAGCAATGCACTTGAAGAGAGGCTCGCTGAATCGAAGCGAACCACACGGTGGCTTAGAACTCCGGTGGGATTCGATTATAAAACCAACATAGCGAACTCAGAAAGAATTGGCCTGCCTGTAGTTTTCCAAGGTTAAATATGGAAACAGCACTAATTCAATTTATTGAAAATAGCTGCAGCTTGAAGCAGCAAAAATTTCCACATCCTCCAGTGGTAACGGGGTTTCACCAGGCAGGAATATTTAGGGAAGACACAAGAGGCCTCACAAGCATGGCTGGGTCCCGCCCGCCTCTCTGCTCCGGCCTGGACCTGTCCAAAATCAACCTGGCACGCCTGCGGGAGCACGCTCCTCCGGCCTGGCACGGGCGGTGGGCCGAGGAAAAGCCCCCCCCATCCCTGTGGAGTGGCCCTCCCTCCTTTCTCACCAGGACACTTTCCTGGGGGCTCACGGGACGCGGGGCTCACATAATTGGAAGCTATAAATGACCCAAAAGCTTTGGGAGGGGAAATAAAATATTTAAATCAAATCATGCTTAAAATAGTATGGTCAAGTGTAGAGAAAATACAAGAGTTATCGTCAAAGATGGAGGACATGCTGGCCCTTAGAGCTCTGTCCCGCAGCCCAGCACACTGTGCCCATCTGCTGCTCACCCAAGCTGGCTCTGGGGAGGACGATCCCCCACCCCCAGTCCTGGCTGACCAGTTGGTTGCTCTCTAATGGGTATTTGAGACCACACTGTCCTCACTAGGAAACAAGGGACACAATCATTCTCTACTGAGCAGCTCATTACACCGCGGGCAGGAGTCAGCAAGCAGGTGCATGAGACGACGGCAAGAGGAGAGTCCTGCCAGCTCCCTGGTCGGGGCCCCATCGACCTGTCTCTCTCATGAGAGAAATTTCACCTCTCACGGCCAGCGTGTTGGGTTCCAGGCACCAGACTTTGGGTTATGACTCAAAATTTTACTCAATGAAAGAATAGCCATGGATAGAACTACTGACCTATTCTCTGGGTTGAACAGGAGGGAGAAAAATATTTATGTAGATTTCTCTGGGTATACAAGACACTCTGCTAAGAGTTTGTAAAAGTATATAAAGTTCTTGATATTGCTCATACTATTTTATTAAGGTATGATTGACGTACAAAATGCTGTCCATATTGAATGTGTTCATGAATTCGGAGATAGTACACATCCATGAAACCATCACCACAATTTGCGCCATAAACACAGCCATAAAATTTTTGAAATTAAACTTATAGATTCTCATACATTGCTTGGTGGCAACTTTGTATCGTTAAGCTACAGATTTATTCCTACCACACAGTCACTTGCATAATAAATTGATCCTAAATTTCCTTGTCAAGGTAGATCATTTTATAGAGAGGTTCCAGAAATCATACAACATGAATTAGGAGGGAAATACTCCCTAGGTATTATAGTCAATGGCTGGCTGCCTGTTTTTTTATATTTTACTCCCCATTCTTCACTCAAAAAGAAAACAAGCAGAGCTAAATCCAATCATCCTTTTTGTTGGCTTGTTTTCAGACACACTGTGGAGTATTTTCCCCGCAGAGGGAGGTCTTGTGGACCTGGCTGTCTTGCTGGGCCATTCCTTACAAATCTCCAATAGAAACAAGGTTTTGGATGGTGAGGAGCAGATAATTTCAGAATTCAGATGACACTGCTCTTTAGAAAATGTAGGAGGGGGATAGTAATGTGATTACCTCCCATTTCAAGTCACTCTCCTGTAAGTGGCCTGTGCTGGGTGCTGGGCCCAAGGGATTTATTGTGTCTGAAGGGTCCAAGGCAGCCCTACGGGACCTTGAGCAAAAGGAGCAAGGAGGAGGAGTGGCGGGGGGAGGAGGAGAGTGGGGGAGACAGAAGGGCAAGCAAAGGTGAAAGATTCCTCCCCAGGAGACAAAAGGGGTGTCTCCCAGCGACCCAGTGTCCAGCCACAAAGGACCCAGTGCCCTCTGGTTTCCTGTCTTGGAATGCTGTGAAACGGCTCATATCGATTTTATACTCCAGAGCAGATCGCAGCCTTGGGAGCCCCCTCCGTCTATTGTGTAACTCAGAAATGAACACATTGCAGCTTTCAGACTGGTGCTCTACAGAAGCAGGGGTGTTCCCTTCTAAGTGTTCCGATGGCGAAATAAGAGGAAGTTTATCGAAGCTGAGAATTCTCCTGTCTCCGGCCATCACTGCTTTTGCTGGTGGCCAGCATGAGTTCCTTCAGAAGATGGGGGACACGGAGGAGGGGGAGAAGGGGAGGGGAGGGAGCCGGAGGAGGAGGAGGGAGGTATGCTGAATGGAAGCTGCTTATTCCTTATTGATTTGATAAGTTCTTTAACATGTCAGTGACAAACTGTGTGCCAGCTTTTGATGTCCACTCCTCCAGAAAATACTTCACAGCGATCCTTCCCCAAGCGCCACTCGCCAGAGAAAAGCACGCAAGAAAGCCCAGTTCCACGAGGGAAGGGGCCGCGTCTGCGGAGCCTGAGCATCTGGCAGAACTGCCTTGGTCACGGCATAGCAGACGGGAACTGATAAATAAATGGGAGCAAGAAGACTCTGTTTATTGTAATATAAATGCAACGAAGGGAGAAAAGGAGAGAAAAATGTAGTCAACCAGAGGCTTTGCCTCCAATAAAACGTTGCCCGTGCAAGAGTGGCCTTCTTGATTTTTTTTTTTGCTGAACTGACCTGCTTAGAGCTGAACGGATGGGTGCTTCTTTCCTTTTCCAATGGAAGAGGACAAGGCACGGCTTGCTGGGCCCACAGCTCAGCCTGTCTTGCCTGTCGTTTTCTTTTAGCCCAGAACCATTTTTTTTTATTTTAATGTCACAAGGCACTTGTCCTTGTCTTCAAGGTCCAGAGACAACAGTGAGCTGGTGCAGCCAGGGCTCTGGGCCGGCGGCCTGGCTGAGCACAGCCGGCTCTGCTCAATGGGCAGGTAGCAGAGCTCTCCCCACGCTGGAGAGGGGAGCTTCGAGGTCAAGTGCACAGCACCAACCTGCCTCCTTTGCCTCTGCAGCTGCCCCTTTGCTGGAATCAGACCCATGCGATAGTGGCCTTCTTGATTTTTTCTCTGGAGAGTGCCACTCTGATTTGAGAATCAGGACACTGCTACTTCCCCGCCAGGCAACCTTGGGCAAATCTTTGCCTCTGAGCCTCCGGATCCACTCCCTAAGTGGAAATAATCCAACCGGCCTTGTCACCCTGTTTGAGGAGTATGTGATAATGTCTCCCTAAGGTTCATAACCTGGGTCATCCCAGTGTTTGTGGAATGAGAGTTATCTCTTTTTCTTTTGCCCCTTTTAACCCCTTGTTGCGTACCTAAGTAGTGCTAAAAGAGAAAGTCAGAGAAATGGCCTGGGATGGCTCTGAAAAACCTCCCCGACGTCGTCAAGAGCCGGCCGCAGCAGGGCCGGGCACCCCTGTCCTCAGCCTCCAGATGGAGGCAGCCAGATTAATTTCTCAGTAGCCTCTGAGGACAGGGTTATAGATTTTTCCATGTTTGCTCAGGCACAGGAGAAACGAGACCGGAGCTCCTGGTGCCGAAGTGTTCCTTCGATTACTGACTCACAGAGATGACAGTAGAAATCAGGCCATAAAACGCTCCTCCTGAGAATGATTAAAGCGGCCGAACGCAGCCGAGCTGTCTGGGTTGATCTCATCAGCGCGCTCGCTGGAGGCAGGGCATTGCTGCAATATCAGGTAATACATCCCAAACCTCGTGAATCAATTCTTTCATGCACAGAAACAACACCGCAAAATGACTCCTCTCCCTTGGGCTGGTGTAATTTTTGAACGCCCTCTAATCTCCTTCCATCAAAAGCCTGGAGGTGGGAAGGGAGAAAGGATGGGTCACCGGCGTGGCTGTGATGTGATATGATCTGACTTGAGCTCTTGGGATGGAGCTTCGGGGCGCGAAGAGAGCGCGGAGGAGGAGCAGCCGCCCGCACCAGAGCCATTGACTCCGCTCTCCCGGCAGGGGGCGCTCGCGCAGACCGTGCAGAAAGATCCCGGGTGGATCTTCCACATACCTTTGCTTACATCCGTGTGCCCTGGTGGCTGCTAGGCAAGTTACTATTTTACATGCAAAGCACCCCGCGCTTGGTTTCTGTGTGTGATTTTGGACAAGTCACTTGACGTGGGTGAGCCTCTTCTCACGGAGTCACGGAGAGATGGGTACTGATAATGTATGATTGCAGTGGGGGCGATGGCTGATGAGAGAGGGATCTGACCTGGTTAAGAAGTCGGAGAGCCCCGCTCGGTGGTGTGACTGCAGCCTAGATTTTATTTTCCACTCGCTCCCGCAGTCACGTGTGTTTCTGCAAGTTACTGTGAACACACAGGCCCTGTATCTAACCCTGGGATGTGGAATCTCGTAAACGCAGAAGGAGAACCCAGTCGATGATTTCAAAGACACCAAGAGTCTGAATTTTCCGGAGTGGATCATGGGATGGGCCTTGAAAGGCGGATAGGATTTTGGTGGGTGGAGATAATCTGGTGAGAGGGAAAGAGAGGGGCATTGTGGGAAAAAGGAGGAAACCCATTATCAAGGACCTGGGCAGAAGTGTACCTAGTGACAATGGGGACAGGAGGGGTTGTCTCCAGGGGCCCCTCGGGTTGTGCTCGTCCCTCGTGTTAGCAGGTTTTGCGGAGGACCAGGGAAAAGTAGACAGGGCTGGGATTTGTAAACAGGAAGGAACGGGGTCTTATGTTCTGTTTTTATGAAGGAAAATCTCCTCCTAGCTTTTTCCTCTTAATTGTAATGGCAGTACACACTCATTACCAAACATTTCCAGCCGTACAAAAGTACATGAAGAAAACAAAAATTACATATAATTCCACTATTCAAAGACTCGTCTATTAGTCTTTTGGCGTAAAGGATTTTAGATGTTTTTCTTTGCATAGCCATGTGTATGCAAATATACAAAGGCACATATGATTTTAACTGGTCTCATACTTAGAATACTAATTTGCAACCTGCCTTTATCAGTTTTTGATATGCCCCAGGCATTGCCCTAATTCAGCAATTATACAACTTGGTCATCATTTTTATGAAGACGGCAGATGCCACTATCTGATTGTACAACAATTTACATAACTAGTTCCATGTTGATGGATATTATTTTCTAAGTTTTGACTATTGTAAGTACCCTTCTGACAAATATCCTTAAAGAAGCCGGAGTATGCAAAAAAAAAATTCAAATTGCCTTTGAAACCCAAAGTTAGTATCTGGTTTTGTTATCTAATAGTTGAAGTTCACTGGGTGTCACCCACATGCACACTGGTCAGCTGTGGCTGCAGGTGGAGACACAGTGGAGAGAACAGTGGGCTACATGGTGAAGGTTTTGATAACTCAAGCCTCAGCTCTTGCCTGAGACATCCTAGAAAAGTCATGGGGGGGCTCTCTGACTCCGAATATTTTCATATGTAAATGAGGCAGGGGGTGGGCGGGTGGATGGACATGCATAGGAGGGGAAGACACTTGAGATCACATAGCACTCCTCGAAATACTAATTCTGAGCAAAGTTAATAGCTGTTCTTTGGTGAACATCATGGTTCCCTTGTAAAATAAGTTTCAAAATAAATTTGAAAATAAGACTTATGAGGACTAGTTAAAGGAGCAGAGGTTCTTACTTAGAATTTATCAGAGAAAGGAGACTGTCTTTCTCTTGGGAAGAAGCAGGAACCACCAATCAGCACCATGCAGCACAGAACCGTTCTGGCCTCATGGCCCTTGAAGTCACTCTATACCATCTCTGGATGGCATCTCTGCACCTGACAGCTGCCTGGCCCTGTGGGTTCCACTGGATCCTCACACGTTGGTTGGGGGTCCACATGGATGAGAGGTTCTTGGTGTAGCCTCTGAGGAGGGTATAGATATTGAAATGACATTCAGAAAGCAAACACCAGGTGTGATGTGCTGGCCTCCATGTAGATGCCTGGCTAACCCCGTTCTGACGGGATGGCTGATACATATTTTAAATACCACAACTGGTTAGACTCATAAATGTCAACCTTGAAACCTACCTTCCCAACTACCTAGTACAGCTTTTCCTAAGGTATATATCACTGAACACTAACCCCATAAATACAAGGCAATGTAGCTTTGTGTAAAAGAATGGAATCCCTTACTAGACAGAGTTGGCTTCAAATCATGGCTTCACTCTTACCAGCTGCATGATCATCGGCAAGTTCCTTAATGTCTCTAAACCTTGGTCGATTCATCCCCAACTAGAGACTTGGTTAAATAGTTAAATGACACTCACAAGTTCAGAGTTTGTTACTTAATATGTTCAATAAATATTAGCTATTACTGAATATTTTGCTGAATTATATGAAAATTTCTTGTGAGGCATCTCTTTGTAAGAGCATCAGTAGGCATTCTACTAAGAAATTCCAGCTGTAGAAAGTCACGCCCCTCAAGGGCCACAACAAGCAGCCACGCACTCTTTCAGTTCAATACCACACTGCTTCTGAAGCACTTACTCTGCAGGCGCACCGCACATGGCACGCAGGGCCAAACCTGGAGCTTGGAGAAAACAGAAGACTACTCCATGTTTCTGTGGGCTACACTGGGCAGAAGTGAAAACCTACTTCAGAATGGAGTTCTCAAATCCAACTAAAATTAATGAAAACTACAATAATTTATCTATGGAATTCAACTCAAGTGCAGTTATTTTATGGATTCTGTACTTTTGTACATTTAGTATAGTCAAGGAAAAAATATGAACTTAAAAAATTGGCATGTTAGTTCTTTCTGAAAGCTCCTCTACTCAAGCATTATATGGGCAGGCTTTGTCACAGAGTGTCCGTGGGTTCGAAAGGGGAGTGATGCTGAGTCTTTCCTTCTGATGCATATGTTTCGCCCTGGGCCCATTTTCTCTGTAAAAACCTTCCCTATTTGTCCCCTTTCATCTTTCATTTAGTAAACTTACTCTAGTGGGAATCTAAAGATACAGTTAAATTGGAAAACATCACCCTTGTCTTTGCGTAGCTTATAATCTAAATACAGTGACAACATACACAAAACTAATAGAGATGTGAGATACCGAGACATCGGGCCCACTGGAAAGAGCTGTGACCCTGTAAACTTTCATTCTATTAAGTGGTGGTAAACACTTAGCAAATAAACAAATGCTCTAAATAAGTAAACATATAAAAGAAGGGCATTTCAGAATGTCCTGAAAGAAGGCCACAATGACAGTGTTGTGATAACTGGTGGCAGTGGGAAGAGGTTGCAGAAGGCCTTCTTGCAGAGGTGACATTTGAGGAGAAACTGGAATGATGCGAGGGGAGCAGCAATGAGCATCTCAGGGTGCTCCATCCAGGACCCAGGACACAGCATGTTCAAGAGCTTTGAAGCTGAAAGAGCATAGTGAGGTCCAAACACAGAAAGAAGCCAACATGGCCAAGTTGTGATCCAACTGACGCAAACGTGGAAGGAGTGGGGTCAATAGGAGTCATTGCCCTGGCCAGTGTGGCTCAGTTGGTTGGAGTGTCATCCCATAAACTGAGAGGTCGTGGGTTCGACTTCTTGTCTGAGCACATACCTAGGCTGCAAGTTTGGCCCTTAGTAGGGGAGCATATGACAGGCAACCAATTGATGTTTCCTCTCACACTGATGTTTATCTCCCTCTCTTTCTCCTTCCCTTCCCTTTCTAAAATCAATAAACATATCTTTGGGTGAAAATTAAAAAAGAAGAAGTCATTGACCATATGACGCCATATCTGGTAGATGTGGGGAAAAGTTTGGACTTTCTTCAAGTGTTAGGGGCAGCCATTGGAAAGATGGAATCAGGAGAGCAGTATGATATAATTTACTCTTTCAAAAGGCCTCTTTGGCATTGGGGGAAACTAGATTATGATGTACAGAGTGAGAGAAGGAAGACTACTATCCATCAAAGTACAATAAATGCTGCCAGCCATTCACCCAAATCCTGTCTTTCCTTCTTCCTGGACACGGGTTATAAAACATTCCCCACCTTCTATCGTAGCCATGGATAATGCTCACCATTGGAATGCAAGGAAAGTAATTTGTTCAGGAAGAAACCCCTAGCCCTAGGTTTTGGTTTGTTCTGCCTTAGGTTGGCTGCAAAGGTGACCACTAGGCAAATCATTGCTGAGTCCTGGAATGACCATGTGGAGCAAATCTCCCACCAGCTTGGAATCCTCATTTCAGCTTTTATGTGAGAGGGGAATTAAATTCCTTATTTTTTTTAAATCCAGGGTATTGTCGGGCTTCTTATTTCAGCAGCTTAATCGTTTTACCTCCATTAAGGCACAAGACAATGAGAGCGGCCACTGGCACATGGGAAAGTCTCTCCATTAGAAAGAGCCAAGGTTGTTAACCTGGCCGTGTTCTTTGGAAATTGCTCTTTAGTATGGAACCTATGATTAGAAAAGCAACTTTACAGGCTATTTTTATCAGCTGGAATCAGAGCATCAAAAAATCTAAGTGATCAGCCAAAATGTTTCTCTCCTTGGAAAAGAGCCAAAGAAAACAAAGCATGACATGCGTTTATTCCTAAAACTATACAAGTACATTTACCAAAGTAAATTTCAAGGCTTTTGTTTGTTTTAGTGTAGGAGGGCCCCGTCTTCAACAATCTCAGCAAACAAAACAAAGACCGTCTCATCGGTGAGTAACAGCGGTGCTCTGGGCCACTTCCCGATATACCATGTCCATAGAAAGGAGCCCCAGCTGCTTTCTGGGTATCCTGAACCTCCCGGCAGCCACCCGGAGTACCTTTTAATTTGTTTCATGGGTCATGAAAATAAAAGGTTGCTAAGGAGAAACTGATAAATTATGTTTTATTCTTCTGTGGCAAAACTTTTTAGTTACCTATCTAACATCCATTCTTCCCCAAAGATTCCATAATATTTATTTCTCAGATAGATTTAAACATTTTTTTCTGATTGTTTAAAGGCAATTGAAGCAAGCGTCTGTGAACTATGTGTGAAGAAGCACTGGACATTTGCATTTATAGCATGTACCGTAACTTTTATTCACAGGCAGGGAAGTTAAAATAGGAGGTGAGATGATCCCTTCATGTTCGTTCAGCAGAACTGAGATTATCCCCAAGACTTGGGCAGAACTTCTTGGACAGGTGATAGAGAAGGCAGGCATGAAGACAAAGAGTCAAGGAACTTCCTCAGAAGTGCGTGGTGAAGTCGGGAATATGTAAATCTACAGAGAGGAGTGGAGGTTCATGTGGGCAGGTGGGGGTGCCCTGGAGAAGTCTCTTGGGTCCACCTAGTGCTCTTCCTTGGAAAATACTGGAAAAATAGCTATCTCAAGTGAGGAACTTCTCTTGGCCTTAGAAAGAGAAACTGGCTTCCTATGAGAATGAGGCAAAGGGTGTGAAATGTGTACCTTTCCCTATGAGAAACAGTGACCTTGCAAACGGTGGCCGAGAGGATGCTTGTCTTGGGTAGAGTTGCATGTCATTTAGTGAGTGATGACATTGATATTGTACGAGTGGGTTTTCTAAACCAATTCTCTTCTGCTTCGCGGATAGTGCCATTCCTAGGTGTCTATTCCCCTCTCATTGTATCTTCAAACTGTATTTTTCAGGTCTGTCGCCAAAAGCCCAGCTTGAACTATCTTAAGAAAAAAAATTGAATGAGTGAATAATGAATGAATAGACAAATGGAAAGGATTTAGTGACAAGTTATGAAGCCAAGGCCTGGGCATGGGACTGTGGGATGACCATATAGGCACAAATCCTGGCATTTTTTCAGAGCATCTGGTCAACCCTATGCTCCGGGATAGCGAACCTGAGAATGCCCCATGGGGAGAAACAAGGAGCAGGGACATAGGATCCTCATCCAGGTTCAGAGGCTTCCCGGAGTCACTGTCAGACCCAGCTGGTCCCAGACTAGACGAGAGAAGATTTAAACATATCAAGGAAGGCACTTCAAAGTAGAAGGTCCTGAGGCACATGGCCTGGGGCAATGGTCCTGTTTGCTCAGGACTATTGATTTTTTTCCTCTTCAACCAGTTTCTTCAGAAAGTTTAGACCAATAGCTTCTACTTGCATCTCTTTCCAGTCCTCCTAAGAGTGAAGCCTTTTTTCTTAGCTTCATTTCTAAAAATTCTAGGGAATATTTTTCTTGTCAGGCTAGATCATGTATCTTAGGTTACATCATGTGTCTACTTCTTGGAATAATCAAAGTGGCCAGGGGGTTTCTCCCATTTGGGGTCTTTTTATTTACCTGTGAGGTGGTGGGGGACAGGAATACCATGATTACCATGAAGCATGAGCAACTTCCCCAAATGAAGGGAGTTATGTTACCAGAAAAAAGGGTCCAAATCAGAATCAGAATCAGAATCATAGTAGTTACCACCTACAGAACACTTATGATATGCTACAGAGTCCTCTCTGTACTTATGATGTATATTGACTAATAGAAGCATTATAACAACTCTGTAAGGTAGATATTATTTTCTCTATTTAATGGATTAGAAAATAAGAATGAGAGATTACATAATTTGCTCAAGCCACAGCTAATAAGTAGTGAAGGTAGGATCTGAACCCAGGTGGTCTGGCTCCTGATTCCATAAACTTAATCATCATCCTCAAATCCTCTCTATAAATGGCCACCACATGAGCCAAGCCCGTGTCTCACTTGTCTATGAATCCTTCTTCTACCTCTGCCCCAATTTACTTCTCGTTTCCATTCTGAAAAGTCATAGTCAGTTCTGTCCAATTTAACACTAGTTACTATTATCTTTCACCCTTTATTTTCTAGATTCTGCCTGCCCAACTAGCCAGGGTGAATTTATGAAGAGAGACAATGTTATATGCTTCTTTTGTGTCCATGGAGAATGTAGTATTTGATAAAAGACTAATATACAAGTCAATGGAAAATCAAGATACTGGAACTTTTGGAAATTAGGTTTAAATATATGGGAGATTATCAATTTAGAAATAAATTGCATTGCATATAACAGAAAACAGTCCAAACAATACTAGTTTAAACAAGATGATTTTTGTTCCTCTCCCCTGACGGAAGTTTGGAGGAAGTTGGTCCAGGCTGAAAGGTGGCTTTATGATTTCTTCAGGGACCCAGGCTCCTGTCTTTGTGCTCTACCATCCTTAGTTCTTGGTGTCCATCCTCAAGGCTACCTATTGGTCAGATAGTACACATGCCCTATGGGTAGCAGAGAAGAGGGAGGGCATTCCCCAATGGGAAACATTTAAGGGGACTTCTGACATCTCATCGGTTGAAACACTCCATATGGCTACTACCAGCTGCAAAGGTGGCTGGGATGTGTCGTCTTTTATTTAGCCCATCCGTGTACCCGCTTTGTAAAAGCAAAATTTAGGTTTTTGAGGAACAACCATTTTAGATTCTCCCCTAAGTCAACTGAGTTGTTGACATCCATTATAGAATATAAATGCAGATCAACAAAAGATTTCAGAATCTTAATTAGATGATAATATTGGAACTTTAATCATCCCATGATAATTGTTCTTTTCTAGAAGGAAAATAATGACTATTAAAAAGGGCAAACCTGCCATATGCCAGCATAATGGTGGATCTCCTTTCTGAACCCACACGCAGTGACTCAGACAGATGTGAGGGGACAGAGAAGTGAATGCACAAAGCAGGCATTCTGCATGGCTGAGCTGACAGTATTCGATGATCTTCCAAGTTTACTGGACAGCTTCTAGGGCCAAAGGAGTTCTTTGACATGTTCTGGTATGTCAGTGCATGCCAACCCTTTACATGCCCTGGCACACATGGAAACAGCGATACACACCCATGAGGATGAAGCTACAGCCAACCCACCCACGTCACCATCTTTCTAAGCCACAGTTTTGTCGCCTGTAAAGTGGAGGGGAAATAGGTCAACACCGTGAGGACTGCAGTAGACACTGACTGTGAAAACCATATATATCATCGAGGTGGTTTATGGTCTGTCTGAGCACAAAGTCACATTGGGAAGTAACACTTTTCCAAAAATAATTCAACAGAGCAAACTTAAAACACTACCTTGTGGTGGCAAAACAATGCCAAAGGGAAGATCCACTCACCGCACAGGAGGAAAGTTCATGGTCTCCTTTCCCAGTCTCATCAGCTGCCCCTAAATGCCCCTCCTTCATTGAACTCCTGAAATCCAACCTGACCATATGACTCTTGTCTTTCTTGTCCCTCCTTCTCTCTGTCTTCCAGTGTGACTCAGTCACTTGTCACAGATTGTTTTAGTCTTCCCCTGCACCTTCCTCCAAGTTCTACAAGCCACAAAAATAAAAAGACAGACAGAATTCTCCTTATTGTGAGGAGGGGAAGGAGAAGGAAAGAAGAAATCCAGGGAGTCTTCACATATAAATATGTGTCAGGTAATTTAGATAGATCAATAGGTAAGATAGATAAAAGCAGTCATCCCTTACTGGGACTTCGTAAGCATTCAGTATATTGTTGTTGTTGCTGCTATTATTATTATCATTATTATTACTATTAAATACGGCAAGGAGGGCAGAAAGCCTATGCCAACCCTTTCAAGGATGCTGAGATGGTGAGCAGTGTGAGGGAAGAAATCAGAACTGAGTCTTCCCTTCGGCAAACTTGGGATGTGTTGACAGAACAAAAGGACCACCCTTTTTGACTAGCACGTCAGGGCCAGCTGGGTGAGGCGCAGCCCGACCGGACTCAGGTGAAAGCACTAGGACAGCCCGCGCCTGCGCTGAGAAATAATAGACTCGTCTGAGATCCATGTGGACTGTTCTGCACCTTTTAGGGTTTCATTTTATAACCCTGCTCTGTCTTGATACTTTTCCTGGGCTATTGGATGGATGGATGGATGAATGGATGGATGGATGGATTTTCCTGAGCTATTTTATTGGTAAAAGATTGGAATTTGGTTTTTTTCCGGGTTAAATTATTGTAATCATTCTGTTAAATGGGAAAATTGGATGCAAATCAGTCTGGGGATACATTTTCTTCTCAGGTTGTGCTCCTCATCTCTAGGCCAGTGTTTTTAATTAGGTTTCATCCTAAAATTGGTGGCCTTAAGTAGAAGGGAACAGTGGTGACAATCACATTTCTCACATAATACCCATTTGGTTATTTGTCCGGTATTGTAAATGTTATGTCCCCTAGTCTACCCAGGAGTATCTCCTGGGGTTCTGGGGGGGTTCTTTTTGCCCATGTCCCAAGACCCCCTCGAGCTTTCTAGGAGTACTGAGATTGTCGCCTTCCTGTCTGAGGACGGCGAAGTCGGAGTCACAGGGAAGAAATGCTGATGGCGCTTCCGCTGCCAGCAGAGACAGATGGGACCCGCGCTCCGGGCTGGGGTTAGGAGGACGTGTTCAGTGCTGCTCGGAGAGCGCTAGCCGGGAGCTTCCACGGGGCTGGTCATGTCAGCTTTGCCAAGAACAGCCTGTTTATCTGTAACTGAACTCAATTCCTCCTGCTGAAATATAAGCCCAATCTTTCTTATTTTGTCCCTCATTATGTAAACAAATGACTCAGGTCCTGTAACACCAGTTAAGCTGCAATACATGTTGGGGGGTTAATAATACGTGAATTTAAAAAAAAGAGGACACATTTGCAGCAGTGGTTTCACAGCTGCAGGTAATGATATTAATACAAATGAATAATTAAATGATCAATTCAAGTTTAAATGGGTACAATAGGCTGAAGTCCATGAGCTGGGCATCAAACTGAACAGACACAAACAAATTACTCATGGCAAGTCTGTGCCCAAGTTATTTTATTAGCACCTGGTAGGCTTTTTGGTTGTAATAGCATATAGTAAGCTCTGTATAAGAGTTTGCTATTAGTATGAGTATCAATTTTGGCAATAGAATTAGTAGAGCAACTTGGGGTTTATATTTTAACAAAGGAAAAGGGGAAGAGGGAAGTAATAATTGGTTCACATCCCTGAAGTAAAGGAAGAGAAGGAGCTTATTCAATAAGCTTTTGTCACACAGACAGCTAGTAATAATGTGGAAATATGTAACATGCTGTCCCTGACACAGCTGGGGAAAAAGTCTCCATGGATGAGAATCTCAGCCTATGGTCCTGAAGAGAAACCTGCTTCTTCATATTAATGTGCTGAGCAGAGTCGACCGGGCTAAGGTCAATTTTGATTTGTGACTTTGAGGATCCTGCCAACGGAATTAATAACAAGGCTGGTTTAATGCACTGTGGGGAGTAATGTCTGGTGACAGGCTATTTTCAAGTACCAATTTATTTATACCCAGTGTTCGGGGTCTCTCATTAGGGAAGCACACATAGACCATCCTGGCTCACAGCACAGGAACTGTGCTGCTCAGAATGTGCTCAGTACGCCCCCTTTTATCCAGTGCGTCAAAGAAAAACCAATAGCACATCTCAAACACAGGACGGAACTTCGACCACTGAGTCACTCAGCAGATAAAGGGTTACTAAAGTCTTCAAGACTCCTTCAGTGGGAATATGGCAATGATGCCACCAATTCTCACTAGGAGGCAAGGACTGAATTCAGTGAGGAGAGACATCCTTGAGTTCTACTCCGAAACGCTAGCAGAGACTGATTTGGGGGATAGATCAATGAAATAATGTGTCCCACAATCAAAATGCAAGACAAAGTACATCTGGGGGGAGAAGGAAGAAGGGGAAACTAGAATGAAGAACCAGCAGAGAACAGGGCTGGGCGGGGGCGGATGTTGAGGAGTGTGGCTGGTCGGTTGCTTCCTACCAGGGAACTACCACGCACAATCTATTTTCAAGTCTCCTTGGCTTTGGAGGATGGATTAGTCAATCACATCCATAGCGCAGCAATCAGCCAGTAATGCAAAGCATGGCTTCTCTCCAGCTGGCTGTTCATTCTGCAATTGATTGGACTGTGATCTGACTCAACTAGTCAATTCGGAAAAAGAGCTTCACATGAGTCTCTCGTACCAGCAAATAGAGTCTGCATAAAAATCCCCATGGAGTGAGTAAGTGCTAGGTTCAACTGAACAAGCTTTTTAATTTGGAAGCCACTCTTCTGGATAAATGCTAAATTAACTATATAATTGCTTTATTCTAAACCTAGCTAAGGCTACACGTAGGGGCACTCTAATCAGTGTTCAGTAGTTGTAAAATCTATTAATGTTCATAAATAACTTCTACCTATAAGCCACCCAGGCCAAAAGCTTGTGTGCAACGGTCGTAAGACTGGGGGTGGAGGTCAGAAAACCTCGGGAAGGTTGGGTTGGAAAATGGGCTGGAGAAATGTGCCAGTGACCTTTAGTGCTTGTAAAACTCCTACCCCAGTTCCTTGTTCACGTCTGGTCGTGAATCAACTTGGTTGTGTTAATAGAGCTGTTGCCCTTTTCTTCTCATTGCTAAACATTAATAAGTTACCCAAAAAGGCAGGCTGGGACAGGGGTGGTCATTAGCCAGGTTTAAAGGCTCCGGGGTAATTACAGGGAATGGAGAAAGAAGAGTTTGAGAGAAAAGGGACACGGCCAAAATGTTTTCAAAGCTAAGGCTAAGCATCTTGTCAATTCCTCTTTCTTGGGGAGGCGTTAGGTCTTCATGTAATATTATTTCTAGGACCCTAAATCCTGTTGGATTAAAAGAGAGAGGGAAGGAGGGAGCAAAGGGGGAGAGAAAGAAAGACAGCACATTTATAGACCCTGTTTGGTAACAGCTTATTGGCATTAAGTTGCAACCCCATGGAATATGGAACTTGAATAGCCTCTCCATCTAAGTCATATGGGTGAGTCCCATTTAACTGCTTAGAATGAGAGGGCGACTTGAAGTGGCCCAAAGAGCAGACCGGCAGGAGGAAGTCAGCACATCTGTCTCTCTCTGGAAATGGACCTGATACTATGTCGGCATAAAGCTGCAACCTCTTCTTGTACACACTTAGGTAAGGCTGACAAATAAAACTAACATCAATCTCCAAACCTGGGAGAAGAACATTTATTTCATTAAGGCAGAGCCCGTTAACTTGCCATCGTCATCTGGCTGCACACTGCGCTGTGAATAAAATTAAATGCAGATTCAGAAGCATTCCGGCTGTTGTTGGTTCACGTGCAGTATCACAGTACGAGCACCATCAGGCATTCACACACCAAAATTATGGGGGATAAGCAAGGAGGAGAGATGCCTACCCTCAGGCACCTGTGCAGCTGTAACTGATAACCTTATAACAGCTCTTAAAATGCCAGAAAAAGTTGCAATGGCAACTCTGTAGATCATATTTCCCCAGGCCTCCAGGACCAAAATGGCCCTGAAAGTCTTTATGAAATCAATGCATCTGACAAGGTGCTTTGGACTGGCACCTGGAGTCCCTTTTTCCCATCACTCCTGGGGTTTGAAGGCCTGATCCAAGTTAGGACACCTGCTGACCTCAGTGAGCTGAGAAAGATGAGAAAAGTCACCTTCCCTCAAAGAGGAGGGGTCTGGGCCAAGCTCAGGGAAGTTTTACTTTGGCTGGAGTCTTCTGACTTCCCACATCCCAAACTGGCTGCTAGCCAATCCTTTAATCCTTTGAAAAATGCCTTGAGAATTGGTACCAGTTAGGTTTTGCAAAAGTAACTAGCCCTGGCTGGCGTAGCTCAGTGGACTGAGCGCAGGCTGCGAACCAAAGTGTCGCAGGTTTGATTCCCCATCAGGGCACATACCTGGGTTGCAGGCCATGACCCCCAGCAACCGCACATTGATGTTTCTCTCTCTCTCTTTCTCCCTCCCTTCCCTCTCTAAAAATAAATAAATAAAATCTTAAAAAAAAAACCTCACTTTAAAAAAAAAGTAACTGAGAAAATGGATAGAATAAGAGAACAAGATAAATATGTGAGGCCTTTCGCCTTGCAAAAACACACCACACGAGTACATGGGTTCAGTGTAGCCTGCCTTAAATCTGTCTCGAAAAAATTAAGGAAAACTAAATGAATGCATAATTTATCTAAACCCAAACTCAATTCTCCCTTCATTTTCCTAACTTCTCAATCACCCAAGTTCTGGGTCATCCATTTCTCCTTCCTCTCTATCTCCTTTCCACCAGGTAACAAAACCCCGTGTATGTCTCTAAGTAGAGCAGAAGTTCAGTATTTGGTTAATGAAGAGATGAATGAGTGCTAGTACTTTGTTCAGCAAAATAATTTTAAACAACAAAAAAAAGAGAAAGAAAAACAAAAATTCTATTCACCTCCCAAACACCTAAGCCCGATAGGCAGGCTGTTCTTAACTTAGAGACAATGTACTTCCATATTTCTAACTGCAGTGCACCCCTAAAAGAATCCTCCATCCCAGAACCAGAATGCCACGCATGCGCTTCCCCCACCCCTTACCTGTAAAACTTCCTGTAGCCCTCAGGGACTCTCTTCCATGATATTTTGTAGGACGCCTTCCTTATCCATGCCTTCCTCTTTGAACTCCTACACGATGTAGTATCTCTATTTTCCTGTTACTTTTTAACATTCACACCTTCACTTTCTGCATATTATTTTATCTACGAGCTTTTTATGTTTCCCTCTATTCTCCTCAAATGTACTAGCTAACGATCTTATAAATAGGAAAAGAGACTAATTGAGTTCCTCATAGCCATCTGCAATAATGCCACTTATATCAGAGTTCAGAAAAAAATTTAAATCAGTAACCAAAGATTGTGCTGAGATTGTAAAGCAGAAATCTTAGCGCATAGGCCCAGGTCTAATTTCAAGATAACATTCTAATTTTCTAAACTAAAGACAGATTTTCTTACTATTATCTATGACACCGTAGATTTTCATGTTCAGAGTATAAAATATATTCTCTGTTTGCAGCTTCCTTTGGATTGTCCAAAAGCAGATGCTAAGCCTAGGATTTTCAATATGACTGAGAATGTCTAAAATATAATATATCACACTTCTCAGAGCTGTCTTACTGGGGGGTTCAGGAGGCTGAGATATTTATCTACCAACTTCCTTTCATTCTTGGTTAAGGGTCTGCCTGCAACCCATCCCCAATCAGCCCTGGGTTGAGAAGCCTTGCCTGTGGAGGCTATTGGTGGGCACGGGGATGGGGGCATCACGAGGATATAGACAGAACACCAATGGTGGCTGCTAGATCATGTATCTTAAAGCATAAGTATAACCCTTACCCGAGAGGTGATATTGCCACCAAACACTTTTATCCTTGTAATTCTAAAGGAGATGCCAATGGCATTCTTTGGGGGAATACACAAGGGAGCAACAATACAGTAAATACGTCTACATACAGAAATGGCACCGTGAAAACAAACTGAAGAAAGGAAAGTGACTTTGTCTTCTGCAACTCTAGCCTTTACTCCATCTTCCAAGCTGCCCTTGATTTTCCCAGCCTCCAGATACTCAGCAGCTTGGTGAAGGTGGGGGCAATGGATAGGCCTGGGAAGATGCTCTATAAAAGACTGATGCCAGGAGAACAGAAAAACCGCTGATGTTCCCCCAAATTGCAATGGATGGAAATGAACAGTTACAGCATCTTGGGCACCAACGCTTCAAGCTGGGTGGTAGCTACATTACCTCTACAGAGGCCTCTGTGCTCTATTTTTCAAATGTCTTTAAGATACAAGAACATGGAATTTTAATTAGCACGTTTCAGTTGACAGAGCATTGAAATTTAACCTCCTATTCATCAAAAGTTTATAGAGGAAGTTCTCAGGGCACTTCCCGGGAAAAATGGCAGTGAGAGAGCTGCTGATGGTTTTCCCACCATTTATGAGACTGTCAACATGGATGCAAGTAGGCTGGCAGTGTCCTGCCGAGACACACCTGGCTTTAGGCCTCCCCAGCAGCAAAGAGAAAGGCTAATTTACTGGTTTCCGATTTAGCCCGCATCTGCAGAAGAATGACTTACTTGTTGCCACTTTCTATAAATGCTCCCTATTGGAGGCACATTTTCTAAATGCAGGTCTCCCAGACCCTGGGGCAGCCTCTGATGCCTGTACACACTGACCCTCCCCCTCCTTGAGGAGTGTAGAGAAGAGCAGAGTCAACTCATTCTCTCCTCTCCTTTTAGGGCAGGGGTGTCAAACTCCATTTCCCCAGGGGCCACATCAGCCTCCCAGTTGCCTCTGAAGGGAAGAATGCAGAGCTCCTTGCCCCTAGTTAAGGAGCAGTTACATTTATATGGTCCTAAAATTACATTCGGCCCTTGGAAGCAAACCTCTGAGGGGCCCATGTGGCCCCCGGTGAAAATGAGTTTGACACCCCTGTTTCCAGGGCTTTCCCAGACAGAGCCAAACCGAAAGCAGAGGGGCGGTGGGAAGGAGGAAGAAGGAGATGGGTTGCAGCACAGTCAGGGGGAAGGACGGAAGCAGGAAAACCACAGAAGAGAGATAGCGGGGCCGATCAGCAAAGATGGAACTGGAGCCTGCGTCTATCCCTTCGCCAAAGGAATGGCCCGGGCGAGGGCTTCTGTGTCCTCAGCTCTGGCCCCGGGGAGGCCTCCCAGTCAGGAGCAGGCTCTCCCGGAGTACACTTGGGTGGGACACACGGAATGAAGAGATGCATGCAGGCTAGCTAGTGCTTTGTTCAGAAAAAAAAGTAAAAACAAAAAAGAGAAAGAGAGAAAGACAAAAAACTGTATTCACCTCCCAAACACCAGAGCCTGGTAGGCAGGTTGTCCTTAGCTTAGAGACCGTGGACTTCCGAACTTCTAAGGTCACTCACTGCTTCTCTCTGTGCTGTGAGGCCAGGGAAAGCTAACGCAGGAAGAACGGGGTGAAATGAAAAATGAGGGTTCCTCGGAAAAACATTCAAAGACATCCATGGAAATTGCATGTATTTCAGGAGTTACACACACATTGAATGGGGAAAGTTCCCTATCAGAGCCCGTGAAATAATTGACACGGAAATGTCGGATGGTGTTATGCAAACAAATGCAGCATACGCTCCATGTTAGCTGTACGTTTTCTAATTAAAAAGAAATGTTTATATTTTCAGAGTGTCTGCTCCTACTAAAATTTATATCCTTATTAAAAGCATCTTTTATTTGGACATTTCCATAGAGCACTGCTTGATATTTTTCTTTGTTGTCTATTTTTTTCTAAGAAACCTATTTCCCTTAAATATCAAGTAATTTTTCAAATGACAAAATACAAGAAGAGTAGCTATTGATTAAACATTGTCTTCTCTCTTTGAGTCACTTCAGGATCAAGTCTATAGAGACAAATATGGCTTAAGAAGACAGATTACAAAAACATTTTCAGCTACTTTTGCATTTGAACTAACATGTTAGAAGAATTCCCATGTCTTCATGCTTCCCCATGTAGTGGCATTCAGATTAGACAAAAGGGAAAAAAATTCGCCTCCAGGATCTCAGGGATGCTGTAAAGATCCCCCACATCAGCGTGGCAGGGCCGCTTCCTTCCAAGCCCTTCGGTTCGATTCCGTTGCTGTAGACGGAGGTGAGACCCATCTTCACCACCCGGGACCAAAAAGTGATGTCACGATGACTCTCAAGTCCAGATTAATCTCTCTAATTTTGAAAGAACGGCAACCTCATTGGAATAAATGGGGCAGGTCCAACGAGCATCACACTATGCAGGTCCCTTTATTGGAACACCTTTGGTCAAACCACTCCTCCTAGAACACCACGTTTGTAAGGTCAATAGCAAACTCGCAGAGCCCTGGCTGCCTTCTCTCTTCTGACTGCTTCCTCACAAAGTCCACCCCTCCCTCAGAGACTCCTCCCTGCCGTTTCCCCCTCCACCCTTGTGTTCTCTCTCTGCATCATCTTTAATCAACACCCTCCATCTTCCTGGCAGACTCTGACCTCTTCTTACAAACTTCTTCTGGGCCTAACCTCAGGCTCACCTCCATTCAGCAGGCTAGTGGCAGGTACTGACTGAGCATCTATTCTGTGCCTATTTTGGGGCTAAGGTGTCATAGAGAAGATGAAAAGGAGGGATGATTAGGTACATACACACAAATCTTGCAAAGAGCTAATGCTCAAGGTCAAGGTACAGCTTCAAGAAACAATCCCAGGTCAAGGTCATATGTAACAAAGAGTTTACTATGCCGTGCAGAGAGCAAAGAACTACAATTCAGAAGACTTAATTAACCTAGATTTTCCAACAAAGATGGATGTGGATAAAATGTAATGTAATGTCCTCAGTCTCCTCTAAAAGGTGCTTTTATGGGCACTTTATCTTCCCATTTGTGTTGTAAATGTTTACAAACAGGGGATTTTTATTTTCAGCACTCCATCGTCTACCACAAGGATGACCATACTGTTAGTCTCAATAATATTGGCTAAACCATTCGAAATGTGGATAAATAGAAGTACTCAGGGGCACAGGTAATATGAATGTGCTCTTTATCCTCCGTTAGTATGAGGGCTGCTATAGACCAAATGCTTTCGTATGTTGACAACTAACCCCCAGTGCTATGGCGTTTGACGGTGAGGCCTTGGGGAAATGCAGAGCCTCCGTGAACGGGATAAGTGACCTCATAAAGAGGGCCCAGAGAGCTCTCTCCTGTTTCTTCCACCTATGACCCAAGAAGCAGGTTCTCACCAGATACACAGCCTGCCATCACCTTGATCTTGGATTTCTCAGCCTCCAGAAGTGAGAGAAGTAAGTGTCTGTTGCCAATCAGCCACCCAGTCTATGATAATGTGATACAGCAGTCCAAGTACACTAGGACCTGTGCACCATAAGAGTTACTTTTTTATTTTTGAGTTAGAGAAACTTTGGAGTGGGAGCTGTCAAACCCCAGCGTAGAAACTCCAGGGTTTACTGCAGCTTGTCAACACTGAGAACAGAACGCCCCGCACTGAGTGAAAGCCAAGCTGTCTACACAGGCGGCCATTGTAGTCCGGGAACCAAGAGATGCAATGTGTTTCTACGCAGACAATTTTACCTAGTGAGTCCTCACTACCCTGCAGGAACTGAAAGATCCTGTTGCTCTGTTTTTGACAGCTATGTTATCTATTTATAAAATAAAACTTAATCTGAAATCTTTGATAATTAGATTTCATGTAGTAACAAGCGGCTCACCATTTGCATTCTGTAATTTAAAATTATTCTTCAATGAATGTGTAAAAGTTATTGGAACTATTTTTTGATTGTTTAGGAACTGTAAGGTTGTTTGCTTGCTCCTGTTGTGGTCCTGGCCTAAATCTTTTGTCTTTGATCAAAGGGATTATAAAAAGTTCTAGCTTCCAAGTTTGGTACAAGGTTAATTTTTTTTTTCTACTTTATCAGCGACTACATTCAGAATGTCCCAGTAGTGTTAAAGCTTGGTCTTTTAAAAATCAGTGTGTTATTTTCCGAAAGGACCCACGGTTATCTGGACCACATCTAGAGACTGAAATTGGATAACCGAGTTATATAATTCATTTTGGTACTATATCGGTTTAGTGGCAAACAAGCTGAAGTGAAATGTTCTTTCTGTATACCGAGGCACTCTCCTGTTCAACCTGTGAGCGGACGGGGTGCCTCCGTGTGTCATATATGGAGCAGGGAACAGGGTTCTAAGCTAGAGAAGCCTACAGGAAAAGTATGTAGCATGTGACTAAAGTAATTTCCTTTTTTTCTGGTATCCTACAACAGATCAGGAAATTATCCCTTCTACCTCAGAAGTCTGTAAAAGAGGAGAAGGAATCATGTGATTTTTTTGGAGTAAAAACTCTCCACTAAGTCACTGCGATGTGTTTCACTAACACTTGGGAATTCCACTTTCCCTTTCCCATAAGGTGTGTTGTGAAACCGAGGTGGTTGCTTCCTAAGACACCGGGTTACAGGAGGATTTTTCGTCATTGTCCCACTGAAAAACCTACACTGATGTTTCTACTTTTAGCCTTACTTTTACAGTATTTCAGAGATGGCTGATCATCTTTCAAATGATTAAGTCGTACGACAATCGAGAGAGGAGAAGGGATGGTAAAACCAGTCCCAGCGATCTGGATGTGGGAGAATAAAGCAACTATCCTGCCTTCAAATTATAGCAGATGGACCCAGTGCCATGGTCAGAACCCAACAGGGTCCCTCACCAACACACCAGCCGACCACTCCAAACACAGCGACGACTCTTTAATAATTCAGTCATGATCATATAATCCCACATTTCTGTTCTCCATTAACAAACTCAACTTTAAGTATCAGATTCACTGAAGAAGCAAGTTCCTCATAATCAATAACTTTGTTCTATCCACAGCCCTGAGAAGATAACTGCACCCAGTGGCCTGAGAGGACCTCGGGGTCACGTGTGCGTTCAGGCTAGTTCTTCAGCAGGACACGTAGCCCAGGCAGTAGCTGTCACACCCCTGCAAGAGACATGCCCAGCTACAAGAGTCACCATCTTCAGGACAGCCAAGTCTGTGCTGTCCGCCCAGGTACACAGAGTTGCTCCTGGCCACGATTCAGCTTAGAAATGCAGGTCATTTTTATCATGAGCAATTTTGCCTAAAAATAGGGTTGGTATCTCACTCTGATCACGTTACCAGGGGAACAGAGCTGGCAGGTTAACCAAAGGTCAGATTCTGACACCAAGGGAAATGGGGTGTGGGCAGATTTTGAACATATCGTATGTGCAATGCCTGTGAGACAGTCCGGTGGACACGTTGGCAGTTGGGTGGTCATGGAACACAGGAGAGATCTTGACTGGAAATATAAATTCGGGAGTTACGTGCATATAGGTGGTGTTCGATGATCTCATCCAGAGTGAGAATGTGGAGTGAGAAGGGAAGAGGGTCCAAGGCAAGGCCTAGATCAAAGATTTAGAAATCTGATAGTAGAGAAGGCCTGGCGGGGGGATGGGGGCAAGTCAAAAGGTGGGAGAAAAGTCCGAGAGACTGTCACACAGCAGAGGGGCGAGGCAGAGTGAAAGGTTTTCTTCAAGAAAGAGGATGTGCTCGACTTTGTGACATGATGCTGCGATGGTGGCTGGCCTCGTGACCCTAAAGTTGGTGGTGAATTAGAATGAGCATTTTTCTGTAGAATGCTGAGTAGCCAGATGAATCAGGGTAAGGAAAGGGATGACAAGTAAAAAACTGGAAATGACTTGTATAGAATTCTGAGCAAACTTGTCTTTGAGGAAAGTTTATACACTGTATGTTTTATAACCAATTGTATGAAACAACTGTGGTCTCACCTAAACACAAATCACACCCCCTCCCAAAATGTTGCCATACTGTATTGCTTCTGCTGGTAGGAGAGTCACATTTCTGGTCTAAGTCTGAATGTTTGCTCCCATCTCTGATCCACGTTTGTGACTTCTCAGGGACCTTCTCAGACCTTGCTCTCTGGATGCAAAGGTTCCAGGTTTTCCCAGAGTTTAAATGGCCTCAACAGAGGTATTCCTGGCCACAGCAGGTGCCCCTACACTGACGTCTCACTATCATCTCTAAGCCTCTTTGTGTCGGGCATTGGCATGGACCACTATTGGTCTTGGTTTTCCTTGAGCTTCCTTCTTTTTCTACCAGCCATAGCATTCATTTTCAGGGCTACCCTTCCTCTTTGAATACTTGTCCTCTCCAAGACAATTAGGCTTCCTGATCCTTGGGAACTCAACAAAATCAGTGACAATGTTTAATGTAAATGTTTATTTGCAATTACGCAACAGGCATAGTTCTAGACTCTTCCAGTCAGGTCCTTGTTGACTACCTTGGCTCCTGTAATGGTGCCATCCAATTGCCAGTCACAGGTCAGTTTGACATCATGCCTGGTACTGATTGTAAAATGACCATCATTCCATCTTCTCACTCTGACACATTCCCTCCCTCAGCACTGGCTGTGTTGACTTGTCAGTCAGCTTAACCTGCAGAGCTCTGTGGTCTATTGCTTTAGGGCATACGAGGTTCCATTTATATAAGTTCCAACAGCTTGAGTTGAGCTCAATTACCCATTTATTAAGGCACTCCTATGATTATGCTCCCGGGAAATAAATATCAGTTAGTTCCAAACTTTTTGACTGTGTACCACTATAAGCATATAAGAAGAAAAAGTATGTGTGTGTGTGTGTACTACTGCTTTCTATCTTGTGAACAGTATAATGCATGTGCTAAAAATGGAAATGAACCACGATAAAATAAATATGGGTAAACACCATATGTACTTAACAGTCTCCACTTTCAAAAGTATTTCTTTAGATCCCCCTGGTCATTATTCACCTTGCTCAGTACTCAAGGTGTTTCTAGTCTGAAGGCTTATGATCTCCGTTCTGGGGAATTCTCAGCCACTGTCTCTGTTTTCTCCCTTCTGGGTCTGTAGCACACGCGTGTTGGACTTTCCAAACCTTCCATGTCTCATAGCTCTTCTTTCATAGTTTCCATTCCTCCACATTCATGCTGTGTTCTTCCAGTTCTTTGTTCTCTCCTCGGCAATCTCCCGTCTCCTATTCAATGTACATGATTGTGTTCTCCTTTTATTTCAGTGACTTCTTGTTTCATTATTACTTGTTCTTATTTTGTTATCCCCCATACTTTTTGTTGCATTTTTTCCATTACCATTTAGCCCCCTTATACTCCTTCCCCCCTCCATAATCACCAGTCTGTTTCAGCTATACTTTATTGGTGTTTCCATTTTGTTCTTTATCTTTTAAAAAATATTAAAAAGTATGTACTTTAAATTCTTTTCAGGTGGTTTAATGATCCCTATTTTGGGGGATGTAGACTCCTAAACTTGCTCAATATTTTGCATGTTTTTCACAAGTTGACTTTCTCGTATACTTTGAGAGGTCATCTTCTGTGTAAGTAAATATATAGCAGTCCCAGAGGTGCCCCCAGCATTGACAATACAGCACTGACAGTACAGCACCCCGAACTTGAACCTGGTTAAGGAAACTCAGCTTAAGAACATTCCTAATCTTCAGTTGCTACTTATCTCCATGGGTTCCTGGTTTTTGTTTGTTTGTTTAAAGCATTTTTATTTTTGGCCTCCAGATTTTCCTTTCGTCGTGTTTGAAACATTTGTGTTCTCTTCATTGTTGTAAGTATTTACTCAGCATGTTTTGTGAGTCTGGAGCAGATGGGAGAGCATTCAGCATGTGCCCAATCTCCATTAATTCCCTTGAAGCAGAAACCTTGTCCTTGGTCCTTGCCCCAGCTTTCCTTTCAATCCAACAATCAGCCGGGAGCAAAAAAAATTCTTTTTTAAATGAGGTTGAGTCGGGAAGTGACTAAGAGTCTCTTTAGAGATAGCCAAACACTGCATATTCTAAAATGATGCTCTAAGCAAGCCTGAGGACCAAAGAACATGTCTCTGTGGTCTGAGAGCTGGATGGGCCACCACAAACATCTATTCTTAACTCTGCTCTTGACTTTGGAAATGGCCTGAGGTAAGAGCTGCCATCTCGGTTCCCCCGTTGACACTTCTTACTAACCTCAAAAGACCTTGTCCCTCAATTCAATTTGAAAATAAACTTCTGCTATAAAACTGGCTAAGAGTTTTTAAGTCCCAGATTTCCCACAAAAATAAGACCTTGAATAAGAAAAACAAAACCTACCCAATTAAGTCTCATTTCCTTTTTTTACCCTTGTCCTTCTGCAGGCAAAAAAGGAAACCCATTTCTTTCATCTTTCTCCTCAGATCTCATTAACCAACACTTAAGAGTATAGTACTGCTCCCTTTCATGACCTATTTTTCCAATCTCTGAAAGTGTTGTAGTCCTTGAATAGAATTCTTATAAGAATTTGACCTTAAAATACTATGTATGTTTTTAATAAAACCCGATTTTAAGGGTCACAAAATTGTTTTAAGATTTCATTGAAAAGAATTTTCAAATGTGCAAGAAATTTAAGCACCAGACAGAAAAAAAATACCTCTACAAATTCTTGCAAAGCTAATAACTGAATCTAGCAATGTGGGAAGAAAAAAACGTAGGTATTATAAAAATGTATTATGGCCTGGCTGGTATAGCTCAGTGGATTGAGTGCAGGCTGCAAAGCAAAGGGTTGCCAGTTCGATTCCTAGTCAGGGCACATGCCTGGGTTGCGGGCCAAGTCCCCAGTGGGGTCCATGTGAGAGGCAGCCACACATGGATGATTCTCTCCCTCCCTCCCCCTCTCTGTAAGTAAATAAATAAAATCTTTTTTAAAAAATGTATCATGGTAACATTTTTATAAGACAGCAGTAAATTTTTAAAAACTTACCATCAAAGAAATCATGAGTAAGAAAAAAAATTCAGATGTATTTTTATCTGTGCCATACTTATATATCATTTTGGTAGGAAAATGTTCTTTCTGTATCATAACATATGCTGTTTTCATACTTTCCTTCATGGTGTGAGTCATAGACTCATCTGCCGTATTTTTTCACCCTAACAAAAGGTTTTAGGCACCAGCAGAGCTTATCCACAGTTCCCGTCATCCTAAACATCTCACTTCTCTAGGTGAGATGGAGAATGAGAACGGTGGGACCCAAAGCAATAGCAGGCTGACAAGAGCTAGTGTAAAAAGAACTCAACCAAGCCCTCCTTGGTGTGGTCCAGAGCAGCCTCTCTGCCCAATGATTTTGCTAGCCAAGGCATCATTTAGAAATATCTGTTATTAATTTAGGAAATACAGCAGATTAAATAGCATTGGTCTCTATCCCCTTCTCAACTAAAAACTAAAAGAGAGAGAAAGAGAGATTAAAAAATTACAATAATGATGAGAATGTGAAAGCAAACAAAGTGACATCAACAAATATCTGAAGGTAAAAAGTGAGTGAATGAATGAGTGAATGAATGAATGAATTATAAACGACTTAGAAAAGCAGAGGATGCTGAAACCCAAGGGTCTGATGAGGAGGATACTGATAAAAAGAATGACAATCATGCCACAGAACCCTGAAAACTTACAGGTTTAGCAGCACCAGGTATCGTGGAAGATGCAACGAGACAAGCTGAAAACGAGGACAGCCTGCGTCCAAAGTCTAAGTATCAGCGCCATTAGACCCATAGGTCCCTTTCTCCATCCCATACAAATGAGCAAGGGTTCCAACCCCAAAAATGAATGGAGAAGAAAGACCTTGCTCAGAAGAATTTGCTCCCAGAGGGGCATGTCTATGGTCGAAATTGAATGTGGGCAAATGCCACCCAGCGGAGGAAATCCCAGCTCCTTTAGTGGCCTAGCTGCCTTAATGCTAGCAATCCCAAAAGGCAATAGACTAGAATGTTCGTTTCTGAAAAACCAAAGAGCTTCTGAGAAAAAAACAACAACAAAAAGATGCTTCTACAAAACAACCTGAGGAGGCATCTGCCTCGGTGGATAGATAGACACATATTCATCATCTAATCACATAAGAATGAGTAAGAGTTGGCAAACCACATCCTCAAGCCCCCTGTGGCCCAGGTCATCACATGAACATCATCATCATCAAGCTCCCAATAAACTATTATACAGCCTCATTCTTAAACAAGAGTGGACACCGAGGGTCACCAAACACTGGAATCCAGTCTCCAACGTGCAATCGAGAGACCAAACCCAAATGAGAAAAGGGGTCTCTAGGGACACCGACTAGTGGGATTTTCATAAAGCAACAAACAAGAACAGGGAGGAAATTGGCAAAGAAGCAACAAAGAAATTTTCTGAGCACTAACAATGTAAGCCTATAGTGTGAAAGAACCATCAATTACCCAGAAAAATGAATAAACAAGTGAAAGGAAATCATCATCGAAGCTCAAAACACGAGAGAGAAACAGAAGCTCCAAAGGGTTTAGAGAGTTTATCTACAAACAGGTCATGCACAAATGACATTTTAAAAAAATATGTCATCTTTGTATATTTTTTCCATTACCATTTACCCTCCTCCCCCCAGTAATTACCACGCTGTTGTCCACGTCCGTGAGTCCTTTTTCCTTTTTGCTCGGTCCCTCTCCCCGCGAACCTCTCCCACTAGCGGTCATGTACTGCTCTCCATCTATAAGTCTGTCTCTGTTTTGCTTGCTAGACATTTTATTTCTTAAAAGTAAACAATAATGCCTCCAAAGTTCTTAGTGCAGATGACTTTCAACCTAGATATCAATCAATCATGAGCATAAGATAGTATTTTCTGAAAGGCAAGGACTCAAAATTTTACCTCCTAAACACCATTTCGTATGTAAGGAAGACACGTCTTGAGAACATACAGCACCATGATGAAGGCACAGGTCCCGGAATCAGAATCCTGAGCTGGAATACTGACTCTCCCGTGTTCTGTGTGTGTGCCCTTGGAAATATCATGTAACCTGTGTGTACTTCAATCACCTCCTCCGTAACTTGGAGATAATAGTACCTATCTCACGAGCATACTAGGATTCCCTGAGTCCGTGCATACAAACAGTACCTGGCACACAATAAATGTTCATTGGTATCATCGTTATCTTTATCATAGCACAGAAGATACAGACTCAGTATCCAGGATATCAGAGATTCTACACAGGGTCAGAAGAGGTGAGTCCAGATGCCGATCTAGAGAGCAACTCACACTGTAACAAGAGGTCAGGGTACTCCGCAGTGAGGGGTTCAGGGAACAGAGGTGATGTACTGTTTGGAATTGTGAGCATCTGGAAAAATTATCCTGTGCAAGTGACAATATTTGGTGACTCTTTAGAACATAATAGTCATAAGCATAAATAAAACAACAATTTCTAAAAGTGCAATCTTTAGCTTTAGGAAAACAGTCTATGGAATAAAATCATCGTGCATGACTTGGCTTATTAGGGAACAAGAGATGCCTAGTCCTAGGAATGCAAACATCAACGATGGGATTTAACCAGAAGTGGTAAGTGCAAGTACAATAAAGGATGCGAAGGGATGATGTCAGTAAGAGAGCTAAGTCTGCAACCACTGTGTCAAGCAGCCAATAGGTAGTGCCCAAAACTGACAAATAAGTAAGCGTCCATATAAGTTTACTATTTAGAGATAGGGAGGTAAGTATCAGAAGACAAAGCTAAAAGGAAGTTAAGAGAGGTAATCACTAATTAATACAGTAAAAACTAAAAACAGTAATTATAGGGGATCACGGCATAGAAAGGTGTATTCATTCACTCCAATGTCGGTCAGCTCCTACCGCATGCCAGACACGTGAGGTCCTGAGTGTGTTAAAATGCACAAAACAGCGCTCCGCTCCGCCAGCTCACAAAGCAAGGACTGCAACAGACAAGTCTTGCTGGGAGACAGTTTGATAAATGTGATCATAGGAGTATGAACAAAGTATTCTGGAGAACAAGTGACAAATCCATTTTTGAAAACAATGTTTGGATCCCACATATGTATTACAACTATCAAAAGGTGTAAAATAGTGTATATGGTGACATTTAAATCCCCCTCTCATCCCTGGGCTCTGACAAGTTCTCTCCTTCCCAGAGGCAACAGTTGTTACCAATTACTGGGTCTTCTTCCAAAGATGTTCCATGCACTCTGAGCATCAATATAAACATATATCCATATATAGAAGCATTACAAGTATACTTGCATCCCAATAGTTGCACATCATACAGATTTCTGGCTGATAGCTTTTCACTTTTAAAAAAACTGTGAAAATCATCCCACACTGGACCTGTAGAGCTGTCTTAGTATTTTTTTTTTACTGCTGACAAAGGATCATAGTATACCGTAAATTATTTGAACAGATCCCAGACTGATAGATATTTAGGTTGTTTTCAATGTTTTACTACTGCAAACGATGCTGAAACCTCTTAGTACAGGTATCCCTTTGCAAATATATAATAGCAGTAGAATGATTCCTAGAAGTGAACCTACTAGGTAGCTGCAAATTTTTTTTAAACAGATTCTTTTTTTTTAATTCTTTTTTTTTATATTTATTTTTAGAGAGGGAAGGGGGGGAGAGAGAGAGAGAGAGAGGGAGAGAGAGAGAGAGAAACATCAATGTGCGGTTGCTGGGGGTTATGGCCTGCAACCCAGGAATGTACCCTGGCTGGGAATCGAACCTGGGACACTTTGGTTCCCAGCCCGCACTCAATCCACTGAGCTACGCCAGCCAGGGGTAGCTGCAAATTTTAAAGGGTGTTTATACCTAGAGTGAAAGTTAGCCTAGTGTCAGATTTTTAAATTGGATAACTTAACGTGAACACCCGTAACAACTCCACATGGATTTAATAAAATGGGCATTTTGATCTTAAGTCTAGTTAAATCAACAAAGGCAGGAACTTTTTTGGTGAGCCAATCTTTGAAGGTAAATGAAAACCCCACCCTACTTCACTGACCAAGGTTTCGATGTTGAGATTGAGCTTCTATTTGCCCACGGGACTTAATCCCTCATTTTAAACCCAGGTGCAACACCAATATGAGTGATATCAGACCTAACGATGACCATTCCCTTAGTACCTACAGAAATACTTGTGAGCCAACCAAACTGCAGTTGACTTGCTCACACGCAAGGACACCGCTGTCGCACCGCCTTCCTTCCCTGTTGCCCTCTCTCTGGAGCTGGATTTAATGAGGATCACATTTCCGTCCCGCAGCAGGGACTCCAAGCCTCTGCTGCAGTCCCGAAACAATGCCACAGAATTAAAATCCAGATCTATTTCCCCCTAAGAGTGTAAATGTAGTGAGTTCAAATTGAATGACGGACACACGGACGCAGTCCCATGGAGTAAAGGATACCCTATTCTGTTTATTCTGTAAACAGCAGTAGCTGCATTCGATCTACCCCTCTGGTTTCTGGACCATTTGGTAAGGAGACTGACGGCCGACGGACAAAGAATTGATAAGCCATTCTTTCTCTTCATTGTCTAACTCAATACCATTTTCCTCGTGACTTAGACTTCCTGGCCTATAAAACTCAGTGAGAGATCTAAGGTGATGGAAAAGCACACAGACTATATTAAATTACACAGGATAGAACTGAAGATGGCTGCATTATTGAGATTTCAACCAAGGGGATTTCTCCTAAAGCCCTTGAATCATTAAAGCAGGCTCTTAGAGAAAATAAATAATCTGGACCATAATTTGTATGTAATAAAGTAAGATGAAATCTCAACCCAGAATAGGCAGGCCATGACGCTCTGTTGCAGAGATGACATCGTCACAGCTTAAAGGCTGCACAAGTGATGGTGGGTTGAAGGTCATAGTTTTTTCACTACAAAAAATCCACATGGAATTATTAGAGAATGGATGTTCTATAGCTTGGTACTAATTTCTCAATATTCAGGAGATTCATTAGCTGACCAGAAAAGACAGAAATGCTCAGGGTAGATAACTATATACATTTTCAATGATATCTCCATTATAAAGGAATAATTGTTTTATTATGTGGAAGAATAAAATATGTTTGGCTTCCTTTTAAGAACACATGTTTTAGGAAAAAAGGCATGGCTGGCTCAAATGTCAGCATTGAGACTGTGGATAATCCAAAATAGTAAACACAACTTGAAGCGTCTCCTACCTCCTCGATATTTTGCATGGTATTTTATGCAGAGAATTTATTATTTTACTTTCTAAGGGATTTTTATTGTCTAAAAAAAAACCTGCACATGAAGGGCAATATTCCGGATGGCAGGGGAAACTCTGCCTGGACTTACAAATTAGCATCTAAATTAGCCATAAAGTGGAAACGCATTAATGGGTAATTGAGGATTAACAGTATCGCAACAGAATAGAAAAGGAACTTTGACATCTTGGGCCTTTAATGAATCAATTTACGATCCCTGGGATTTCTGCAGCGCACAGCGAAGTAATGACTTGCTCCCTCATATAAATTGATAGTGCATTTAACATCTCCTCTTGGTGCCGACTGTGAACACCGCAGTGACTGAAACCGTAGGACCTTTCAGTATTCCGGCTTTGTGAGGGGAGAGAAAGACACAGAGCGGAACAGTCCACAGGGGTAACCTTGTTGATGACTTGGATGTCCCCTCTGGCTCTTCTGGGGAAACTTACAGCGAAAGTTCCCTTCTTTGTAAATTTCAAACATATCTGAAAATCCTCAGGTGTCCTGAAGCATGAGTATCCTTCCACTGTCGTGGGAATTTTGACCATCAGAATGACACTGTGGGCGGCCCTCTCTAAATATCTGTTTGGCCAATGAGACCATCGTCTTCATTGCTACAGGTTGACAAGTGAAATTATAACATGTTACTATGGTGTACATGAGTGTGTGATGATCCATAACACAAAAATAAACATGTCCACAAAATAGCGTGCCATACCCGCACCCCTGTGAGACGGTCCCTTTCTGTCCCCTAGCCTCCCGGTTGATCGGCTGAGAGCGAAACGGAGTTTTGTGCATCCATTCCCTGCCAGGCATTCTTCAAGTACAATATGTTATCTCACTTAGTCCCCAGCACTTCGGGAGAGTGTGCAGAAAAGAGTGAGCTGCCCTCCTTTGAAAGACCTTCTCCCACGTTTCACTCCTGGCGGGCATCTAGGAACCTGGATTTCAGGAGGCTTTCCACCATTTCCAGAATTCACTGGATGGGCGGCGGCTCACCGCGCCTAAGCTATTTGCACAGACGTGGTTTTACGATGAACGCCTGCTTTCCTTCCTGGGGCCTGGGATTGGATACCTGCCAGGCACACCTGCCCCCAGTATAAACCCTGATGCGCTTCTCCGGTTGGCAGCGTCTCCAACGGGTGGTCACCACTCACTGCAGAGAGAGCTACGCGCGTCCCGTGCGAGTCCACTGGGGTGGGGCCCTTGGCAGCTTGTGCCTGATTTTCCTTGACTTCACCCGCGGGCCCTTTTTCTTTACGGCTTTTGGTCCGTATCCTTCCACCGCAGCAAATCAGAGCTGTGCGTGTGAGCGGGTGCTGAGTGCTGGGAGTCCGCCAGGGCACTGCTGAACGTGGGAAACCCGACACCGACACTGAGGGTAAGTGTTCTGGTCACCCGCCTCTCACAGAGGAGGAAACTGACGGGCAGGAAGCTTTAGAAACCCCCACGTTTCCACCAAGGCCTCTGGAAAAGGTAAATAAACCAGTACTCCAGCCGTGTTTACTCTCCAGGCACCTCCGGGTCTGACTTGGTGACCCGGTGCAGGTCCCTTAGACGCCCCCGCCGTGCCAGCATCCAATGGCAACGTTCTTCCCATTTCCTGCCACAAAAATGTCCTGCTGGACCCTAGACCAAGGTCAGGGAACTACAGACCTCGGGCCAAACTTAGTCTACCACTTGTTTTTGTACAGCCTACGTGCTAAGAATGATTTTACAGTCGTAGATAGCTGAAAAAGACAAAAGAGGTATATACCATTTTGTACCATTTGAGAAGTTCTAATCTGAGTGTCCATATATGATTTTTCCTGGAACACATCCATGTCCATCCGTTACCAGCTTCCACGGCTCTGCCCTGTATGACGGCCGAGCTGAGCAGCCGCGGAGACCATGGGGTCGTCAAAGCCCTCTACCGGCAGCGTGAGTGCCCTATTCTAGATCCTTCTATCCAAGGCCTTTCTCTCCCTGCCAACCTCCCATCACCTGGACTGTTCTCACCTCCCACGTGTCATTTTTCTAGCCCTGGCATCCTGAGCAAATGCCCTGTCTTCTCAAAGCCAGAAGGCTGTTTTACGTATCTGATCCTATGTACTCGGAGAAAAAAAAATCACTTCTTTTCTCTGGGCCTCCGTTTCCTCATCTGAGCAATGAGAGTGGTATTATTATCCTTAGAGTAGAACAGTGAAAATTAAATGAAATTATATAGATCAGAATCATTTAGTTCAAAGTAAGAACTCAGGAAATGGTACTTGTACTGCTAGTTGTTGTCCTAGAGTCCCCTTTTTTAAATATCTTAGTGCAGTGAAGAGCTTATGGCAGATGACCGATAAAAACACACTTTATTAGCGTGGCATTATAGAAACTCACCAGGATGGCACTGGGTAGCTGAGAGAATTCAGGCCAATTTCTCACCTTCTCTGAGTTTCAGCAGCTCCGTTGCTAATAGGTCTGTGACATCACCCAGTTCTCTTTGAAAGGCTTGTCAAAGGGTCAGGTCTATCATCCTCAGACTCACCGTCTAAAACGCTACTCAGGATTGAGATCTCTCTTCTGTGATCCCTAAGGTCCAACCCCCTTATTCCATAATTAACTTCCAAACTCTGGATTTCTCAGCAATGCAGCTTGCTCCAGAAAACCTCATCTGGGTATGAGAAGTCAATTTGAAGAGGCTGTTCTGTATCTCAGTGCAATTTTCTACTTATCCGCTGCAGACTCTCTCCTGCTTTTATCAGATTATAACTGACCTCATTTGCAAAGAATCCAGTGAAAAGAGTCTCATTAAAAGCCTTCATCTTTTTAATAGCCTCTCTTTTCTCCCCCAAATGACCTAGGTCAGAATGGCCCAATACAGCCAGCTGGGAAAATTACAGAGTCACTCAAGAACCTCTTGAAGGGAGTTCACAAGGAGTGGCATCTCTAAGGACTGGTGATAGGCACGTCCCCGTTAGGGGTGGGATCAGGTACAGTCGTGGGGTAAAAGTGCTTTATGGAATGTCTGCGAAGGGTAGCACTGGGTAACTACTGCCCCTCTCCCCCACTACAAGTGTTGTGTTTTTAAGAATCCCTAGTCACTACACTTTAGATTAGTAACACAAGCCCTGGCTGGCGTGGCTCAGTGGATTGAGTCAGGCTGCAAACCAAAGTGTTGCAGGTTCGATTCCCAGTCAGGGTACATGCCTGGGTTGCAGGCCATGACCCCCAGCAACTGCACATTGATGTTTCTCTCTCTCTTTCTCCCTCCCTTCCCTCTCTAAAAATAAATAAATAAAATCTTTTAAAAATAATACAAATAATTTCATGGATTATTATTTTGACCATTACAACTCATGCAAAAACAGTACAATGCAATAACTCCCAGTAATAAAATCATTCAGTCAATGTTTATCAAGTGTCACGATGTGCAAAACACTGCAGCGACAGAGGCTGTATCAGTTAGGTGTTCCCACAAAAACGCTGTGTAACAAACAGCTTCCGCATCTCGGCGGCACACAACCACAAGCATCTACAAACTTGAAGAGACGGAGAAGGCCCGGCTCTAGGCGGCAGCGGTGTGCATGGCCCCGCTCCACGCATTTCTCATCTGCCTCCTGAGACTGGCGGGCTACCCAGGGAGCCTTACGCAAATAGGAATGGCAGAGGTGGGAGAGGTAGGCTTCTCTGAGGCTTGGGCTCATAACTGGCATATTGTGCCTTCTGTCCTATTCTCAGCAAGTCCCATGGCCAAGTCCAAAGTCGAGGGTTAGGGAGGCATCCTCTGCTCATAATGAGGCTATTCCAAGTGGATGTATAAAGAAGCAAAACACTGAAGCCAATATTTCAATTTACTACAGAGTCATAGAATGTGATAGGAATCTAGGGGCCATCTAGTTAACCCCCACATCTTAAAGAAATCTTCTCAGTACCAGGAAAGTTAAATGCCAGGAAGCCAGTCTAACTCCAGGATTCTGTATTAAGAAGCCCATTTGCTTACAAATATAAACCACTTTTTCCAAAAGTAACTCAAATTATTTGGAAATAGAGTACTGTTCTTAGCCCCCCTCCCCCTTTAGCAACACAGGGCAGAGAGCCTAGGCTCCCGGCACAGCACTGTCCCTTGTAGAAGTCCGAGTGAGGTCATCAGGCGGATTGAGAAGCTAAATCAAAACCTCTTCGACACTGAGAAACCAATGCACGTGGAGAGGAAGGCAAACTGCTGCTCAGGAACTAAGCCCTCGGGAGGGTCCTCGTTGCCCAGGCACCTCATCCAAGACCGGAGCCAGAAGCCCAAACTGTGAAGTCTGAGTGGTCCCAGTTGTAAACACCAAGGAATGCAGTGATACGGGTTTTGTTTGTTTGTTTTTATTTTTTTGTTGATGAGAAAGAGAGAGAGAGAGAGAAACGCTGCTTTGTTGTTCTACTTATTTATGCATTCATTGGTTTCATTGGTTGATTCTTGTACATGCCTTGGCTGGGAATCAAACCTGCAACCCTCATGTATAGGGAGGACACTCCACCCGGCTGAACTAGCCAGCCAGGACTCTCCAGAGTTACTGGTGTTCTGAAGTGACGTCTGACTTGGCAGTCCTCACCACGGGATATCTTATGTACCACCTCAGAATTGCTCCTTAAGCATGGTGCAAGGATGTTTCTCGGTTTCAGCCGAAACCCGGTCTCATTCTCCTTGAGCTCTTACCCACCACTGTCTCATCTCCAGGTGTGTCGCCTTGTGTCAGACAACTCACGATTGCTTGGATGTGCCATATTACTCGATACCTTGATGCTTTTTGCACATTTCGGCCCTTCTCCCTGGAATTGCCCCTGGGCCTTCTTTTCTGCCAAGGAAACTAATCCTTTGAGATGCAACCTTAGGATTACCCCTTACGGTGAATCTTCCCTGCCCACTCCCCCCGGGACCTATATATCACAGAGAAGCCAGGCAGATCTCCACTTTTGTTTTGTTCATGCGTACTGTTAATTAGTTCTTAGCATGCACACTTATTCCAAAAAATATGAACTACTTAAGGGTAGAGGCTATCTTACTTTTTGTTGTTAGTATAGAATCTACCAGGGTCTAATAAGTCTTATAAGGTAAATGCGGATTGGCTGAATGACAGGGAAGGAAGGAGGGAGGGAGGGGAAGAAGGAGGAGGAGGAAGAAGAGGAGAAGGGGAGAAGGAGGAAAAAGGAGGAGGGGTGGGGAGGGAGGGAGGATATATTGATTTGCTGCTACTAATCGTCAATACAGTAGCTTCTCCAGTTCAGGGAAGGAAGTCTTCTCTATGTCAGTTCTTGTTTTTACAAAGGTCCTAATTTAGATCATTCTCCCTATTTTGTTTTGCAGAGGTCTCTATTTTTCGAGAGGCAAGTGGACATGAGAGACAAAGCCAAGTGGGTCAGACTTGAAACAGACACTGGATGGAAATGGGGCCCCAGAGCAGAAGCGGGAGTGAAGAAGGAAAGACAGGACCCAAGACCAGTCCCGGGCAGGGCGGCAGTGGGAGGCACCTAGTGTCGGCTGGGCGGTTTGGCTCGCCTAGAAACGGCGGGGAGCCAGGGAAGTCACTTTGCTGAAATGCTGCCCCAGTGCTGGTGAGTCCCCAAAAGTCTGGGGAAAAGGACCAAGACCATTGAGAGGTTCTCTCTCTCGGAGGACGCGCGTGGATCATGGCTAAAGATCTAACACTGAATTATCGTAACAAACGGAATATACCCCCTTTTCTTCTGGCCATGTTATGTATTTATTTTGAGTGAAATTGTTGGCTATTATTAAAGCCAATTGTAGCATCAGTAAATTCTGCCTTGTTTACTTTTTTGGCAAGTGCACAAAGGCTTCTATTTGCATTTTATACTCAAGATCTAGACTCAGTATTTTCACGTGCTAATCTAAAACCATGCTACGGGACTGCCTTGGACACAAAAGAAGCAACTATAGCTAATAACAATTCGCAGATTTTCAGAAAAAGTTCTGCTGTGAATATAACCCAGTGTTTGGTCCATTATCAGGACATATAATCACACAGTTAATATCTAGATTAAGGAATCTTGATTCAAATAGCTATAATATACTACTTATCTAGAAGATACCACTCGTATGATCTTAATTATCTAAAACACCACTAACAACACTTTGAATTACACCCATTAAAGTATACAAAATTAAAAAAGCTTTTGGCGTTAAAATACAGGTGATAAAATTTATATTTTAAAGTTAAGGAACTTCATTAAATGACCCTCAGAGTTTATTGACTTCTAGGCACAATTGTAGTCAACTTAGCTAAATTCCTCCTCACCTAAGAGGTATACATCGCTAGGTAGGGAAAGTTTTCCGGAGGCAGGCACACTAGCAGTACAAAGACGTGGCAGAAGAGAAGAGAGATCAAAACTATAACAACTAGGTTCCTCAAAAAAAAAAAAAAACCCTGAATATCAAAACACGCCAGCAGCCAGCAAGTCCACTTCTGGGAATACACTCAAAAGAAGCGAAAGCAGGGACGCGAACGGATATCCGGCACGCGTGTGCACAGCAGCTTGAGCCCACGGGTGGGAGCAACACGTGTCTGCCAGCTAGCGAGTGGGGAAACACAAGGAGGTCCGACACGCAAGGCCACTGTCGCGCAGCCGTAAACAGGGAAGGAACTCTGACATGCGCTGCATACAACGCGGATGACCCTGAACAACACTGGGCTAAGTGAAACACCCCGCCAGTCACAAGGGCGCAAATACCGTAGGAGTCTACTTAGACGGGGGACGGCGAGTAGTCAGATTTGTAGAGACGAAAAGAAGAACGGCGGTTGCTAGGGAAGGGGGCGGGGAGGAGGAGTGGGGGGTTCGTGTTTAATGGTCGTGGAGCTTCAGCTGAGGAAGACGAAAAAGTCCTGGGGAGGGAGGGTGGTGGTGCACTGCAGGGTGAACGCCCTCGATGCCAGACAGCTATACGTTCAAAAATGGTCACTAAATTTCAACTAAGAGCACACGGACAACAACCAGAGGGGAGGTGGGAGGGGATCATGTGGGGGAAGGGGGAAGGGTTGTCAAGGAACATGTGTAAAGGACACATGGACAAAGCCAAAGGGGGGTAGGACCCAGGGTGGGAGGTGGGGGTGGCTGGGGTGAGAGGGAGTGGGGGTGGGGAATGCGGACAACTGCACTTGAACAACAATTAAAAAAAAGAAAAAATGGTTAAAGGGCTAAATTTTACATTGTGTATGCTTTATCACAATAAAAAAAACTGTATTGTATATCAACTATGTTTAAATTAAATTAAACTGTTAAATTAAATTAAATTTTGGCAATATTTTAATTGCCAAAAAACTGTAACAATCAAATACAAAAACTTAAAAACATAGTTGTCAGTTCAGAGAATTTTTGCACAACTTACACATTCCAATAGCTTCTTCCAAATATCCCTGCATGATACTTAGTTCAATACTGATGCTAATAACAATAATACTGTATCAATAAAATGGTTAAGTTATATGGGCTCTCAACACCCTGCAGAAAGTTCCTTTAAAAAGTTTTTTAAATTAAAATAGTTACCATTAATCATGATCATAAAGGGACAAATTCTATAATTTAAAAAAATGATTCCCCATGAGTTAATTACATATAAACATCAGCCTGTATTTGCCAAAACATCTAACACACTGCCTACAATATAGAAAGCAATCATTAAACATTGGTTCCATGTGATGCGTTTTTTGAATGGAAAAACAAATCTAGCAAAATTAATTCCTTTCATTTAATATTCTATTCGAGTATTGCCTTAAAGTTTGGGAAATGCATTTGTTATTACTGTCAGCAAATACCACCATAAAATCAAACCATTTTAGAGAGACAGGAAGCAAAAGCTTTGTCATCTTCTATTCTGAATTCTGGTTGAAAAAAAAACAAGATTCCTTTTAGCAAGAATAAAAATGATTTTTGCCCAAACATTAGCCCAGAAAAAATCCCCCCAAAGTAATATTCTGGGAAAGGTTTTAAACTCGCGATAAAAAAGCAATCAAAAGCAAAATGCTGGGTTAGGGACCCACACGGCGCCCATTGGGAGGCGTCCGAGCTTCCCCACACAGCAGTGTGCTTTTGAACGTGACATTGGGGTTTGAAGTTTCCCTCTGGTGCTTGCGAGGTTGACGGAGCTGCACTGAACATTTTTCTCATCTATAACATTTGCTTCTTCCTGTCTGACAGAAAGTGGCCCAATTGCATCTTGCAGCTAGGGTACGGTGCAAAGGAAAAAAAAAAAAAACACAATTTGGAGTTGAAGACATAGAGCGAACTTTCAATCTCACTCCTGCTAAATTTAAGTACCATTAGGTTTGGAGTTTTACTTGTTTGAGGATTTAAGAAAATACCGAGGTCCATTTTTAAAGTTACAGCATAATGGAAAAGTAAGTTAAAAAATGAGAACACATGAATACCGATTCTTTCTAAAAGAGTTCAAATAAATATACACTTCACTTAAATGAGAACAACAGAGAAAAATGGAATTTATAAGTGTCATGAAAGAAACCCTAGAAAAATCATGAACACTGCTACTCAAAACCTAGGAGTTTTTTTTCAGTATAAAATATCTAACTTTTTTAAAAGCCTTGGATTACAAAAATTAGCAGCTGTCTCCATCCCCTAGTACCTCTATGAGTCCAAGTATTTCATTGCTCTGGTTGCGCATCTGTAAAATGGAAATAACATTGACTGCACAGGGTTGTCACAAGGATTAGAGACCACGTATGGAGGTGCCTCCCACGGGCCATCTCTTGACAATGGTCTTCCCGTCGGTATCGCCGGGATCTCTCCCTATAACTCTGCAGCTGAGCTTCTGCCTGTGGGAGACCCTCCAGCCTAACGCGCAGGTGTCAGGTTATGCTTTCGGAATCACACACACGGAGCAACATTCCCTTCCCATCACCTCTGAAACAACTTCCTTCCAACTTATAGGGTTCGGGGTGACCCTACAACTGAACAAGTGCTCTCCAGCCAGATCAACAGTTTCTAAAAAGGCCAGGCCAAAGAAGACACACTCTCTTTCATTGTCACCCTGCTTCAGGGCTGAAGTCAAGGACCCAGGTAAACAGAGAGCACTGGGACTGCATGCAACTGTCGCCGGGCTTGGAAGGAGCCCGTCAGACTTGAATGAGGCCGTGTGTGTGGAACAAGGTCATCGGGGAGGCTTCTGGGGTGGGCACTTCAGCCACAGCCCCCTCCCTTCTCCCAACTTCCTGCAGGAAGCACAGGAGGCGAGCCCACAGAAACATCCCAGGGAATATGGAAAGGAAGGGACTCCATCCGGGTTCTGAGGACTATCTAAAATACAGAGTGCCATCTTCACCATGTCACTGGCTATTCAGGCCCCAAGCCGCAGGGACAGGGGCTGAAGAATGCCTTTGGGAACATGTGACAGGGCCCAACCTCTTGCCCACATCGTAAATTTGAATGTGAGTAAAAAACCAAAGTCACGCAGAAGGACTTGTTTTGACCGGGAGCTCAGACGTTTCCATAAAAATCAACCTGATCGTCTGACACTGGTGAATTCTCCCACAGGGTTATTCTTCTGCAGTTGTTGGTGGTTTCCTTCCTACTACCAACTGAAATTGCCTCATCTAGCTGTTTAACTCCATTTCCAGCCCTTAGGACAGCCTGGAATACAATGTATTTAGTGTTTAGCATGTCATTTCTAAATGAATGAATCCTGATCTTGTCTGAGTTGCAATATGGTGCCATCAACTCCATCCAAGAAAAACTGTTCTTGGGAGATAACTGTGGGCAGAGTGAATCCTAAATGTTTACAATCCCAAAAGGTGTTTTCGATAGAAGCAATCTGAAAGCTTCCCATATATTATTGCATTAACCCTTACCAGAAGGACACTTAAGAGGACAAAGTACATTAGCGATATCCCACTAATCTTCAGTAAGATCAGGAATGGATAAGAAGAGGGCAAAACAAGATTAGCCTTATAGCTGGGAGCAAAGCTAAAGAGGAAGCTCTTCCTTCGAGTCAGAGCCTCAAAGAATCACAAACACTACAGAAATCCGTGGAGCAAGCCTCGAGATGCTTATGTCAAAAACCATAAACCTATTTTCAAAAATCATAAATCAATCTAATGGGGCACGTTCTTTTTCTATTTCGTTTGTGGTAAAAAAAAAAAAACCAACATATAACAAAAAAAAACACCTTAATCACTTGTAAGCGTATAGTTCAACGTGTGAAGTATATTCATATTTTGGGCAACAGATCTCCAGAATGTTATCTTGCAAAGCAAAAACGCTGCACATTCAACAACTGGGGGTAGCTTGGGGCTGGCGGGAGTGTACTCCCGCCACATTTCCACTCTCCCATTCTAGCAGCTTGACTATTCTAGATGGGTGTCTGCATCCATCATCCAGAGCACAAGGGATCTCAAAGTGAACCTAGTATGATCCCATCAGAAAAAGAAAAACACGAGTCTCAAATACCAGGCATTGAAAGAGAACCCAGACCCTGACTAGTGTGGCTCAGTGGGCTGGGTGTCGCCCTGCAAAGTGAAAGGTCACCAGATTCCCACATGCCTGGATGTGGCCTGGTCCCCAGTTGGGGGCCTGAAAGAGGCGACTGATTGTATTTCTCTTGGACATCGAGGTTTCTCTCCCTCTCTTTCTCCCTCCCTCCCCCTCTCTCTAAAAAGAAATAAATCAAATCTTTACAAAAGAGAGAGAGAGAGAGAACTTGGAAAGCAAGTATGTATAAAGTTTACAATAGTTAGCACAAAGAAAAGTAATCCTGGCCACCTGAGAGATCGGGGGAAACAAAGGAGTCCCTAGCCACGGCATGAAGCAGGAAAGAACACTGGCCTGGGAGCCTAATGCCCTCAGCTCCCGCTCCGATTCTCCGGGGGCAGCTGGTGGCACCAAGTGTCTCTGAGCCTTGGGTCCCCATCCTTCTTAAGACTGTCGATATGCAAGCAAGATAAAATGTATACTGTATCTACTATGCCTTTGTAATATCAAAAGTGTTCTGCAGATGAAAGACAAAATTATTTCAAGAGTAGTGTTTAAATGTTCTCATTCCGTAGGTACAGGTTCCAGCTTTGGGAGGTGCAAGCTGACCCGTAGATGGAGGGCGGCGATGGCCATACAGCAGCACAGCTGTTCTTCACGCCACTGAGCTTTTCGTTTAACAGTGGTTCAAGTGGTGAATCCTGGTGTTACGTGTGTTTTACCACAATTTTAAAAAAATAAATTATTTTTCAATGTATACACATAACACTGCTTAAATCTTGAAAAATGATTTCTCCATTAGATCACATATTTTGGAAGTAAAAGGTTTTATTATTTTGTTTCAATTAATAGTCATGTGTGGCATCTAGATTTTGAATTGCCATTTTTCGCCTTCCTCTCTCGAAAATACTAGCAGCACCATAAACACAAAATTAAATAGTCAGATGCTGGTATTAGCATATCTAATTGTAAAGACTCCAGATGCATTAACACAGATTTCTTCTCCTTTTGAGAAAGCAGTTGTTATTATTATTATTATTATTTAGTTGCAGAAAGCAGTTATTGATAGCACCATCTAATAGGTGGGAAAACAGAAATACAAAGATGTTGAGTGGTTTGCTCCGTCCTAGGCATCTACCAGGCCAGCCATCACCCCTAAAGGTAATGACTTCTTAACTGGGGGAGGGGGGTCGGGAGGTGGTTCCCTGTGTATGATTTCCAGAGCTTATAAGCCGGTTGATTGGTAAGGTTAATTCTTGATACTAATAAAGTGTGTGACTTAAGATTCTAACACACACACGTGCATGCACGCTCAGTATTCTAAAATATTTACATGCGCATTCCCCGAATGATTGGACCAAAGTAGATGAGCCATGTTTAAGTCACCGCCTCCAGGAATCACACACCTTTATTTTTCAGCAACTTTTTTGCAAAATGTCTGTTCCTACATTTATTTCTAGGCTTTAAGAGCAGCAGCTCTTTCTCTTTCCCATCTTTCATTCTATCCACATTTCATAAGCAGCTATTGTTGCCAAACACTACAAGGAACCCCCATCAAATCGTTGAAATGGTCCCTCGATGAACTGTCCACTGACATAATGAAATGTCCGAACAGTAGGCAGCCTGAGGAAGAACAACGTTCTTCAGAACATTTCAACTCAGGGTTGTTGCGTCTCCTGCGAGAACTTTGCTCACAGGGTCACTCGGGCACCTTGACTCCGGGAAAGCCCCAGGGGACCCGGAGTGCTGGGTGGGTGACAGACTGGTCACAGCCAGCACTCTGCACAGCACCTGTCACAGGAGTTCGGTCCCCAGAGTCACACTGACCCAGAGAAGAAGAATTTCCGTCTCCTGATACGCTGAAATATCCTCCTTACTCCAACAGCCTGGGAAATCATACTCAGGCCCTAGATGAAAATGGGCCTCATTCCTGCTGTACATGTGCCATTTTCAGTCCGTATCCCGCCTTCTAAAAGAGATTGCTAACTCCCTCAAGGCAATTAAACAACCTAAGTGAAATCTTATTTTTTAAAAATGAAAGTAAAAGACCAAAAACACACTATAGAAGCGAACCAGGTAAGGTAGAAGTGGAGATAGGTGAGAAGATTTGATGTATTCAGTCTGTCAGGAATTCATTAAGAAATTTTATATAACTTATTCATAGAGAATTTCGTAAATGTCAGGCCCAATGCTAAATGTTTCACACCAGTGATTCCGCGTAATTTGCATAGCAATCACAGGGAGGCAGGGACTGTCCCGGCCCCATTTGCATAGAAGAAACACGCCCAAGACGCACAGTAGCTCAGACCCAGAGAAGGCCTCAGAGGTCCCCAGACTCCAACGCCGTGTCATTGAAGACGTTTGGAGACTGTCTTTACACACTCCTACTAGAGACGGTGAATGCACTCTTTAAAATCACAGTGAAAAAAGGTTTTCCTTTTTTTCGTTTTGTCAGAACCTTCAGCCCTTTAAATTCGATTTTCGATTGCTTCAATGCAGAGCTCCAGAAACCTCTTCCTCGGGCCTGAAGAGAGGCGGCATTGTTCCCGCGTGACTTGGCTTCCAGAAACTCCCGAGTCAACGGCTGGCGGAGTCTCCCCCGGAACCCCCAATTCCTGGCTCCCCCAACACGCTGGCTGCAGCCTTCCAAAGTCCCTGTGAAAGTCGGAAGCCCAGAACTGAGCGCCGTGTTGCCGATGGCTCTGCCCAGCACAGGGACGGCCAGGCGATGGCACGCCGTGCTCACTAGCTCAGCCTGGCCATGCAGGCCCTGCACACACTGCCCCACCCCCACCGCCTTCCAGGCAGCCCCGGGAGGGGTCCGGGGGGCATGGGCCTGGGGTCCTGTTCTCGCAAACCACACTTAACCCCGGCTTCTGTTAACACCCTCTTACATAGTTTGTATTTCTTTTTTTTTTTACTCTTGTTAAAGCTCATCAGAATAGCTCCTCCAATGAGTTTTCATGATTATCAATCATTTTTAACTTTGGCTTTATTACCTCATGAATCAATCAGTTTTGTAACAAATGGGCGTTTTCTCATAAATCACAGTGAGAGAGCAGTCATCAGGTGCAAGGCATTCTGGGACTGAGCAGGAGGAATCACACAGAACCTTTGTCATGCCCGGAGGTGGGTACAGTCCGGGGCTGAAGAACCGAACCTTAGAGAGAAGAGTCTAGTCACCTAAAGTGGTGTCCAAAGCTCAGACCCGGACAACTAACCTTCCTACAAGGGAGTTCAACATGGCCAAAGGTTTCCCGTGTTTCTGGGAGATCTGCTTGTGATTTCCCAGGATCTCTGTCCATTTAATGGATCCTGTTCCCTCTGCTGGACCAGGACTACTGCTGCTCACCGTCCTGTCTGAATATGGACCTTCTCCCAATCACTGCGTCTGCCTGGCCAGCATCTTCTCCACCGAGAGGAAGATCTGCTTCCCTGTCTGGGCTCCTCACGGCCAGCTCTCTCCCAGCACCCCACTTTCTGCACCTTCTTTCTGCACCCCACTTTCTGCACCCAGCCACGTCAGAGGAGCCACGCGCTGGACACGGAAGGGAGCCGTTTAAACAGCCCTCTTCCCATTCCCTGGTTATGGTTGAGCTGGTTCTGGAGCCTGAAAATCGAAGGGAGAAAAGTCAAGAGGCTTTAACAGAAGGTAGGTTAAAAGAAAAAAGGCTTAGAGAGGAAGGAAACCAGGTAAGCACTGCCAGACACCCTGATGGCAGAGTACATGAGGCTACTTAGATATGACGGAATGATCAAAAGAGCCACCTTTATGGATCCTCACTCTGTGGCCGGCGTACTACATGTATCACCCTACTGAGTTCTCAGGACACAGGAGGTGTGAGTTGGTGCTGCCATCTCCATTTCAGAGCTGGGGAAACTGTAACCCAGAGAGGGGTATTTTTGCGTTTGTTTGTTTGTTTGTTTGTGTGTGTGGCTCCCCTGAGTCCGTGGGTAAATAGCAGAGCCGTGGCTTGAACCAAGTCTGTCCACACCATCCCCTGCTGAGCAGGTTTTCAGACGTAACTCCAGGGACCCGGCCGAGTTCAGTAACTTGCCCAAGACTTGGTTGCAGATCTGGGGCTGAGACAGGAGCCTTGCATCTTCCAAGAATATCTTGTATCCTCTTCCCAACATAAAGTGATCCCTTACCCGGGATACAGATTACTATCACTTCCTTTTTGAGGTGCCCACAAACCTTTCATGCATCCCTTTACAAAGTTGCTGGTGTCCATTTCTCCTTTTTTGGACCTTGTAACATTTACATATCTCCACACCTCAGTTTTTACAATTTCTAGAAATGGCTGTTTGGTTCTGTGATATTTTATCAGGTTTTTTTTACTCTCTTAGTACCTGGAGATATATTGCGCCTTAGCACGAAAGCTTGAACACATTTGAAAACACGTTTGCTTCCCGTCTTCTCCCTTTTCTACGGAAGATTATTCACCCTGATGGAAAGTCACAAATAAAATATGAACAGCGGATGCCAGGCCCCGCTCAGCACGTCACGTGTATCCCATTTAAGCCTCACCACAACCTGAGAAGCAAGCACTATTATTATCCCCATGTTTTAGCTGCGGAACTGAAGCACAGCGAGATTTCAGGCATTTCCCCAAGTCACAGAGCCGGTCGATGGGGAAGACAGGCTTTAAACCCAGGACCCGGGAACCAGAGCCGGCATGCTTAGACCACGCCTCCTCTGCCTGGAGTAGGGAGGGCTCATTTCCTTCCATCATCCATTCGTTCACATTCTCCGCCCCAGCTGATGTCCTGGCCCTCCCGTGAACCGGCTCCCAGCACAGCAAAGGGAGATGTTGGTATTTTGTTCCTCGTTGCAGCCTCAGCCCTTCCCTGACTTCAGCAGTGCCGACACATTTCTGGAACTGAATGCTGGTTCTAAAACGCCTTTTGTAAATTGCATTTTAAATCTATTGTATTAGCTTCTAACACAAATCCTCTTTTTTTTTTTTTTTGCTTTTTGGCTATCATGTTTACTTTTGTTGTATTTTAATAGAATTTCACATATTCCTTGATAGAGGCTACAAAGATCGTAAAGCATTATTCAGTACAATTGTTAGATTGAATATTATTACTAGACTTGGTTAAATAAGTCAGTATACAGATCACACTTGAATTACCAACCCATAAATACTTCGATACACATCTTAAAAACCAAAGCAGTACTAGGATAGCATCATTATTTTTTCCTGAAGACACAGTCCAAGCTGATGTTTCTTCAAAGGCTTTATTATGCTCAATAAGCATGAAGCCCACAAACGCAGATACTATAAGAACATTGGTTGAACACCTCATGCCATAAAGACTGAAAGCTGCCATGTAAAACAAAGTCCTGCTTCCCTCTGTTCCATTGTCACATGTCTCCTTCAAAGGACATCGGGTCCAGTTTACTCCGCGTCCTAGTTCCTACAGATAATCCCTTTGCTGAAATTAGTTTGTTTTTGGTCAATGGAGCTGACTTGAGTACTTTCTTCAGGTTGCCTTGTTTCCAAGTGAACAGAAGGACAGACTTTAGTAGGATCAGAGTCCCTCTAGACTGGCTGTGTCCTTTGTTAGTCAACAAATTATATTTTTTTAAAAGGACTATAGGAGCGCGGGCTGCGAACCAAAGTATCACTGGTTCGATTCCCAGTCAGGGCACATGCCTGGGTTGCAGGCCACGGCCCCCAGCAACCGCACAGTGATGTTTCTCTCTCTCTTTCTCCCTCCCTTCCCTCTCTAAAAATAAATAAATAAATAAATCTTAAAAAAAAAAGGATATAGGCCAGACATGTTCTGGGCACCAGGAAAGATCCAGACGAGGTCCTGTTCTCAAGGTGCATATACTCCACCCGGCTGACAGGTAATAAATACATCAGTGAACACAACAGTTCGTTGTTGCCACTCCAACACTCTGAAGGAGACAAATGAAACAACCATTGGACGGAGCGGTGAGGAGGGAGGTAAACTGCCCGGGTCGGCACAGTCCGGGAGTGTCTCCTGGGGAGAAGGCATCAGCCTGGAGGTCCGAAGGAGGAGGCGGCCAGCTAGGGACAATCTGGAGGAAGATCCAAGTAAGTCTGGATCCAAGTAAGACAAAACCTGGCGGGTATGAGAGCCAGAAAGACCAGCCACCGCGATGAGTGAGTAAGGAAAGGGTGGACGGAGCTGAGGTCGGAGAGGTAGATAGATGGGTTCCAGTCATTTCAGTAAGTGAGCACAGAGGGTTTTGAACCGGTGAATGATATACCGGACTCATGCTTTGGAGAGATACGCTGTATAGAGAGGCAAACATGAGGGCAGGGAAACCGGTGAGGAGGCCTTTGAGTAAATCAAGTGGGAGGTGAGTGACTGGATTAGGGTTGTTACATAGGTGTGGTGAGAAATAAGAGGATTTAGGATACATTTTGCAGGAAGAGCCAACAGGATCTACTGGTAGGGTGCTTTGAAGGGGTAAGGCGGGGGGGGGGGGGGGGGGGGGGAGAAATGAGGAATTGCTCCAAGGATTTGGGCTTGAAGGCTGATGGACAATGATGCAAAATACTTAGATAAGGAAAACTTGATTAGGAACAAACGTGGCAATGGATGGTGAACTCAGTAGTTCTTTGGGGGTCCTGTTCAGTCTCCTGTGTCTACACGGCATCAAAACGCAAGGGACGGGGAGGCAGGGAGACACAGGAGGACGGAGTGCAGCAGAGAGGTCTGACTGATGACACAGACTTGGGAGCCACTAGCACAGAGATATGTTGTCAAGCCATCGGTTTAGATATTGTCACCCAAGGGAAAATTATAGGAAAAAAAGGATCAAGGCCTGAGCCCTGGGTGCTCCCACATTTCTTTCAAGAAAAAAGAAACACGCCTAGCAAAGATGGCCTAAAAGAAAACAACCAGTGAAGTCTGGAAAATGAGACAGCTGGGTAAGGGGTGACATCGGCAAGATGGCAGAACAGAGAGCCCCAAACCCGTCTTCCTCCCATGGAGACTCGGATGCAACGACGCACGAGAAATCCTGGAACCAGTTCACAGGCGCCTGCGCCCACACACGCTTGACATCTGCTACGAGGAAGCGGAGAGGAAACTTCTGCGGCACGGTCTCACCAAAGCGTCTCCCCCTGACACAGAGCCACAGAGGTGAGAGGAAACTCCCAGCTCCCAGCTCCTCTTCTGCGGTGAGAAGATTGAACCGTGCTCTCAGTGTGACTGTGTGCGGGTGGAGGGGGCGCCTTGCTGCCTGAGCAACCGGCTTCGGGCTTGCCTGTCTGGGCGCAGCTGGAATCCAGCGCGCTCCAGAAGACTGGACCCCTGGGAGCGTAACAGCTGGGCGGCGTTTTCCTTCTCCAGGGGACCCGCAGTACCACGGACACACGCCAACGTAGCTTGGCAGCCCGTGCCTCAGGGGTGGGGTCGGGGGAGAAGAGGAGAGTATGTGCCCAGCACTCTGGCTCTTGGGGGGCGGGGGGGCCTGCCTGCGGGAGCTGGCTGTTGTCTCGCCTGTCCTGGGGACCTGATGAGACCTGGCATGAGACACCTGGGAGCTGCTGAGAACAAAAACTAGACGGGCAGCCTGATGATGACGGACACCACAGGGAGCGAGAGGCTATGAGATCCTGGAAAAATAACCAGCAACTCCTTCCGATCAGGAATCCGAGAGCACATGTTCAGAAGAGGTCTGAGAGGACCCCAGAATCTATAACCAGGTTGATCATGTCTTTTGGGGGTTTTTTAGATTTTTTAAAATTTATTTTTAGAGAGGGAAAGGAGGGAGATAGAGAGAGAGACATCAATGTGTGGTTGCTGGGGGCCGTGGCCTGCAACCCAGGCATGTACCCTGACTGGGAATCGAACCTGCGACACTTGATTATGTCTTTTTGATAATAACTATCTAATCTGTGTGAGGTGATACCTGTTTGTTTTTTTTTTCCAACTTTTCACCTTTATGATTCTCAAGTAAAAATATGGCATTGAAACAAGTCTTTCCTCCTTACAGAGAGATGATACCGCATTGTGGGTTTGATGTGCACTTTCTCGATTAGTGATTTGTACGTCTTCTCATGTACTGATTGGTCAATTGTGTATGCTCACTGGAATATGTCTGTTCAGGTCCTCTCTGCCAATTTTTTAATCAGACCATTATTATTTAGTTTTTGCTAATAAGTTGTAAGAGTTTCTTAGAGATTTGGGAAATGAACTCATCCGATACTGGGTTTGCAAATATTTTCTACCATTCTTTAGGGTGCTCCTTCATCTTGTTGATAATTTTTTTTTTTGCTGTGCAGAATTTTTTTAGTTTGATGTAGCCCCACGTATTTATGCTTTCATTGCTTGTGCTTCTGGTGTCATATCCAAAAAGTCATTGTCAAAGCCAATATTGAGAAGGTTTTTCCCTATGTTTTCTTCTAAGAGTTTTATAGTTTTATGTCCATATGTAAGTAAATGCATCTTGAGCTGATTTTTGTGTATGGTGTAAGCTAGGGATCCAATGTCACTCTTTTACATGTGAACAGCCAGTTTTCCCGTGCTGGGAGAAGCACCGCTACTGAAAAGACTATCTTATCCCCACTGAGTAATCTTGGCCCCCTTGTCAAATATTAGTTGGCCATGTGTGCCTGGGTTTATTTGGGGGTTTTGGTCTTGTTCCATTGATCAGTGTACCTGTTTTTATGCCAGTAGCACACTGTTTTGATTACTGTTGATCTGTAATATAGTTTGAAATCAAGAATTGTGATGCTTCAGGTGTGTTCTTTTTCAGAATGGCTTTGGCTATTCAGGGTATTTTGTGGTTTCATACAAAATTTAGGATTTTTTTCTATTCTTATCTTATTGCTTTAAGTTTTATGGAATATTATTTATCTGTGAAAAAGGACACTGTTTGATGCTACAACATGGGTTAAACCTGAAGATACTGAGCCCATCATGGAAGGACAAATTCTACATTATTCTACTTACACGAGGAATCTACAGTAGTCAAGTTCATCAAACCAGAAAGCAGAAGGGTGTTTGCCAGGAGCTGGTAGGAAAGGAAAATGATGAGTTGGTATTGAATGGTCATGAACTTTAAGTCATCCAAGACGAGAAGTTCCAGGGATCTGCTGTACACTGTTGTGCTTACAGCGAACAATACTATGCACTTAAAAAATTGATAGGAGGGTTAATCTCACGTTAAGTGTTTTTTACCATAATAAATAAAAAGTGCATTAAGGAGGCAAAAGAAGGACATGTTTCAAAAAGAGAAGTGTGATCAGCCACATCAAATGATGCTGGAAGGTCAAATAATTTAATAATTAGCCTTTATTTTTGGCAAACTTGATAAAAACAATTTTAGTGCAGTGGTGAAGAAATAATGCCATTACTGTGGGCTAGAGATTGAAAGGGCAACAACAACCTGAAGACAGAGGAGATATTTCTATAAAAATTAGAGAAATAGTGCAATGTATAGAGAGGCAGGTGTGGAGTCAAAGGGAACATTTTTTTTTAAAAGAAGAGTAATATCAACATATGTTTGTGCACCAACTAAACTGATGCAGTAGAGACACAGCCCATGATGCAGGAGAGAGAAGGGATACATTTTGGAGTAAGCTTTCAGATTTGAATGAATGGGATCCAGACCACAGAGGAGAAGCTGGATTTGGGTATAAACAGGCCCATCTCTTCCTCTTACCCCAATAAAAAAAAGCAGAAATAGATGTGTGAGGGGCAGGGGAGTTGGTGAATCAATGATGAAAAATAAAAAGTTCTTATCTGCATCTATTTTTTTATATAAAGTAAGAGGTGAGGTGATTTAAGGAGCAAAAAGAAATACCAAATGGTCATCTCAGAGAATAAGAATATAACCTTATGGCCCTGGCTGGTGTAGCTCAGTGGATTGAGTGCGGGCTGTGAACCAAAGCATCGCAGGTTCGATTCCCAGTCAGGGCACATGCCTGGATTGCAGGCCATGGCCCCCAGTAACCTCACATTGATGTTTCTCTCTCTCTTTCTCCCTCCCTTCCCTCTCTAAAAATAAATAAATAAATCTTAAAAAAATGTTTTAAAAAAGAATATAACCTTACTAGGGATGTGCAGTAAGATTCCTAGTCAGACATTCCTAGTGAGTCCAAGGCATTTAGGTTGTATAACTTTTCCAGAAATGTTTAGCCACTGAAGTTCCCTGAGTTTAACAGAGTTGGAGTTTTTCCAGGAAAGCAGAAGAGAAAAGAGTAAGACAGAAGAACTAAGGACATTTTCAAGGGTAGGACTCTAATGCTAAAGATGGAACAAAATTTCAGTTTTGTAGTCTTCCCTTCTAGCAACTTTTTTTTGTTTTCATTTACATTTCTTAATTTTTAATTTAAATATTGTATTGTTTATGCTATTACAGTTGTCCCAACTTCTCCCCCTTCATCCCCCTCCTCCCAGCCCACTCTCCATTTCCACAGTCTATCCCCACACGGTTGCTCGTGTCCGTGGGTCATGCACATATGTTCTTTGACTATGCTTTTCACCTTCTTTCAGCCATTCCCCACCTCCCCCATCCCCTCTTATAGCTGCCAGTCTGTGACCCTTCCAGCAGCTTTTAAGGCAGGCTCTTTACATCCCCTGACCACATTTCTTTTCTGAGAAAAGCTCAGGGCAGTTCATGGCAGGAGTGTGCTTAGGGCTAGCTGTGCTAGGATCATCCTGGTCTTCTTCCTCTTCTCCTCTTCCTCTGCCCTTCCGTCCTCCTCCTCTTCTTTCCCCTCCTCCTCCTCTTCTTTCCCCTCCTCCTCCTCTACTTTCCCCTCCTCCTCCTCCTCTTCCATATGGCAACAGGAGAGTATGACCTGGGACATGCATTGAGATAAGTTCCCATTCACCCATCAGGACTCCTTCAAGTGCATCTACTTCTCTACCACACAACGAGCCAGAAGGGGCTCCAGGGAGCCTAGCAGGCAACTAGATTGCCATTCATCATCGTGCACTTTCCTTCATGGAATAAAAATTCTCCAAGTAAGTGAAGGAGCACAACCATCCTTTATAATGTTGACTAAGGATGAACATGGCTGCTTCATAGAAACCAATTCATAGGAAGAATCCTTCTATGGGAAACATAACTCCTAGCTGGACTTGAAGATAGAGCGGCGTGAGAGCTGTCCACTCCTAGGATGTGAAATGAAATGCAGGAACACAACAAGAGCACATCCACCCAATCAATGGGCCATCTGCTCCAGCACCTGATCTCCGGAGGTGACTAATCCTGGCTGATTCTCAAGAACGTTTAACCATCTCCTCCTGCCCCTCTTCCTGACCCAGTTTCCTCTCTTAATAGAGCATAATAAAAGCATATGGTGCTGTAGAAAGTGGCTGGTGGCGGAGTTCTGTCTGAACCATGACAAATTTCTCTCTTGCTTTCTCCCCTGCCTTCTGGTATATGTGATTTTGATACCTTTCTGGTCTCCAATTTTTTGAGACTGATCTTAATCCTACACAGACAAGGAGAGGTAAGAGAATATACGAGCTTCTTGAGGCTATCAAATCTCATGATCTGAGATCTAGGAGTTCTCAAGATGACATGTTCTCTGGTTTCCAGAGCTAATGCTTATGGGTAAGAGGACAGCCTCACTGGTAGTAATTGGTGAAATTTCCAGATGAACAGAGTTGACACTTTTAAACAACAATAATTAACATGTGTGTATATGTGTGCATGTGAGCATAAAATTTAACCTTTTCTTGAAGGCTCAAAGCAATTACTCCACTAATGTGCTTTAAAACAATGGAACTATTAGAGATTACTTTAAGCATATCATATTATTTGTCCCTATTTACATTACCCCAGGCTGCTCACCTGGAACAATACGGACCCCAGCTGTATTCCTACTTCTGGACCTGTCCGGGGGAATGATTCATTAGGTCGCACCCACCAGAGATCTACTTATAGAAAAGTCAAGAAGCTTCTTGGCAAAGAAGTTCTCTTAAGAGACAGTCAACACACATACACACAGAGAGAGAGCTAACACTGAGAAGGAGGCAGGGTACAGAATCAAATCCATCCTACATGGTGTCCTCTGCCCCGCCCTCATAAATTCACACTTGAGTCTTAGGGCAAAAGGCCAACGACAAAAGAATCACTATTAACTCCAAGAGCTCTTTGGTTGGCATCTATACTACGCAGAAGACTGAACTGTCTGACAGTGTTGGCACCCCCCGCTTAGCGGTGACAGCAGTAGGGGCCGCAGGAGTAGGGGACGGCAGCAACTCCCACAGTGAGGGACCTTGGGCCACAGTGGAGCCCAGGGCCCTGTTACAAGTGAACGTCCCAGGGTTGGCCCTCTGCAGACCGAGCACAGGCCCTGGTGGGACTGCCAGCAGCGGCGGTTTTGGGGGTACAAAACTACGGAAGCACAGGTCCTCTGTGGGTCAGAGCAGCGACGGTGACAACCAAATTGGGAGAGAAGGACAATGGCAGATACCGCGTGGTAGCCCCCACAGCTGGCTTCAAAAAGACTGAAGAATTTACCCGGAGATTTCTAGAACTATTTCTAGAAGTCCATTCAGGAGGAAGCTGGGAGGCGTCGAAACTGACTCTGATTTCTCCTTTGGGCCAGCAGGGTCTGGAGAACACTGTCTTTTGTGTCCCCGTGTCTTCATTTGTCAGTCTTTCCTCATGAACATTCCCTGTTGTTACTGCTGATGGACGGCACTTAATAGTCTTAGCCCTCTTCTTTGTAATTTACTCTGCTTTGATTGGGTGGTGTTGGGTGGAATTAAGCAAGAAAAAATTAGCTCTAAGAAATAATATGAGAAACTTTCCTACGAGCAAAGCATGTGGGTTTTTAACACATCAACATGGTAGTATGCATTTTAGCGATTTGAAATGGTATTTTTTTAAATTTTAGTGATTTTAGAACGTGGATTACGCCAAACCTCCAAAATTCAAACAAGTGAGCTACAACTACATTATGCACGTTTCTGTTCCACGTACCCCACACTTCTAGTAAATGAGGCGTGGTCAGCAAATACAAACAAGATTGATTGTTTTCTTTCTATCAACAACCAATGTACTGCATACCTTTGTTTTTGACTGCTTTCTGCTGCTGCCTATTACTAATTTTTGCCTACACAAAGTTTGTTTTACTCAAGAGCAGTATTGAGAAGTTCCAACATACAGGTAAGCTGCATGAGTCTGTAACCTATAAACATAACCTCGGTAGCTGGGCCTGCAACACAACAGGGGAGGAGCCCGGATGGACGAAGAACCAATGCAGGATGTTTTCTAAATCGTCATCAGTGACCACCAGCATCACCAGATGGACCGATTTTAAGTGCTGCTGATGGCCGATGTCGATGAACAGCCGGACTTGAAGGAAATGAAGGGAAGGGTTTTACATTTATCACAGGACCTCATCTGAACACTTGAGTAGCAATTAAGTCCCATCTATTGTTCGAGGAGCATGGTGAACTGCAACATCAGTTATCAGAAATGTTCCCGACCCGGGCCATTAGCCTGGAGTGAATAGGGGGTTCTGGCTCTTTGACTCCTGATGGCGAAGTTGAACACTCATAGATAGACCGTGGTCAGGACAGAGCGTGGTCAGAGACACACACTTAAATTTGGCTCTGTCATGTACATAAAGGAACGCCTGAGAGATGCCCTATAGCTGCATTTCTCAAATGTAAATGTGTATGTAAATCACCTGGCGATCTTGTTAAAATGCAGCCTATGGCTGATCGGCCTGAGGGGAGGGGCTGAGGGGCTGCATTTCTGCCGAGTTCCCGTGCAGCTGGTGCCTGGCCCGGCTGTGAGGAGCAAGCCTTCAGATCCGCGATGTTCAACCGGTGCGCCGCCAGAGTTTCTAGAACACGCAACACCTGACTATTTAGTCTGGGGCACTCATCTCTTTGCCCTTAGAGTGTCAAATGAAAAAAAAAAAAGACAACAGCCAACACAACAATAGCCATCGGTGTGAATGAATCGAGATTATAAATAATTTATGTGTGCCGTGAGATGAAAAAGTTTGAAAACTGCTGCCTTAGATGATGGATAGAACATGTGAAAAGCACATGTGTACACAAGACAACACTTCATGAAGTCTGGAATGACATACACATCACCTTATATTGACTATAAACAGTTGGCGAACCAGTTTTCCTGTTCAAGAAAAAGTCCTAGTAGAATAAATTATGTTCTTGACATTCTTCCATTTTTTTTCTCTTTAGCAAAATCAAAAATAAAAGTGGGGATTGGAAAGGCAACACAAGAAAGATATTCATCCTTGATAATATTGTTGCTTATGGGTTGCTTGGAAAGCTTAACTTCTATATAACCATCTTAACCTAAAAGATGAAAAAAAAAACACCTGGCTTTTAAAAACAAACTTGTGCATTAGACCCAGTGCCAGACTTGTTCGGTAGATTGTCTCACCCCAGTCTAAACAGACATAGTGCATTACAAGGAAAAGGAAGGAGACGGTCGGCTCCAGGAGCACTGGCAACAAGAAAAGGTTGCTTTCAGGGAAGAAGTTAAAAACGAGGGAAAGCCAGCACAAGAACACGGAGGTCAGAGCTGTGTGGCCGTGTGCACAACTACTTGACCGAAGTAAAACTGTTCTTTTTCATGGGTCTTGGCATTTTCTGTAAGGAATGAAGAAAACAGACAAGTACATTTATTGATTCCCAAAGCACTTCTCTGTTCCTATGTAAAGTATAATCAAGAATGGCTGTTCAAATATTGGTTCGCAAATTGGCCACAGTGCCCAGAGGGCAGGGAGAGATCACAGGAAGAGGCAGGGCACTCCAGACGGGTGTGTGATTGGTAGGTGGCAGCTTTAACCAGCAAGGGAACTCACAGACAAGGCCTGTCCCGGGGCGGCAAGATGAGATCTCCCCACTAGCCTGCCAGACTCCTAGAAGTCTGGGCAGAGGCCTTCATTGGGTTCAGCCACATGCACCATCCAGGCGGCCTCAACAGCACCTTGCTCTTGCAAGGCTGGGACCTTGCAAATGACACGGGCGCTGGGAGTGTGGGCAGAACAAACACCAAGGATGGGGGAGGGTGTGAGGGACCTCCCGCTGCCTGAGTCCTGCTTGTAGTTGTGGGTCCACCGGCAGTCACATCCTGTGTACGAAACCCTCCCGCCTCAACAAAACACACACTCTCTCCGGGGTTCCAGTCCCACAAGATTCTGGCCAATCTTTTATGATCACGTGGTCAACGGACTATAACTATGGGAAGGAGACTTTCATCACAGATCAGAAAACGCATGGCAGCTCCCTCCTGCGGAATCGAAACCCTTCCAATCTTCGAGGTTTGGGACCGTGTGACACCGTTACAGACCTAGATTGCCAACACCTTATCCAGATTAAGCAGCAACTGGCTTGTCCCACCCCCACCCTGATGGATCTCCGTACAATGGTTCTGCGGCCACCATGGTCACAGAAGTCAAGACCTCTTCGGCGATGCCAGAAACCCCTCTGACTCACCAGGAATTCATCAGACTCCCCTGCACCTGCATCTTACACTTTGTCTCCCTGCTTCCATCCTGTTTATCCTCTCTCCCCTGCCCGTGGAGAGAGGAAGCATCGTTCAGAACCCAGCACACCAGGGTATAGTTCAACAAACATGTATGAATGAAAACCTAGTCTGGTGTCATCAGAGAGAAGAGAAAAAATTATAAATGGCACCGAAATCTGAGGGCCTGTCCACGTGTCCTGAGAGCACCATTCCTTTGAAAGATCCCTGCAAGCAAAACTACTGGGACCAACTATTAATTTCATTCCTTAGGCCAGTCAGCCGCAAAGGATGAGGCCATTTAGATGCAGAACAGCCTACCGAGAGGTCTGGCTCTGAAAACAGTCAGGATGCCGATGCCGAGGAACGTTTAGAGGCGGGAAGCCTCAGCACGCATGCCGGGCAGTATCACACACCTGCGGACTGCCCTGAGCACTGGCCCTGCTGCCACCTGGCTTAGCTGCCCCGAGTGGGTGGCCTTGTAAGGAGGCAGCTCTTCACTCTCCAGCTGTGTCACCTATGAAAACTTGACGCTTCGAGGACGACAGAGGAGCAGCTCCTTTCCACGGGAGCACTTGCGTGGCGTGTCAGGAGTGGTTTTAAATGGTGGAGATAATTACTTAATTCACGCTGTAGCAACTGGCCAAGTAAACACGTAGCAGCCAGGAAGCTATTAGCATGATTTTAAGGCAATTATTCCATTAGTGTTTAATAGTCTCCAATTAGTCTTTTCTGACGATGGCAGTTTGAATGTCTTTTTTTTCCTCCCAGAATTCTCATAGTTATAAGTAATGCAGAAAAGCACCACAGCCCATTTTTTAGACCTGGATTTGTATATATGGACCTACCAAATCTTCATTACAGAATCACGGAGGAATTGGGGGGTATAGACTCGGAGAAACAGTTTTATTTCTCAGAAGTGTTGGGGGGTGGCCACGGAAAGCTTTGCAGGGATCTGCTTGCAGGGAGTATAATGGCAACAGGGGCTGGGGAAGCACTAGAAATTTCCACTGCATCCAATGCCATCACCCTTCTGTCTCTAAGTCTACCAGAGTGTCAAAGTCTCTGGCCTCAGGCTTTCAGTGTGTTCCGTGGGGAGAAAAGGAAAATCGCCCTCTTCCTGCTAATGCACATCCCCGTGTCCCTTTCGGCTGGGTCAGCAGTTGTTGCTGCTGAATGACCCAGGTGCGAATGCCGAAGCGCTGTGCTCCAGATGTCCTGGGAGCTCTTCCCTAAGGCCCACGTTGGGGGTCAGATCCCTGAACCGATACTAGGTCATTTGCTTTCCTGGAGCTGCAATTCTCACGTCTGTGAAATGGAGTTAACAGTCCCAGCAACGCCTGCTCTGTGAGGCGCGGGGAAGGACTGGGTAGTCTGTGGGTATGCACCCTGGAAAGTGAGGCGTGACAGAAATGCCAGAGGTCCAGACAGGGTGTCATCGCATCTCTGAGAACTAGCCATGTGAATTTAAGTTTTTAACCTCCCTGCGTCTCTGGAGAGCCACAAAGCAGAAGCCTAGTGTCCGAGTCGCTGCCTCTCCCACCTTCCGTGTGTACAGAAATGCCCAGGGGAGGCCCTGGGAAGGCAACTTGGAAAACCAAAGGAGAAAAGAGGGTAGGAACGCCCGTGGAAGGGAGAGTGGCATTTTGCCAACTAAGGTGTGTACTTTCTACCATCTCCTTCAAAAGAGCAATCCCCAGGCTCACCCAGGTAGCAGGGACCGTAGAATGGGGAAGCTGGCTTGTGCTTTTCCCTGGAGACACCTGGGCTCTTGGGAAGCTACGTCTTGAAGCAGAGCAACAAGAAAACAAACGCTTCCGAGTTGGTGCTCCTGTTAGAGCGGCCAGATCCACTCGCCTAACGGCCATTGATTTACATTACTGATCAATTCCAGCACTGCTGGTTAGAGCCCCCCCGGGGAGGGGGGGGCTTCTAATCTTTATTTCCATTGCTGACACTTTTACAGCTGTCCCCATTTCCCCCCACGTGGCCCACATCCATCCAGACCCCAGCTTCCCTCTACTCATCACCACACTATTCTAAGAGAACCTTTCTTTTGCTTTTTAAAAAAAGTATTGCTGCAAACCGCCGCCCCCCTCCCTCCAAACCCCGTGGCTGGAAGAGGGTGCTAGATGGGGCAAATCAAGAGGAGGCAGAACAGAAGGCCGAACTGAACTTGATAACCAGGCTCAGCTAGGGTAAGGGGTGGGGGGACTACCTGTCCCTGAATGATTTTCCTGCAGCCAGGTCCTAGAAGGATGAGGCGTCCACTCCCTCAGCCCAAGTGAAAAGTGAAATTGGTGCGGAAGTATGGCTATGTCCCCAGCTACCACCATGGTACGCTGTCCTGAGATGTCCTCCCCCCTGCACACCTGAGCTAGGTAGGGGCTGCTGTGCGCACACGCCCCAGAGACCTGCCCTGTCCTCTGGTCCAAGTCGCGCGCGCCATGCTGGAGCCCGCGGATGCCTCCTGCCTCTCCCTGGCTTTGCCAGGCTTTCTGTCTCCCGGGCGGTCTGGACACGGTGCAGTCACCTTCTCCCCGGGCGTGCCTGTTACTAATACCACCCCTCCGCCACTGCTCACGCAGGTTCCGCTGCCTGGCTCTGCCCGGAGCATCAAACCCAGAGTCCGCAAGGGCTCGCTTTCCTGAGCCGAGGGCTCGGGTGCTCGTTGCTACCAGCGCCGGGACAGCGATCCAGAGGGTGGCCACCCCGGCCAGGCCCTCCGGGTCCACACAGACTACAATACGGCGCCCTCCGCACCTCGCCCCCAGCAGTTCCTAGGTCAAGGGCAGCGATCACACCGCTGCCGGTTCCTCAACTTTCGTCACTCTTGGGGAAGCGGTTTGTCTCTATAAAGGAGACTGGGGACAGATATAAATGACTCAGGTAGGCTGTACCGAGAAATCGACCAGATCCTCTGGATTCCGTGATAGGGATGGAATCAGAGGTCCACGCGCTGGCGCTGAGCCCTTAGGACAGCGTGCGCGCGGTCACCCCACAGACCCAGATGCCCCCCCACCCAAATCTGCAGAGAAAACTGAGACACCAGGCGCCCACCTAGAGCCAAGGCTTCCCCCTGCCCCGACCCTCCGACACAGCCTTCTTCCAAAGCCCAGTGGAAAACCAGTCACCTTGACTCTCCGCGCCACAGCCCCTAGAGGTTTGGAAAAGGCCAGGAGGCCAGAGGCTCCTAGGGCGCGCTCTCGTGGCCCGAGATCCACCTCTGGGGGTGAGTTTGCCTCCCAAGGGCACCGTGGCAACTTAGCACCGAGTGGCAGATAAAGCAGGGCGGGGCAGGTGGAGCGGGCACCGAGGGAGCGCCTATGCTGCGCGCCTACCTGGGATGGCCAAATTGGTGAGGGGGATGCTGTGGATGCTCTCCGGCAGACTTGCCATCCAGTCGGCGAATTTCAGCTCGATCTTCCCCTGAGACGAGGCCATGGTGCCGGTGGCGTGCTGCGGGTCCGCGCACTCCTCGGGCAGGCTGGCAGGCTGCTGCCGCTAATCCAATGTTTGCTCCAGCCCCGCTAGAGTTTACACTCCGCTCTGCGCCACACCCACAGGATGGCGCAGGCACACGCGGATTTTAATAATTATTCCAAACACCCCATGCTCCCCAGTGCCTCTGCCAGACTCCTCCGGAGCTTTGGTTCCTGACGTCCGCGCTCGGCTTTCTCCTCTCTCCCCTCCCTCCCTGACTCCCTCCGCCCGTCCTTCCCTCCTATGCGTCTCTGCCTTTTCTCGCCATTCTGCAGCTCTTCTTGGCTTCTTCTTTTTTTTTTTTTTAACTTGGTTCAAGCAGCTGCTTTGCCCGTGGTCTTCCTCCGCCCTTTGATGTGACTACCTGGTCCTGCCGTGTACAGGGCAGTCTTGTGGTTGAACCTGAAATCTTAGCAGACCTTGGGATGCTGTCATCTCAGGAAGGGGAGACGCACCCACTGGCTTCAGGACTCCGTGCTATCGCCAAAGAGCTTTCCTTTTTGTAAGCGACAACAGGTTATGTTTTTTGCAGCGGCACCCCCAGGCCTGCTAATAACCAAATGATGGCCTGACGTCAACCTCTTGCCTAATCTGGGGAGCAGGTGACTCGTGTGCGTAAGGTCTAGGTGCTTCTTCCTTAATCCCTAGCGCTGGGTTCCAGACATGTCCAGGGAGAGAAGCCCTTCGACTCCGCTTCTCCCGTCAGGAGAAGCCTATGTGGTTTCCGTGGGGAAGGCTACCTGTGGCCCTGCTCAGTCACCATCACGGCTCTCAGGTCAAGCCCGAAGCCTGATGGTGGAAGAAAAGGACCACGTTTCTCGCTGACATGCTGTCATTCTTGCCAGTAGCATTTGGTGGAACTTATTTGGCACCACTCAAAATGATCTGAGTGACTGTCAAAATTTTCACTCCTTGGCAGACTAGGGGGATGTGCCTCTCTCAAGAGAAATCACTCGTTGAGCCTCCAAAGAACTGTCTTGGCCCACCTGCTCTCAGATGGGAAAGAGAAGAGAAATCATCAGGTCTTGCAAATGTGATGAGAAGATGAAAACCGAGGTAGGAGAGAGAGCTGTGAAACACGGGAATGATTATTTCACTTCAGTAAGCCATATAGTGCTAAAAAAAAAAAAAAAAAAGCAACTAGCCCTGGCTCAGTGATTGAGTGCCAGCCTGCAAATCAGAGGGTCACCGCTTCAACTCCCAGTCAGGGCACATGCCTGGGCTATGGGCCAGGTCCCCAGTACGGGAGCACGCAAGAGGCAACCACACCTCCACACCTCGATGTTTCTCTCCCTCTTCCTCCCTCCCTTCTTTGCCTAAAAATAAATAAAATCTAAAACAACAACAACTAAGGCTTGCCTATAATACAAGGATGTAGAATTCAGGGAATATTTCAGAGGGGAAGCACTTTGGAAAACACGGAGAGAGGAGAGATAATGCCTTCTCTTTATTTGCTGTTGTCCCATGGAATCAGTTTATAGCTTCAGGAGGACATGGTGCGATTATTGTTAAGAATGAAAAGGAGATGTACTGGGATTTTTTTCCAAGGTAAGCCTTAATATTCCTTTCTTTAAATTCTTTGTTTTTATTTTAATTGTTGTTCAAGTACAGTTTTCTGCCTTTTACTCCTATCCCAGCCCACACCCCCCCAGCCCTCCCCATTTCCCTCCTGTTTCCTCCCTGCCTTATTATTGTTCATGTGTCCTTTATACTTGTCCCTGCAAACCCTTCCTCTTTTCCCCTGAAATTCCCTCCCCTCTCCCCTCTGGTCACTGTCAGTCTGTCCTCTATTTCAGTGTCTTTGGTTATATTTTGCTTGTGTCTTTGTTTTGTTGTTTAGGTTCCTGTTAAAGGTGAGATCATATGGTATTTGTCTTTCACTGACTGGCTTGTTTCACTTAGCATAATGCTTTCCAGCTCCATCCACGCTGTTGCAAAGGGTAGGAGCTCCTTCTTTCTCTCTGCTGCATAGAATTCCATTGTGTAAATGTACCATAGTTTTTTGATCCATTCATTTACTGATGGGCATCCAGGTTGCTTCCAGCACTTGGCTATTGTAAATTGTGCTGCTATGAACATCGGGGTGCATAGGTTCTTTTGTATTGGTGTTTCAGGCTTCTTAGGATATAGTCCCAGCAGTGGAATTGCTGGGTCAAAAGGCAGATCCATTTTTAGTTTTCTGAGAAAATTCCATACTGTTTTCCACAGTGGTTGTACCAGTCTGCAGTCCCACCAGCAGTGCACTAGGGTCCCCTTTTCTCCACAACCTCTCCAACACTTGTTGTTTGTTGCTTTGTTTATGATGGCCATTCTGACAGGTGTGAAGTGGTATCTCATTGTGGTTTTAATTTGTATCTCTCTAATATTAGTATTCTTGCTCACACAGTAGAATCACATGCGCTTTTGATGAGAGCGAGAATTTAGCTCACTGTGGGGTTCTCAGTCATGAGACCTACAAACCCACCTCCTGGCTAATGCTGGTGCTCTGTGGGCATCGCAGAGGGCAACGGGGAGAGTGCCAGCCTGGGAAGCAACTGCTCTGCCTCTGGGGAGTGTGGGCAGGGCCTCTCGTCTCCGTCAGCCCTCGTTGTTTCCATTATCAGATGGTGATAGTAACCCAGAGACTCCCGGGGAAGAGTCCAGGAAAGAATGTGTGTGAAAGAGTCCAGCCCAGTTGTCTCTGATTATCAGCAAAGCGTCATACAAAATGGGAGACTCACGTTTCATAAGATGACACGTGTGTATTTTTCCTCTTTGCCTTTTCTATCCTTATAAAATACCTGTTTTCAGGATGATGAGAAAATCACTGAATTTTGGGAATATTTTTAATAAGATACACTTTAAAAACACGCCTCATTTGAGTGTGTTGAACTTCTGAGTTTCTAAAAGTTGACAAAGCATGTTTAAAAAATGAAACCACATTAACTATTGAGGAAAGTTGCCCCTATAAAGGATCATACACTGTGTCTTTTGATAAAGCAAACAAATAATCCCGCCCCTGTTTTATCTTCTTTGAACGTCAGAATCTTTAATGTACTAGGTTTTGCATAAAACCTTACATTCCTCTGCATGCAGTCACTAGAAAGGAACAAGAAGTTGATAGCTCTGAATTTCTCTCTAGACTTTATAATCAATATCTGAGGCAATTTTATGACCCAGTCATAATTATTATGGCTTCCCAATATTATCAGTTCTGCCACCACTTACTAAATGATAATAGGAAAACCATGTAATTTCTCTGGACTTTAGTTTATCCACTGCGTTAATCAGGGTTTTTCAGAGGAACAGAACCAGTTTATATATAATACAGGGGAGGGCAAAATTAGGTTTACAGTTGTAATACAAATACATAATACAATGATTAATAATACAAGAATAAACTGTGTTTTGAATGCTCGCCACTGTAAGCCTACTTCTGCCAACTCTTATACATATGTAATAGGAAAGATTTTAAGAAATTGATTTGTGGGATGGTGAGCACAGGCAAATCTGAAAGGCAGGCCAGCAGGCCGGTAATGCAGGGAGGATTTCTATGTTGCAGTCTCGAAGCAGAATTACTCTCCTTCAGGAAACCTCATTCTTTGCTGTAAGAATGGCCTTCAACTGATTGGATGAGGCCCACCCACTTCACAGAAAGTGATGGGCTTTACTCAAAGTCCAATGATTGTGTATGCTAACCATATCCACGAACACCTTCATGGCAACATCTAGACTAGTGTTGGGCCAAACTACTGGGCATCAGAGCCCAGCCACGTTGTGACATAAACCGTCACACCCGCTGGCACGCTGATCTAGCATTGGTTATTGATCTCCAGAGCTCCTTGTAACTCCGTTATTCTGTAGTTCTGTTTTCTTTATGATTCTTTCTCATACACGTAGCTGGTGGAAATAGCGAGAGAAGAATGTAAATATTTACCTTTGCTTTTTTACTGTATCCGAACCACTCAAGGTAGAGATCAACATTTTTCTCACTACAAAATACTAATAATTTTTAATTGTGGTGCCAATAGTAGCCAATTGGTTTTTAACAGACTCTTTTGAGCATAAGTGGAAAGAGAAAATTGACTTATTGCAGTGGTGTCATGCTGTTATCGACAGTTATGTAATCCTCAGCTGTCCATCAAAATCCCACTACGCAGTTTGTAAACGCTGCTTATTCGGAATATTTTCTTAGTTTATATATTCTTTCACTCTAAAAAAAGGCTCTTTGTTATGTATTTTCTTTCATTAGTTCATAATATTTCTTAACTGTTGGAGTTATAGATTTTTTTCAATTAAATTGAGGTTGACTTATGTTCTGAAAAACAAGATTTGTTATAAGTCAGCAAACATTAGAACACATTTCAGCTGAATACTATTAAATTCTGCTTAAAACAATCCATGCAAATCATTGAAAAACACAATGTTCAGAAGCATAGAGTCCCAAACTTAAAATATATACAAAAGGGCAATAAAGAACCTTTGTAAAATGAACTATTAATATAACAGTTAATGAAGGAGTTATAATAGCTATCTATTTTATCATTTTCTACAACCAGTGCCTGGATACTTTATTCAAAGAAATTTATTTTATTTAATTATAAAAATGCTTTTTGTACTTAAATTCAGGATTTAAAGAGCACGATAATCCCCACTTCCCGCCGCCGTTCTAACCCTTCAGCGTTTTGAGTCTCACGCTCCCTCCCTTCCCTGCACCTGCCCTGCTGTGCCGGCCCCAAACCGGTGAATGAACACTCCCTACACATACTCTAGCGGTTGCAATCACAGGCGATGGGATCTGAAGGCTTGGCTTAAAATCCATGTTTTCTCAATTAATTTCAGTGTGTTTCTTGGCTGCCTTAACTGAAATGTGAAGAATAATGATTTCTTCCTATGCACGGGAAAATGGAACGCGCTCGGAAGCTTAAATGAAGAACTGAAAGTTCATTGAACAGAACGGAAGCACCATAAACTACAGTTCGCCGCTACGCTCCTTGCAACCGCCACGCCTTTTCGTGTGCTGCTAGCAAACTCTGCAAGGAACGCAGGCTGATGCTTCCGTCCACCGAAGTGCTTTCTACTCTAACTCATCTTTGCAATTTTTCCTTTCTATCCATAGGCAGGGGTGTTTTTTCTTTTTCTGTAAGATAGACACTGCAGGTTTTTTTATAGCCATCTTGTAGTGTGTTTCTAACTCACTAGCTAGACTGAAAACATCATGGGCACAGAAGTAGTTATTTGATACCCTCTAATGCCCCTCACAGTATCTAAGACATACTAAGTGCTCATTATAATCACTTACTTATTTCATGAATATGCATTGAGTGTCTATTATGTGCTCTCTTCTAGTGAAAGAAGATGGGGCAGCCAGTCCCTGAACTCACTGACTGTATTCTATATTCCAGGGAGAACGTGGCACAGGACAGCTTAATGGCCAAATAAACAAATGAGCTGGCTGTCTCTCTCCCCTCAGTGTCAGAAACCCGGCTTCAACATGTCTATTTTCTAGAATTTCACAAAGTAGCAAGAGACTTAGAACTCAGTTTTGAAAATACATTTTGAAAAAAAACTCATTTGGAATTGTTTTGCCTCTCTACAGTTTTTCTCCCAATTCTCCCCCTCCCCTGTGCCATCTTGATAAAGTCGGCGATGATGCTGGAAAATAACATGACATGCTCTTCTAGATTTCTATAAAGTGTTTGATTTCTCCAAGCATGGGGATTGGTGAGGGATGGAAGGAAAGAAGGAAGGAAGGAAGGAAGGAAGGAAGGAAGGAAGGAAGGAAGGAAGGAAGGAAGGAAGGAAGGAAGGAAAGAAGGAAGGGGACTGTGTTACTGTGTTAGGGTCATAAGCAGAATCAGGAAAATCCAGAAACTGTTACACTCATCATTTCTTTAAAAAATGACTATAATTCTACCAATGCTTATAGCGGTATTATCCACAATTACCAAAAGTGGAAACAATGCAAATATATACCAACAAATGAGTGAATAAACAAAATGAGGTATAATTATACAGTGGAATATCATTCAGCATGAAGAAGGAAGAAAATTCTGATACCTGCTAACACATGGATGAACTCTGGAAACAATTTGCGAAGTAAAATAAGACAGACACGCAAAAAAAGTACTGTACAATTCCACTTAGAAGTGATACCTAAAACAGTCAAATTCACAGGGACAGAAAGTCAACCAGTGTGGTGTTGGGCCAGGGGGTGGAGAATGGGTTTAAGATACTGAAAAAGTTCTGCAGACAAATTGGTAGCAATAAAGGGTGCTGTACTTAATGCCACTAAACTGTACATTTAAAAATGATTCAAATGGTAATTTTATGTTATGTATATTTTATTACCATAAAAAATCTAATGACCAGGGATTCTTTTGGACAGAACCATACTTATTTTATCATTATAAAGTTTTCATCATAACAATTTAGCAATGGTTTGTCCTTCAGCCAGTGACTCCCAGGAACATACCAGAAATCATACAAATTGAGTTTATTTTTGTAGCGAAAGAGAGGGTATGCCATGAAAATCCTGAGACATCCCAGGAAGCCGTAGGCAGGAAGTGGGCCTGTGCTCCGACGTGGATGCCGTCAGGAAGTGGCAAGGAGGGTAACTCAGTGAGTCCCTTCATTGACCTTATCTGGAAGCAGGAGACACTAGACTGAGGCTAGAGCTGTAAGAAGTAAAGATGCAGTGTCGCAGGTTCGATTCCCAGCCAGGGTACATGCCTGGGTTGCAGGCCATAACCCCCAGCAACTGCACATTGATGTGTGTATCGCTCTCTCTCTGTCTCCCTCCCTTCCCTCTCTAGAAAGTAAATAAATAAAATCTTAAAAAAAAAAAGAAGTAAAGATGCAGGAATTACTCATGAGAGTGGGAGATGTCGGATCACTGGGGGGCATGGGCAATACTGACGTTTTGTCTATCTTCATACCTGATCACAGAGGGCTTTTTTAACAATTATTATTTATCAGCCCTGGCTGGCGTAGCTCAGTGGATTGAGCACAGGCTGCGAACCAAAGTGTTGCAGGTTCGATTCCCAGTCAGGGCACATGCCTGGGTTGCAGGCCACGGCCCCCAGCAACTGCACATTGATGTTTCTCTCTCTCTCTCTCTTTCTCCCTGCTTTCCCTCTCTAAAAAATAAATAAATAAATAAAATATTTTTAAAAAGTTATTATTTATCAAGGTCACAGAATGGTCTTGTCTAATGTTGGTGTTCTGTGAACAACACATATGTGTTCAACAGGTGAACCAAGGCCTGGCCTGTACTGCCAGGGAAACTTCTAGATGTCAAGGATTATTTTTCTCTTTCTCCCTAGTAAATTAAAGAACACAGCCCCATCTAATTCCTCTGGAGTTCCAAAGTCCTTGTCTGAGAGAACTTTGTCAATGACAGATGTCCTTAGTAACTTTCATACGTACTCTCCATCAGTAAGATTTTACACCCTATGGCACACATTGATGCAATAAAGCCAATTATGACAAACTCACGAGTGTTCTTGCACAGGTAAGACCTGCAAAACCCTTTGTACCTCTCTGCCCTTTCGGGATAGTTCCTCGGGTACACGGAGGCAAAGCTCATCCAAGCTGCTGCATAGCTCGCTCAGTTTACATTTCTTTCCAGGCTCTGCTTGCAAACTCCAAATGCAACTGTCTCCCTCCAGGGCTGTCTGCCTGACACAGGTAATGCTGTGGGGTACCTCTAACGCCTTGGAGAAAGAGGTTCTGAGCAGAAAAGTCACATAATGAGTTCTCAGCCTACCCCTAGCCCTGGTACTGCAGATCCGCTGGGGAAGAGAGTCACAAACCTGCGCACAGGTGTTTATCTGCTCAGGGAGCCCTGCGCGATGCTTAGCACTGGATGAGCCAGAATCAGAGGCAGTACTAAATGTGCTTTCCGTTTCCTGGCCTCCAGTCTAGCAGCACTGAAGGCTGTTCCTTTGCCTAATAAATTTTTACTCTAAAGATTGAGTAGCCATCTTCATTCAGTACTAAACCTTTCTTTCCAACTGTAGGTAATCCCTAATCCTTACAGCTGATTTTTTTTCCTTTTGTTATGATCATATAAGCAAACTGGGAGAAGACTGAAGATACTCTCAGATGCTGGAACTCAATGGTTCAAATATACCCATGCATTAAAGAAATGTCACTATGCCCCCTTTATTTGAAAAGGCTAAATTTACACCATATATAATGCCTTGACTTTTTGAAACTGATACTGTAATATTTGGCCACACGGCTCGTGTGAAAGAGATTAGAAAGGTGAGGGTAGGTGAGGGGAAAACAAAGTGGGATGCGTTTAACTTTTTTGTCACTCCAGGAAGGAAGTCATCTGTGAACCGTTTATATTTTCAAAAACATAAGAATAAAGAAAGAGAGAATAAAATCCCAAGATCCTGCATTTGTCTTAGTAAATGCATGAACTCAGGGGCCTTGTGTGTAAGCCGTGAACTGCTGGCACTCAGAGTAGCTACCCCCAACTACCCCCAGCACCCCAACTCCAGTGCTGACCACCACTAGACTCGTGACTTGCTCTGGTCACATGTTTATCGTGACCAGAGGTATAAACCTGCGGCCATACTGTTCTGGTGGTAAATACCAAACATTTTTTGTGGTTTATAGCCACAGCCAGCTTCTCTGAGTTGGTGTCATTTAGAACATTTTATCGTGAATAATTTCACATACTTGTAAAAGTGGAGAGAACAATTAATAAATCTCCATATGTTCATCACCCGGCCTTACTAATTACCAGCTCGTGGGCAATTTTTTAAATTTTTACACGTTTCCTGTCCAAACTGAATTATTTTGAAGAAAATGCCACACATGATAACATTTAATCCATGGTATTTCAATAGATGAACTGATTATTTAATTTAGTCAAGCAATCAGTCAATTCAGGTTTTCAAAATCACCAGTGATTGACTGAACTGATATTTTTCTGATTTCACTGGTTGGTAACCTAGATACGATATAAGTTTATCTCTCATTTAACTCAAGTTGTAGTAGGAAAATACATGCAATTGAGGATATAATGTTTCCCTAGACAACTTCTATTGTAGGAAAATTGTAGAAAGTAAAACTAAAACTTTACAAACATAGAATACCCTAAATTCAAAGTAACGACACCCTCCAGCTGTCTAATTACTATGGGCATACACTGTTGAAAAGATAATCATTTTCCCTGAATCTATGTGTGTTATATTCATTGCATTTATTCTATGGGGGGTGTTTTGTTTTTAATTTTTCTATTACAGTTCATATTCAATAACATGTTAGTTTCGGCATACAGCATAGTAGGTAGACAATTATGCAACTTATGAAGAAATCCCCCCCAATAGGCCTTGCGCCCACCTGACACCACGCAGAGTTACTGCAATACAATTCAGCACATCCCCTGTGCTGTGCTTCACATCCCTGGGACCGCTCCGGAACCACCGATCTGCACTTCTTAGTCCCGTCACCTTCTTCACCCGGCTCCCAACCCCCCTCCCATCTGGCAACCGGCAGTTTGTTCTCTGTGTCTATAAGTTCGTGTCTGTATAGCTTGTTCCTCTGTTTTGTTTGTTTGTTTGTTTGTTTGGATTCTACATATAAGTGAAATCATATGGTATTTGTCTTTCTCTGTCTAACTCATTCCACTTAGCATAATACGCTCCTCTCTTGCATGTTGATGACTTTCGGTAGTGTTGGGTTTGGATTCCTTTCTCCTTATTTCTTGTATATCTCTTGTAGATTTTTGATTTCTGGTTGCCATGTACTTCGTATACATCAAGCGAGGCTTATAGTGGTCTATTTTAATTTGATGGTCACTTACATTCAAACACATCCTAACATCACTACCATTTTCATCCATCTCCTCCCCCGACATTTACGTTTCTGTCACCGTTGTTTACTTTGTTTCTGTGTGTTTGTGTGTATCCCCTAATTCACTGTTGTAAGTACAGGCAATCCTCCTAGTTTTGCCTTTTAACCTTTGTACTAGTTCTAGTGTTGGCTGATCCACTGCTTTTACTACGCGCTTGCCTTTGTCAGTGAGAGTATTTGTTCTTTGCAGTATTTTCTTATTCATATTGTTTATGTTTTCTTCTTCTTCAAGAAGACCCTTCAACATTTTTCATAATACTGGTTTGGTAGTGATGAACTGCTTTAGCTTTTTTTTTTTCTTGGTCTGGGATGCATTTATGCTTTATAATTTAAAAATTTTCTCTTTTAAAATTATTGAAGTTTTTGTGTTCCTTATCAAAATGTTAAGCCACTTTTTTAAGATAGAAAAAAGTGCATACATTTTTTCAGATTAAAACAGTCAAATCTAAGGCCTGAGCCTTATTTTCTTCACTACACACCAAGTAGCCCATACAACTACTAAATTACTTTATTATATATCACATTTATATAAGATATAATTTTTTTTAGCCCTGGCTGGCGTAGCTCAGTGGATTGAGTGCGGGCTGGGAACTAAAGTGTCCCAGGTTCGATTCCCAGCCAGGGTACATTCCTGGGTTGCAGGCCATGACCCCCAGCGACCGCACATTGATGTTTCTCTCTCTCTCTCTATCTCCCTCCCTTCCCTCTCTAAAAATAAATAAATAAAATATTAAAAAAAGATATAATTTTTTTTACTTTTCCATATAAGGAATAAGATAATTTTACTTAATTACTACACATAGCTTAAAAATAACATTTGATAAAAGTACTAAAATACATTTGCAGGTGTCTCTGAAAATACATATGAAGTCTCTTTTACAGTTATGGAGAAATGACATATCTCTAAGACACAGAAATGCATTTTATCTAACACATCTAATATTTGTTCTGGGTGCTGAACGTCCATATTTGGAATCAAAGTATCTTTGAAAACTTACATAGAAAGCTTATAAATAAACTTTCCTTTATATACACTGCACAAAGTGTTACAAAATTTATACCACATTCAATTAATAACAAATTATTATTACTACAAGATGGCTAAATACCAGCTTTCCTGGACCCAAAGGGACAACGGTGGACCCGAGGAGAGGAAAGCCAAAATCTGTAATAAATCACATAACAAATGACAAAAAGGCCCGAAATGAGACTGACGGCAAATGCCCGTGTGCCTTGCTCCCCCAGCGAAGTGATGCTCACTTGTGAAGCGCAGCGGGGAGAATGGGGGCTGGGAAAACAGAATGCAAGGGACTCCCACTCACACCCATACACACACCTCACTGCTCACTGCGGGACGAGGACACTGTGGAGCTACCTTCCTGAAACAGAAAAATCCGTCAGCTCGTGACCTCTACATTTTCATGGGATTGACAGAAAACCCGTGGGCTCAGGGCACTGAAAAATGGCATGCCTCTCAAAGTGAATAATGACCCTGGTTTGCGGACACAACGGGACAGAAGACATGTCGTGATTTCACGTGGAAATCCAAACATGCGATACTTAAAAGTTACGGTGAGCCATGGGGCTACCTGTAGGCTGTTAGGCGACAGAGGAAGAATGCTCCGGATTCACTGGCTCATAGCAGGGCGGAGAGTTTCTATTTAAATAATGCATAGCAAGAAAAGTGTAACCCATCATTATCATATACTTTGTGAATTATAAAACATGAATTCCTTGTGCGTGACAATTGTTGGTATAATTTCCCACGAGGATATTACTCATTATACCTCATTATTAAGGTTGATTAGTGAGGCTGAGAAAGAATACACCTATTATGATTGTTCATGCCAGTCTTCTTTCGCAAACCAAGAAAAGGTGCGATGTGGCTATTGGCTCCTGCCTAAGAGGCAGACGCAGGGTTCGTACCCTTCAGCATCTGAAAAGAATGGGTTTGAACTGACCGCAGCTCTTCACAATGGCTCTGAGGGGGTGGGGAGGTTATCACCCAGCCAAAAACAACTTTAAGATAAACTACAAAACAGCTACTAGAGACAACAGTAAGACTACGTGAAATAAGCGTATTTCCACATACAATGCGTTTAATGATGCGATTTGATGTCAGGACACGTGCTGAAGTTAGTAGTTATAGGAGTAATCCAAATATATTATAAACAACTTGGAAATTATGTGAACAGATATTGTGTGAGGCAACTATTGGCAGGTCAGCTCATTAGTAATTTGACACAGTGGTTTCAGACCAACGAAAAGTAATTTTAGGTCTCGGTCATTGGTAAGCACCAACCACTTTAAGATTAGCCCACACATCAGTCTGTGACTCCCACACTGCACACAACACAGGCAGAAGGGGAAGACACGCGAACACCATCCACGAATGAAAGCGGAGGAAGCCACGAAGGAGAACAGAAACAAGTCAGGCAAAAAACACGGGAAAAGGTGACATGGGTAACTAGGAAGTACATCACGACTTTTTTGGACCATTCTTTACAAGAAAAAGGAAAACTGAAATTCGGAAATTTTTCAGCTATTACAGTGACTGCAGAGATGTGACTAATTAATTTGGATCAAGACGCCAAGGCGGGCAGCTCTGGACACAGGTTTACGTGACGACACCCCAGCGTGCCCCTCTCTCTGCACTGCCTGTCCCTGCAGCCGGCCTGAAGCCCCTCGAACAAAACACGCGATGAATGAAAGTGGGGTGACTGACTCTACTCTTCAGCTGTTTTGCCTGGATCAGTAAGCTCGATGTTTTCTCTGTTTTCATTTGCATATTTTGGCAATATATATAGCATTTCAATAAAAACTAGACCCAAGTAGAAATTTCTGTTTAATCCTCAGGGACATACGCTGTGGACAAAGGAGGGTGAAAAACAATAATTTTTGAAATAAGTAAGTAGTTTTTAAGTCGTATCAGAAAATATACCTTCCTTCGGCGTAATCATTCAAGGAGACATTCATCAGCCCTAGTTTGGTCCGTGACTCAGACTTCCTACCGTAAGCACTGCCGTGGAGGGAGGGCCGAGTACCAACGGTATTAGGTGCTGTCACCGAGCCCTCAGAACATACTGCACGCGTGAGGATAGGAAACACATTACATATATGATTCTGTATCACCTCGCTTTGGACTCAAGATGCACTGACTCATTTGTGGCCCAAGGTCCTCTCTCTCGGGTGAACTTTCCGTGGAGTCTTCAGAGAAAGGCAAAGGGCCCGATGATTACATACGCATCCACTCGATTTGCCATTTGGCTCCCTGTAGCCGTACTCTACATTTTTCTTCTGATGACATACTAAGTAGCCTCAAACCATCTCTCTCTTACCCTTAATTATGTTTTCCAGTAATTCCACTCTGTCCGTGCCCACTACGCCATGACGCTAAGGGGGCGTGCACATAGGGGTCTGGGCACAGCACCGAGGTTGCCAGGTAGACCTTCGCTCATAGCTTTGAATTATGAATCTGATTCGTAAACTTAAAATTAATTTATAGGTAGGTTTTGCTCTTCTTTCATTTGGCTCTTGCTTTGGGGTTCCTTTCAATCCAGATGTCTTTGTTTGTTTTGTGTTTGATTTTATGTCTCTAGAATTTAAACTCCAAGGACTTCCTGTCCTTACCTCTTTATTTTCAAATCAAAATTAGGGTTTTTCCATAGGAGCTCTCCTTTCTTTTCTAATTAGCATACATTACAAATCTCTTCCATTGTTCAATAATTCAGACTGTTAAGGTCATTTCTATGTAGGTTAACGTATTAGACAAAGCATAACTAATCTCATGATAAGAGCCCACTAAGTTCCCAGTAAACAAGCCTTTCTGAGGGTACGGGAAAGCTCTGTGATAACCCCGAGGCCCTGGGCTGTGAGGATCAGGCGCCCAGAAGGATGGGCAATGATTCCAGGGGGCAGCCATTGGAAAAAGACCTACACATCTGAACCTCAATTACATTCCCCGGGTTCCTTACTGAGAACACTAGACCTCATGCTGGAATGCAAGAATATCGCCCACCTCATACTCTAAACAAACACACACACACACACACACACCCCACTTGTTTTGTCTTTTGCAGATTATTTTCCCTTTGCACTCCATTGTTTACGTAACCCGATTTCAGATAAACATACAGTAAACGTCAGTGTGACTTGTTCTGTGTCCTCAACTTCTCCCACTCACCCCCCAAGGTGTTATTTGTTAATGTGAATATACTTGATTGTTTTGACTGGTGGCAGATCCATATCACGTCGGCCCATTCCCAGTGTCTCACTGACCTCAGGGAGCTGTGTATGCCATTGAGTGGGGCAGGAGGTGGGGGAGGACAGGGGAGGGGCCCCTGGACGTTCAAACGTAATTACATGAAGTCCATTACGAAGAGTGCACTTCTAGACAAACACCGTTCCTATCTGATGACTAACCTCTCCAAAGGCTGGATGTGGGGCTGTCCAAGGGGCTCTACGTTGGTAATTAACGTCAGAGTATAAAAAGCAGATTTAAGTGTGATCAAGATCACATTTCCACGATTGAAACATTATTATTTTATGTCAAGTGCATTTATCTCTGGCAAGAGTGTCATCTGAAGAATGTTCAGGCCTCTAATAAATGAGGTCATAAATTGAGTGTGGTTTCCCTGCAGCACACATCGGGCAATTCAAATGGATGGTTTCTTTTGGCAGCTTATTTGAAGACTGTATAATTTATAAATCTCTCAGTATTCACCTTTTTTGCATACATGTAGACACACATACACGTGTATAAAATTTTATTAAGACCTTCACTGCGTTGGACTGTGAACCTACTAGTTTTAAAAAATACATATGTATTGAGTTAAATTTGGCCAAACTAAATCTGCATGGTTTTAACTTTAAACTGGATTAAAACTATCTAATACTCATGTATTATATTCTTTTAAGTGACTTTTCTGTTTCAAAAAAAAAATGGAACCAATGCGAATGTCTTTTAGATTTTGGGTGTCCCACATTAAGAAGAAAACTTGGAAATGATTTTGTTGGGAAGGTAGACTTGTCTTTCTTTATTTTTTTTAAAGATTTTATTTATTTTTTTTAGTTGTCTTTCTTTTTTTTTCCCCTTCATGTTACTCTAGACTTGTCTTTCTATACCATAATGTTTACTGCACACCAGCCAACATCGGACAGACTTGAAGTAACTTCTCTTTCCTCACCGCTCACTCCTGTCTATTTCTTCTAAGGTCATTATCAGTCACTCTTTTTTTAAAAAAAAAAGATTTGTATTTATTTATTTTTAGAGAGGGAAGGGAGGGAGAAAGAGAGAGGGAAAAACATCAATGTGCGGTTGCTGGGGGCCATGGCTTGCAACCCAGGCATGTGCCCTGACTGGGAATCGAACCTGCGATGCGTTGGTTCAACAGCCCGTGCTCAATCCACTGAGCTACACCAGCCAGGGCCTATCAGTCACTCTTTAATTTTATACCCATTTATTGGGGGAGTTAAAGAACTGATCATAAGTAGAAAATCTCAGCATGAACACTATAGTAATTATTTAAGAAGCTGCTGTCACCCCTGGGGTTCAAGGAACGAAGAAAACCATTTGAGGCTCTCAGAACCCAGGCGCTTGGAGCAGGGGCTCTGACGAGTGGAGACTCAGACCTCTGGGGGGCCCCATGGCCCTGCATGTGAGGGCGCCTCTGAGGGGAGTGAGTGTGATCCCAGAAATGTGACCGTTCTGGGGATGTGGGAAAACAGTAGGGACCTGTGCCACCAGCTGCTGCCGTGAATTCCCTTGCCAGGGCAATTCCAACGAGAGCATCCAGCTGAAGGGACAGAACCCTCTTTTCCTCTGCCTGCCTTCCAGTGTCCTGTGATGCCCCTGTGGGCATAACCTAGCAGAGGACCAGCTACTAAAACACAAACACAATAGAGCTGTTATCTCAAATCAGAGATGAAGAAAAGTGGATTTATCACCAAGGAAAAACAGCTTAGCCATGGGCAGGCGTGGTCATGGGATAATGGCTTCCCCAGAATTATCTGCTCTTAATCCCTGAAATTTTCGTATATATTACCTTACTTGGCAAAAGAGACTTTTCAGAGGTCAGTAGGTTATGGATCTTGAGATAGGGAGGTTATCCTGAATTATCTGGGGGGACCCGAGGGGATTCTGAGGCTTCATCAGAGGGAGGCGAGAGTGGGGGGGTTTGAGTCAGTGGAGATGGGGAGACGGAAGCAGAGGAGAGACAGACATAATGTTGGAGTTTGACTGTACACTTCTAAGTAATGAATACAGTTTTTATTCTTTTTAAAAACATATTTACCTGGCTGGCGTAGCTCAGTGGATTGAGCGCAGGCTTTGAACCAAAGTGCCGCAGGTTCGATTCCCAGTCAGGGTACATGCCTGGGTTGCAGGCCATGACCCCCAGCAACCGCACATTGACGTTTCTCTCTCTCTCTCTCAAAAAATACATAAATAAAATCTTTATTAAAAAACATATTTACTATAAATTTGTCTAATACTTCTGTTACCAACCAGAGCTTTAACTCAGACAGCTGAGAAAGTAACACTTGCCACTCTCCTCTCCAAAGACAGGCAGGAGGAAGCTTAGAGAAAATGGCACGACCCTGGCCATCACATGCTTAGTAAATAAACACGGGCAACCATTAGTACATCTTTTCACATTTCTATTACTTCCTCCAAGCAGTTGGAGCTCAATGGGTTTTTTCCAGGGGAGTCCCACCCGCTAACCTCAGTTCATCAAGGTGTTCCCCAGTGCTGAGAGCGCAGGCCACGCCCCCGATCCGGAGTTCCCCTGCTCGTGTGGGCTGGTCCTTGGGCAAAGGCTAGAATAGAGTCAGTTCTTATGGAGAAAGGAAAAAAGAGCCCTGTGAAGACCTTCAACTTTGAAAAGACAAGTGCCTGTGCAGAGAGTGGGAGGAATGCATGAGACATCTAAAAACCACACTGAATAAATATTACTTGACGAGCGTGTCAGGAGTCTGTGCCTTTTAGAGGTAGGTTTTCCTGTGGTTGACCCTATGATACTTCTAGCCAAGATGGTAAAAAGGAAAACAGGACATCCTTTAGAAAACAAAAAGGCCCTGGCTGGCGTAGCTCAGTGGATTGAGCGTGGGCTGCAAACCAAAGTGTTGCAGGTTTGATGCCCAGTCAGGGTACATGCCTGGGTTGCAGGCCACGGCCCCCAGCAACCACACATTGATGTTTCTCTCTCTCTCTCTCTCTCTCTCTCTCTCCCTCCCTTCCCTCTCTAAAAATAAATAAATAAATAAAACAAAAAGAAGGAATCTTGCCACGTTTCCTTTCCTCCTTCTTCATCCTCAATTCTCTACCACTGTGGTTCCAGCTGAAGTTCCCACTGAATTGGGTATTAGTTTCCCCAATCCGCGTGGACCGTGTGGCGTCTCAGAGAGAATGGGCTTCACTGTGCTCACCTAAGTCTCCTTGAACGTATTTTAGATGAGTTGTAAAATTATCAGTATAAATATTGTATTCACGAAGCAACGACAGGGGTCTCTACCCTGCAGAGTTAATGAAATGCCTATAAATTAGCTCCACTCAACCTGCCCGGGCTGCACAATCTCATGATTTAGTTGTGCCCTTTAACTGCACACGGAATGAGTCTGGATTCCTTTGAGTTTTACTTTCATTAGACATCTCCCTATCTCCTCTTCTTTTGATAGTCGGTGGATCCTTTCATCATATTTTTTTTTCATGTCCCTCTGTCTTGGAGCTAATGGAAATATTTGAGTGATCTATGGTTCCAAGAAGGAAAAAAAACACAGAACCTTAAATTTAATTTTCAGAAAATTGACTGCATGTGTAATGGACAAGGGACTGTGCCTCTTCAGTGCTTTGGAGCGCTTCATTAAACGCTGTGCGGCTTGCTTTACTCCAAACCCTCTGAGTGTCTCTGCCACTCCGGAAGCAAGAGCAGAGCCCACCATGGCGGTCCTCTAAAAGGGGATTTTTATTGACGAACAGTCAGTCAATCAAGACGCGAGTTCCCAGCAGGTCAAAGAACAGTGATGCTTGCTGCATACCACCAGCTGGATGGTGCTATCAGCAGCATATTTTTCCTTGCCTCATCACTCTGAGGGGTTTCGGTCCAGAACAGATGCCCGTTGATAACACCGGCCCTCCCTTCCTCTCTGGTCAAGCTGCAACTGGAATCACAGAATTGCGGAAGCAAGCATTTCTGCGAGAACAGCGCAGCCCTGTAAATTCTGCTCTCCACCACGTTTCTACTGGGAAATCGGGGTAGTGCTCACGCAGGGAAAAAGTCACATGGGGCTAAGTCAGAACTTATGGATGAAGGAGGGGTTGTGTTGTTGTCGAGGACTTTTTTTTTTTTCAGTCGCCAGGGAGCTGGAGTTCCCAGCAGCGGGTCCCACTTCCCCGATGGAGGGTCTTTCTCAGGTCCATGGACATAAGCTGGGGACTCCTTAGCCTTCTGTGTACGGACCCACAGCGGACCCACAGCCTGCCCCTGCAGGAGGGACGAGTGGGGGCGTCCGACATGCATGGTTTCAACCCTAGCTTCACCACTTTGGGAAGTGACTTACCTCCCTGGGCCTCGATTTCCCAGCTATGCATGTAGGACAGATGATGCTAAAACACAAACGTATTTGGGCACATACATACGTATCGTAACCACTACGTTCCTACAACATTTTAAGCCTATCAGCATTCTAGGCAGTTACAGAAGGTCATCAAAACAGATGACAGGGGATTTTGGAGGCGATACGTTCTGTTCTGTATCTTGATTCGCATGGTGGTTATGCAACTGTATGTGTTAGCCAGAATTTGCAGAACTGGACATTAAAAAGGAGAAATTTTGCTGAATATAAATTATACCTTAATAGAACAATGGAGAAAAGTAATGTAGATAGTGCAGGAAATAGTGATAGCTCATTAATTATATCTATTATTAACCACTTCGGCATGCTGAATGAACTTGCAGAGAACTTAATTTTTTTTAAATTTGTTTTCTTCTTAGAATTAAACCCTGTCTTTTACACTTTATAATAAAAGCTAAGCTCCCTTCCCAGGCGTTTGAGAAGAAATGGCGGCTCTGCTTCTATCTCCCTTTCTATCGAAATAGTCGAAGGTTGATGCTCTCTAAACCTAAAGCAAAATGTGAAGCTTTGTTCATCCTTTTTTTTATAAACTTCTCACTTTCTTTTTTTAAAAAAAGATTTTATTTATTTATTTTTAGAGAGGGAAGGAAGGGAGATAGAGAGAGAAAGAAACATCAATACGAAGTTGCTGGGGGTCATGGCCTGCAACCCAGGCATGTACCCTGGCTGGGAATCGAACCTGGGACACTTTGGTTCCCAGCCTGCACTCAATCCACTGAGCTACGCCAGCCAGGGCTAAACTTCTCACTTTCACCTATTAGTTTGGGGAACTATAACTAGATCTCCGTGTTCCTTGAACGGTGTGATGAAGACCTTCTGTATAAACATGAAGAACTGCAAGGCTCCGCGCCGGTGTGAAGGGGAAGGCAGAAACGCCGGTTACTGGTTCAGGCTCCCAAACCTGAGAGCTCAACCCCAATAGCTTTCACCTGCGGAAGTCCAGCATCAGCAAACACAGAACTGGGGGGGAGGGGCGGTGACCGAGACAGATGCGTTCTAGCCCCCACTCCCCAAATTGCTTGGCGGTTTTGGATGACTCCTCAATGAACAGGGGACCTATCTTATAAACATGTCTGAGGATCAAATGAGACGATGTGCGCAGAAGCATATTCAAACTGTTAAGTCTCATAGAAAGGTAATATCAGCAGTGCGGATGGATGTGGGCTGGGCAAAGAGACACCAATTACAGTGCTCTGCAGTGCCCCAGTCCCCAAATAATCGTTTTTTAACTTGCTCCTGAAAGCAATCTTCGGGGTTTCAGCAGGTCAGTGTGTGGCCGCAAACACTAATGCGCCTCCCTCCCCAGCTTGCGATGGATAAAAGGTTGACACGGTCACCCTCAGAAGTAGTCATTATAAGTTATGACACCAAAGACGACAGGTTCACCACGATGCTCCGGGCTGGGCCGGGCTCTGGGCCAGCAGGCCCCCCCCCCCCCACCGAGCGAGCTCAGGGCGGCAGGAGGCAGCGACGCAAGACAGAGCTCTCTGACTGTTGGCTCCACCCGCTCTACGCAACCAAGTTCGAGAAGGTGACATGAAATCAAAACCCAGGTTTAAAAACTCTTTCAGTCCTTGAACACATTCTTTCATCAGAATGGATCACAGATGGTTTCCCAATGTCCTAAAAGAGATCACCTGTGGTAGCCCATCGACACCACCCGGAGGGATCTGGACAGAGTGGGCCGGCTCTGTGCGTGTGTGTAGTGACCAAAAAGGCAAAGGCCCGGTGTCAGTCCTTGCCGGAGGCGTCCCCCAGGGGTCTGCAAAGGGGAGCAAAGGGAGCCCTAATTGCCACAAGCTGTCCTCTGGCTGCTAGAGGCCGCAGGACGCCAGAGCTCAGCAGGGCCCTGGGGCTGCTGGGCTCGCCCCTCTCTGTGAGACGTCGGCAGTTGTCGGGTGTCAACAGAGCTTTCCGTAGGAGCCGAGGGCTGTGGGTCTGCGGCCTGCTTCTCGGGGGGTCACCGGCCTCTAGGGCACCAGACCCGTCCACTGGCCTCAGCAGGTGCTGTCTGCAGAGGGCTTTGTGAACTGGTGGTCTACCCACCGAGAGGTGTGAGGGTTTGGGATTCGTGTTCTTTCACCTATCTGCATATATGTGTGTGTGTGTGTGTATATATGTAATTATATGTGCAATATGTAATATATATTACATAATATACATTATATAATACAGTAACTATATTATATATTGTTATATAATATATATTATAATGTATTTATTATATATTATATGTATTCTTAAAAGAAGAGTCAGGTTTTCATAAAAATCCCTTGAATCCAGGCCCAGCAGGCTACTGGCCAGCTGGTCATGTCCATGTCGTCATTTACAGAATGGGCCTCCCTCCACCTGCTCACCGTCCCCTTCAAAGTCCTTCAGCTTTCACTGGACAGCCAGTGACCAGGGCTGGAGCGGTGACCACCTGCCACTCCTGCCCCCACAGAGTTCACGTTCCAGTGGGGGGACCGACAGCTCCAAATCCCCACAGAAATGTCAAGTCCCATGAGACGATTGTGATATGTGCCACCAAGAAAGGTAAGAGAGTGGGTATTTGTTTGAGTAGAGAGACCTAAGCAAAGTGAGAAAGCATGCCACCCAGCCTTGGGGTGTGGAGTCTTGGGGTGTGCACCGGGCAAGGAATAATCTTGCATTCCCTTTCGAAAAGAGACGTCTCTGAAGAGGAATGCTCTTCCTGCAACTCTCAAGTATCTAGTTATTTTCTTAACCACTTTGCAAGCCAAGAAAAATTGCCCATTTTCTTTCCCATCATCCTCTCAAACGGCCAAGGTCAGATCCTGACCGGAGCCTCCCGGCGGAAGAGCCCCGCCCCCACCACCACCACCACCCGGTTCAGCATCTACCGCACCATCTCCGGAACCCTGCCACAGTTACTGTCTGTAATGATGCAACAAAACTGAATTAAAACACGCCTCATTTGCTGACAACCAAGCAACCTGCTCAGAGCCAATCCAGTTCTCGGTTCACTTGCAAGTTGATGTTTTCCTTTAAACAGGCCATTTTAAACTCACAGTTATCTAACAGCCAGTTTCACCCAGTTAAGGGGAAAATTGAACACCTGGCCGTGTAATTATTGGCCACGGTATGAAATCAGAGAGATGGAGGTAATGCCGGGGAATCGGAATTCAGGATATCAGACCTTAAAGGACAACCTCACAAAACAGGGAGGAAGGGTTTGCAGGAGAGCCCAGTTGTCATGGCGCAGACCCTGGTCTATTCACGAACCTGGAGGAAGCCCTTCAGGGGAGCTTGCAAAGCGACAAAATTAGTGAGGCAGTAGTTACAAGCTTAACTCTTGGCAAATAACCTTCCTCTCACCCTACACAATGTTTTGAAATTTGTGAGCCTGTCTTCTCTCGAAAATGCTGGGTGGGGTGGGGTGAGGGGGAGGTTCCTATTCCCCAAAGTTCTCCAACTGTCTCCGTGATGGGATCTAGAAAAATGGGTGGGTTTGCCTAATGAATGAGTAGCTGAAAAGCACTTTGAAGAGGCCTACCGTCAAAGGAGCTATTTAAGTGAAAGGATCATTAGATGATACATTTATAGTCAAGTAAGATGGAAAGGAGAGTGAGGGAAGCGATACGGTAGTTAATCAGGAGGGCTGTGAGTGGGTCCTTTCCCACAGTAACGGTTGCTGTAGGCAACCGCATCTGGACCGTTGACGGACAGGGGAGGCTCTCCCTCCAGCAGTGAGCTGAGGCTCCTGCTCACTAGATCACCTGTCGCGATATGTGAACATCGCTGCATGGGGAGACAAAACAATACTGGGCACCATTTCCTGAGGACTGAGTATTTTCCATGGAAGTATCTTCCATGGAAGCATGTTCCATGTGTCTTTCATTTACGACCCAAAGCAGCACTCTGAGACAGGTGTTACTTGTGGTCAGTTTAGGATTAGGAGTTAGGGACCAGCTATTATTGAATGTTAGAATCAGAATTCGAATCCAGCTCCAGCTCCATTGGCTATTCCCCCAACTGTTGCACTGTGTCGTCCTAAGAATCCTCATTTTCTCTTTCAGTCCCTTAGTTTCTTTCCCCCCTAACATTTACTATGTACGTTTACAGACCAGGGACGAAGTGTTGGGGCATCTCATCTGTGATGCACGACACACCTTTCCAGTGGCATTTCTGAACACGCTACTGCTTTGTACATTGTGTGTTGCTTTTCTAACATGTTGAGCTTCAGGACTCAATAATGCACATAATATTGTGTTAAAAAGATAACACATTTTCCTTTGGGGCACAGTGTTACTGAGATACTTTGAGGGCTATGAAAAAATAGTAAAAACTATTAAAATGGATGGTATAAGCAAAAACAAAGACAAATAAACATCTGACAAAATACATATATGACTTTCAGGAATTCCCTGTGGTATCTCCTCCTGTGTCCAATCTGATACTCGGATACTTGCCCGAGCCCTTTCCCCACTCGGCCTGACTTCCTGTGTGGCGGCGTCATAGTCTATAGTCTCCAAATGCTCTCTTATCCCAAATTACTCTGCTACTATCCTTAGGGGGGAGCTAGGACTTCTACTTCCTGTTCTGAGTTCAGTTCCTGTCTCCATGACATCCCTTCGCAGGTTCACCCTGCAGCATCAGGGCTAGTTAACCTTCAGGCGGAAGTCTGACTGGGTGGACCCAGCAGAGGGTCAGAACAGAGTTGGGGAGACAGACAATAACCACAACAAATATGTAGCATATGTAGTACATCAGCTAGTGTGATACATGCTATATTCGTTTGATAGAGCTGCCCTAATGATGTACCACAAACTGGGCAGCTAAAAGCAGCAGAAATTTATTTTTTTATAGTCTGGGGGCTAGAAGTCCAACATGAAGGGGTTGGCAGGTCCATGCCCCCTCTAGAGCTCCAGTGGGGACCCTCGCTTCCTTCCTTGTTTCTGGTGGGGGATGTCAGTCCCTGGCTTGTGGCTGCATCACTCCAGTCTCCGCCTTTGTCATCACATAGCACTGTCCCTGTCTCTTCTCACAAAGACCCAAGACATGATGGATTGGAGCCCACTCTGCTGACCTCATGGTAACTTGATTACATCTCCAAGGACGTTATTTCCAAAGAAGATCCCATTCACAGGTACCAGGCACGTATCCTTTCCATGCATCCTTCAGCAGAAGGACCCCATAACAGAAGCTCTGAGAACAATTAAGCAGGGGAACTAAGTTGGTGTATATATCGGTGGGGATAAGGGCCAGATGCAGTATTAAATAGAGGACCAACAGGAAGTCTCACTGAAAAGCAGGCATTTGAATCCAGATCTGAAGACGAGGGAGCCAGCTAGCGGCTGGTCGAACAAGAGCAGAGGCCAAGGCTCTGTGGAATGTGCCAGACATTGTTACAGGAAAGCGGCTCAGACAGCTTGAGGGTTTTCGAAGTGGAGTTTTATTCATGCATGTGGACCCAGAGGAGGCCGTCTCCAAATTCTGGGCCCTGAGCTCAGGCAGGGGCTTGCTTATATTCTTGCTGCAAAGGTGGAAGCCGGAGAAGGGAGGAGGGCAGTTGCTGGCAGGAAGCCATTTTACAGAAGCAGAATGCGGGGGTTAGCGTGTGGCCTTGAGGTAACTGCTATCTGAGAATGGCCACTGCTCAGTATGTCCTGTCACAACATGTTCCAAGAAGAGAGGCCAGTGTGGCCGAAGCAGAGTGAACGAGGGGTGAAGTCATCGGAGATGCATTCTGAGAAGTAACGGGGGAGCCAGACTATAAACACTTTGGCTCTTATTCCAACAAGAAGCAAAGCCCTTGGAGGGTTGAGATCGGAAACTAAGATGATCTGCCATACCCGAGCAGGTCCTTTCTGGCCACTGTTGAAAACAAACCAACCATGGGGGGAGCGGGATGGGGCGGAGATACGGCCTAAACGGCCTCGGAAACAGCCCTGGTGAGCGGTGACGGTGCTCGGGCAGTGGAGATGGTGAGATGACCAGTTTCTGGGTATTTTTTGAAGGTAGAACTCAAAAGCTTTGCTGACAGATTGCTCAAGGGGCGAGAAAGAAAGAGAGGAAACAGGATGACATGAGAGTTTTGGCTGGAGTAACTAAACCAAGACAGTCGCAAGTAACTTTAAACGGGCAGAATATGAAAATAAGCGGTACTGGAGGCAAAGTCAAGAGGTCACTAAGGATGCTGTTTCAGATTATTTTTGGACACCCAGGTGGAGACATCCATGGGCAGCCGGCTGGGAGTCTGCAGGTGAGCATACCTGTCCCTGCCCCACACGTCACCCCCACGAGTGCCGCTACAAAACCGGCCTCTGTTGCACAAGGGGTGAGCCCCAGAACAGAATTCATTTATAAAAAAGTGTGTATTTATTTTTGCATGTTTCAACTTCAGTCACCTTCGAAGTAAAGAAGTACTCTATATTTGAGGCAACACGTGTGTATCGAGATGTTTTTTCCACTGCACGAAACCGTTTTTGAAGATACTGATATTGATGCCTTGTAAGTGCTTCTGCTGTTTTGTCTCACCTCTTCCACATGGACAAAGTGTTTCCCTTTGAGGACTTTTTTCAACCTGGGAAACAACCAAAAAAAACAGTCACTCAGGGCAAGATAGGATGAATAGGGAGGGTGGGGCATGGGGGGTCATGACATTTTTGGTCAAACACTGCTGAACACTCAGCACAGTGGGGGCAGGTGCCTCATAAATCAGCCATCACAAAATGGGCAAAAATGTTGAGTCTTCAGAAAAATTCACCAGAGCCAAATGCAGCCTCTCACAACAACACCAGCTGGTACAATGATACACATGGGTTCTCAGAACACTTGCCTAGCAGGCGAAGACTGTGCAACCAGGCGGTCCACCCTCCAGAAGATAATTCCAGCTTTTTTTTTTATCTCCCTCCTTGTAGTGTGAGCAGGAACCTGAACAGAGATCAAGGGGGTTGTTTGGGAAACGATCCCAGAGAAAAAGTGGAAGAACGACAGTCTTGCTCATGATGTAACTTAAGAGTTTATTCATTTGTTCAACAAGCAGATATCTACCGTCTAGTTGGTCAGTTCTGAGAACTACAAGTATATATTACAGGGATTTACAAAGGATAAGGGACCAGATTTACAGACCCCACGTAAAAGACCCCGCTGTCTTCTCAGAATAACAGCCCTCAGAGAAGAGAGGTGACCCAGCCAGAAGACGGAAGCAGACTGGCCCAAATATGCACGGGGGCAGGACGAAGTGTGGTCTTCCTCTAGCACTGGCAGGAGGCTCACCCTGGCCCTAGGTAGCAAGGAAGAGGGCGACCATGGGCTCTGGGAGGGAAGGCGCCCACAGCAGGCCCCACGTGGGACCTGCCTTGGTTTGGAGGAGGACAGACTGTTCTCTCCAGCGTTGCCCAGGGGGCAGCCCTCTTGACAAGAGGAGACGCACCTGCCGACGCATTCTCTCTGGGAAGAGCAACCCAAGCCTCCAAGCAAATTGTTTATTATTTACAATCACACGTCCTATTCTGCCAGGAACACGGGGCTGGGAGAATATGTTTGCCGCTCTGTAAGGTAGAGCTGACATTCCAGCAATTGCGCTCCTCAAAGTTTTAGTGTGTTTGCTGATTTTTCTCCATTCTTTCATTGTTTCTCTCCCTGGCTAATGACCTAGGAACCCCTGATAGGAAGGCACCATGACCTGGAGGTCCCCGGTTCGGGTCCAGAGGTATTTGCAACCATGGGCCCTGTCCTCTTCTCTCCGCCCAGCCGCCAGCCCCACGCAAGGCACATGGGAAAGTCAGGGTGGACGGACGCCTCCTCTGGGGCACATTCTGGGTCCCTAAGGGATGCTGTGACGTGTTCAGTGACTTCGAAAAATGTGCAGTGTTATACAGATCTTACTTAACTTCTCAATGCCCATCCTAAGGAAACAATTTCTCCTCTAAAGGACTTGTGGAATCGATGTCTATGAAAAGTTCGCTGATCGTTTTACAGAGGAGGAAAAGGGGGGCAGACTGGTCAGGGACTCGCTTGAAGTCTTACACTTGGTTCCCTATGGAAACGGGTAGAAGCCGAGTTCCTCTGGACGCTGTGACTGCCTTTTTATCCATGCTCACCATGTCACTGTCAATCCCATGGCTGCCGATATCCCCAATATGCGTGATCCTTAGCGCCTCCACCTAGAGCTCTGAAAGAAGCTACAGTGGCCCTCTGGCTCAAGGCCAATCACAACCAAACCTTCCCAAGATCTTAAAAACCCTCCTAGACACCCTGAGTAAAAAAAGGGAGGCCTGACATTGTACAGGCCACACATGGAGAAGTCAGGCAGCTGCCTGTGAATCCAGGGTGCCACTCAGTAACTCTGTGACTTTGAGCCACTGACTGAGCTCCCGGAGCCTCAGTTTTCTCGATAAAACAAAAATGACAATATGCATGACAAAGACTTGTGTTGATGGTTTACTGGGATGCTGTATTTAAAGGGGGTAACAAGCACAGAATAACGGATCACTGCTGAATAATGATGATCGCTGTTATTATTTACGAAGGAAAGCTGAAAAATAAAGTGGCGGTCAAGTTGACAAAGAGGTAAGATGCAGTGCGAACTGCAAGGTAAACACAAAATCCTGGATGCGAGTCGGTAAGTAACTACCATAGTGAACAGGTAACGAGAGGCTGCTGTGACGGAATCATTGGCGAAACCAGGAATGGCATCCAGCCTGGAACCCTTTCGTACATTGTTTGGATGGGCCGTCTTGAGCACACAGGTTAGAACTTTGAAAACGTATCTTTAACAGGTTAGAAGGAGCGGATAAGCAGGAGGCAGAGGGAGGAGGCCGGGGAACTCCAGGAGGCGGTGGGATGTGCGTAGTACAGGGCGCTCCTCGGAACGGCTTCACATAAGGAAGCCTCAGGAAGTTGAAAAGAAAATACACAAACTGTGCCTTGGCTGTGCCCGTCATGTCACCCATTGGCCTGCTCATCCCCACAGAAGAAATGTCTGCAAATCAATGTTTGCCTGGAGGAGGGTCTTAGAGGGGCGGTGAGAGGACTCACAGAACCCTGGGGCGGACACGCCCCCCCCCCCCCCCCCCCACCTGCCACATCCTCCCATCCCAGCTCCGGGAAAGCAGAAGCACAGGGAGACCCTGCCGCCGCCGCCACCACCACCATCACCACGGTCAGAGCCAGGAGCCAGCAGAGGGCCAGTCTGCTGCTTCCCAGTCATGTAGGCCCTACATGCAACACTCGGCGAGGCCGCTCGGGTGGTGGTTTTCCTCCAGCTTCTCGTTGAAGCGTCCCTTCTGTCCCATGAACGCCCTTTCCAGCCAAAGCAAAACCCAGGTCCGCCCTGAAAGGCTGCCATCTCCTTCGAGTGTGTGGCCCTGTTCGCCGCTATGGCGACACCGCAGGCCTGGTTAATGAGGCCCTGGGGGCGTGTTCACGGTGGTGGCGGTGCCTCGCTCGCCCTGGTGGCTGATTGCAGCCGGCACCAAAGCTTCAGAGAGCTTATTCCCGTATGTTCCGTTCCCCTTTCTGGCACTCCTTGGGCTCTGTGTACAGGGACGAGGTACTTCCTACTGCCGGGCTGCAGCAGTTCTTAGAAGACGCCTGGAGCTATAAGCAGAATGCGGAGCTTGGTTGCAGACGCCGTCTGGAAGAGACCATTCTCAGGGTCACAAGTAGCGATGTTACAGCGCGGGACTGTGTACACACATTAAGAGGCTCTATCGCCCTGGCTGGCGTAGCTCAGTGGATTGAGCGCGGGCTGGGAACCAAAGTGTCCCAGGTTCGATTCCCAGCCAGGGTACATTCCTGGGTTGCAGGCCATAACCCCCAGCAACCGCACATTGATGTTTCTCTCTCTCTCTATCTCCCTCCCTTCCCTCTCTAAAAAATAAATAAATAAAATATTTAAAAAAAAAAAAAAAGAGGCTCTATCAGTTACGCTGGGCCGGTTGAGTGTTTCTCTGTACACTCAACGTACCTCTCCCACTGTCGGCCCGACAATACGAAGGAGACCTGTCAGGGTTTGGAGGGAAAGAAGTCCCAGACAGGCATGACGTTTCCTGGTAACTGGGAAAACAAAGTGGATTCTGCACATTAACGGCTTGTTGGGTTTTCCTGAGATGATTTTCCAGAAGGTTGACACAAACAAAGAATTTCTCCTTCAAATCCCATACTCTGACGGAGAAAGAAAGGTTGCTAGGACTAAAATCCTGTAAGTGCTGTCCTTTAAAGCACCAGTGGTTTTATTTATGGCCTGTTCTAGGGGATGTTTTACAAATGTGGTTTGTGTTTATATTTAAACACCCCGGCCGCCCTCACATACCATGTAATGTGATCAAACTTACAGAAAAAGGCTCATGTAGCGATATTTATACCACAGGCAGGAAAAGGCTACAAAAGCTTATAAATATTAATTTGCTAGTGTAGGAATATAATTAAACTATGTCTTACAATTTTTCTTACTCTAAAACGCCTAAAAGATTTCCTAGCAGCTTCGGGTCATGATCCCCAAGGGAAAATCCCAAAGTTGCCCTGGTTTTCCGAGTAACAGAATCAGGGATACATTGTGGGCCTGTATTTCCAAACACCTGTACCCAAGCAACATACTAAAGTGTGCTGCCAGCCGATGTACATGTAGTCTGTAGGTAAGCTTGACGTTACAGAAAGAGGTTAAGAGGGAGGGAAAAGACAGACATAAAAAGCAAAGTAAAATAAAGTCACAAGGAAAAATAATATCGTTTTTCAGTGTTATTTTTCTTATGTCCTCTGCTAAATCTGCAAACACACACAAAAAGAGGGCCAGGCTATTATTTTGAAATAAATTACTAACGTCTGGGGAACTCATAGTTTTGGATCACCTGATAATAGTTTACCAGATTCTGCTGTGGGCAGCCATGCTCGTCTGGAAAGTAATGCAAGAATACTTCCCGGTGGTCAACAAAGGCCTCTTCCTTGGCGAGCAGCAGGGACTCATGGAGACCTAAAGCGCTGGTCCTGAGCAAGAGAAACTGGGGGGCAGCCCATGCCTCAGCCAGGACTCTAAGGGTAACTGCTGACCGTTCTCAAAGGGTGTCTGGTATTCCAGAGCCCAGCCTTACGCTTCCTAGCACAACCCTTCTTCCTACAATGACCTGCGAACCTAAGGCAATTCTGTCTGGAAATATATATTTACTTCCAATTAAACTCTCCTAGACACATAAATTCCAGACTCTAAAACTAAGGGCACATATCAGCTCTGTGCCCTTAAGAAGTAGTTTTTACTTTTTTAAAAAACATTTTATTTATTTATTTTTAGAGGAGGAAGGAGAGAGAAAAGAGAGGGAAACATCAATGTGTGGTTGCCTTTCGCGTGCCCCCTACTGGACACCTGGCCTGCAACCCAGGCACGTGCCCTGAATGGGACTCGAACTAGCGACCCTTTGGTTTGCAGGCTGACACTCAATCCACTGAGCCACACGAGCCAGAGCTAATTTTTACTTTAAGACTTAGCTGCCTCCTCTTCAAAACCAGGACAAAGGGGCGGGGACTTGTTTGATGGGCACAGAACTTCCGTTTAGGAGACGAAAAGGTTCTGGAGATGGATGTTGGGAGGGTGGTACAACACCACTAATGAATGCACTTAATGCTGCTTAAAATGCTAAATTTTATGTGCTGTATATTTCACCACAATTAACCAAAAAAAAAAAAAACCCAGGAATTATAGTAGCACCCTGTGGGACTGTTCTGAGAATTACATGAGATAACGAACAGTCTGCACATGGCTGGCACAAAGAAGGTGCTCAGCAAGGTCCATTGTTACTGTTGTGATTCACGTTAACATTAACGAAAAGACTCGAACCCCTGTGGGAACCACCATTCCCTATCTCACCTCCTCTCTGCTCTCCTCTGCGTGGCCACCTTCACGTGTCGGTCCCCAGTCCCTGGCCTCACTACGCTCCTACACCAAGTGTGCGTCTCCCCAGCCTCCTTACGCCAGACATAGTCCACACAGAAGTCCACACAATGTTTGGGAGGGCCCAGCTCTTTTAGTGAAGTTGCATGTAAAAACAATCCGAAAAGGACACTGTTCTAAATTCAGCTACCAGTTGGGAAAAATACCTTCGAAGTGACCAAAGCTTTGACAGTTGCAAAACTAGCCCTAGGTAAAACTCCAAAAGAAAGTTTGATTTCCGTTTCCTCCTGTTCTTGCTTAGATGGGAATGTTTCCAACAAATAGTACTTCAGGGTTGAGAGCCATTTTCACAGATGCCCATTCATTCACTTCATCTCCCTACAGGTGACACCCCATGACGATTACTCCTGCCCCTGTCGTTAGTAGGATCCATCCTCCAAGTCTTTCCCTTTCCTCCAGACACCCCCAAAACATAACTGGTTAGAGCTAGAAAGAGTCTTGGAAATCTTTCAGTCAATGCCCTTCATTTCACCGATGCAACCTTGAAGCCTGACACGGTTTGACAGTGAGGCCGACCTTACATGTCTCTGCTCTGGTTCCCGCCATCTCCAGGCTTCTCCCAACCCCGGAACCAACAGCAGTGCTGCCTCGCAACCGGTCTTTCCAATTTGCATTTCATATGTTCGAGTGGCTCCTACTTTTAAAAAATCCCTTCCTCTATCTACAACTGCCCCCAGCTCCTAGTCTGTGTCGCTGCTCTTACAGTCCAGTTTCTCAAGGGAGTTAGCTGCACTCCCTCTTCTTGGGTCCTCAGCTTCACAGCCCACTGGGGTCCACTGTCCCCCATTATCATCCCCCATTAGCACTCTTCCAAACTTGCTCTCTCAGGCCAAAACAACCCAAGTCTTCCAGGCCTTTGTGGTCACTTTTCGATCCCACCTTCCTGACCTTTATGTGTGTGTGTGTGTGTGTGTGTGTGTTTATATATATATATAAAGGAATTTATATACATAAATTACAGAAAGACAGGAGTGGAAGAGAGAGAGAGAAAGAAATATGGATTGGTTGCCTCCCATATGCACCCTGACTGGGGATTGAACCCACAACCCAGGCATGTGCCCTGACTGGGAATGAAACCTTCAGCCTCTCGGTGTGTGGGACGATGCTCCCTCCAATCAGCTGAGCCCCCTGGCCAAGACTTCCTTGACCTTTCAATCACATTGGATGCTGTTCAAATACTTCCCTCTTCAAATACTGTTCCCCGACTTCCTTGCTGCCACTCTTAGTTTTTCCCTGGCTTCTCGGGCCTCTCAGTCTCAGCAGTTCTGGCTAGCCGCCCGTCTCCGCCCACACGAATGTTAAGGGTGCCTCAGGGCTACATCCCGAACCCTTTTTCCTTCAGCTTTCGCTCTGTAAACTCTTTCTGCACAGTTGCTCCACTTCCGTTAGTTCATTGGTCATTAACTCTGAAATCATTTGCTCCTGAACTTTCTACTAACTGCCCACCTGACGCCTCCACTTTGATGATCTGTACGAAATTTCAGGTTCCACCTGCTCACATCACTTTCTGCCCTTCCAAAACAGGCTTCTCCTCCTGTTTTTTTTTTTTATTTTGATCAATGGTCTTATTATGCACCCAATTGCTAAGTAAAAAATCTGGAAGGCATCCTTTTTTCTCCCTCTTCTTTAATCCCACTTATACACCCATTCTTTTCATGCACCAAGACAACTGAGTGCCTACTGGGCGCCAAGCACTATTCCAACTTATCATCTCTACTTCAGCCTGTGTAATCCATTCTGTTACCAAACTAGTGAACTAACTCCTCAGATCACCTCCTGCACCACCCGCTGAGCTCACACGCCCACCCCCTGACTGACCCTTGCTTTCTTCACTCCTCTCTCTCCCACAATGTTTCATCGTCTCTGTTGCTAACTTCTAATTATGAAAACCTTCAAAAATATTTTTGCAACGAATGACGAACAGTACGTATTCTCCACTTATATTACACAATCATTAACGTTGTACTCTATTTGCTTTATTTCACTTTTTATATACTTTTATGATATCAAATAGCCACATTTTTATCCATACTATTTGAAAGTAAGTTGTAAAGAACACAACATACCACCCCTATGACTTCAGTGCACACATCTTGAGAAGATGGAGACTGTTCTGTATAACCACGGTGACACCATATCTAAGACAAGTAACAATGATTCCATGATATCCTGTAATATCCAGCCCATGTTCTGGATTCCCCAGTTGTCTCAAGAATGTCTTCAGTGGTTAACCCCTCTACCCTCAAACCAGGGTTCTATCTGGATTAACACATTGCATCCCATTGTTATCTCTCTTTTGATCTTGGTTGAGAATTGTCCCCAATCATTTTTAAATAACAGTGACTTTTTGTTAAGTTCAAGAGAGCTGCAATGTAGAACCTCCCACATTCTGAAAGTGTTGGTTTATTTCCTCATTAGTTGAGAGGGTGAATTTTAACACGTGGTGAAGGTGCTGACCGACAGCGCTCTGCTCTCTGGGTTGTTATAGTTCTTCCCTCTTTAGTTGGAAAGAGATCTGTCAGGTGACTGTCTGGCACCATGTTAACATCCTGCTCCCCAGCCACATTTTACCCGGTGTTTTATCATTGCCCTATCAGTTACTAAGTGGGGGTGATCTTTTCAAAATGTAAATCTGACCATTTTTTCTCATCCGTCATTTTCTATTACTATAGAATAAAGTCCAAAACACTTAGGATGTCTTCTGAGTCCCGTGGGGTCTTCTTACCCCTCCACACTGCTCTCTCTCCTCTCCCCTCACTTAACACATTTTATTCAAACTGGGTTTCTTTCCGTTTCTCTGCCTGGATACTTAACACATCTTGTTCCCTCACTTGAAACATTAACTCCTACTCATCATTCAGATCTCTTCTTACATATTATTTCGTTAGAGAAATTTTTTCTGGCCTCTGAGACTGGAACAACTTCCTCCACAAAACACCCCAATGTACCTTGTACCATGAAACTATCATCTTCAGATCTCCTGCTGGATACCGGTTTGAACTCCCGTTGATTTGAACTTCAGAACTCCAGCTTGATACCACAAGGTAACAAGGGTCCCCGGGAGAATATGCAAGTCAGACTGAAAAGTCAAATATTCTGTTTGTAGGGAAGCAGTTGACCTCCTAGAAAAATCTGCTTTTCTGCCCCTTCTGTGTATTTTTTTAGGGGAAAAATAAAACCACAGGACTTGAAGCAAAGCTGAGTTTCTGCAAAGCCAGATAATGTTTTCTTTTAATCTAATCTCTTTTGCAAACCTGAAGACTCCAAAGATTCTTAGTAGGCAATAAAGAGTCTGGTTCTTTCAAGGGATACAGTGTCCAAAACAGTTTCACCCCGATTTTTAGTTGAAGGGAGAGGATGAGAAGTCATCTGAGGCACTTCCTGTGTAACTTTTGTTGATGAAGAAGGTTGGCCTGCAACTCCGGCCCCTCTGGTCCCTCCAGAAGGGGGTTCATGGGGAGGCAAGTGCTATTGCATTCACTTGTTCCTCCAGCCATTTCAGCTTCCACTGAATTTTACTTTTCAAGTCCTATTAACTTCCTGAGGTTCTTGCTGTTCACAGAACCAATAATTGAATTGCTATTATTATGATGACTGTATTATATAGCAGCTGCACTTTCATTCCGCCATCTGGAGCACATCAAACTTAAACAACCCATTATTATCTTGGTAGGTGAGAGACTACATGCAGACACGAGCTGCTCTGGCTGCAGCCAGGCGTGGCCCTCGGAGGCCAGTACGTCAGTCCACTCAGTTCTACATGCCACCGGGCAGCCTTCATCCAAGTTAACAGCAGAGTGGCCGGCAGCTTAGGAAGGAAGCACTTGTGGAAGAACATAATAGTTTGAGGCAAACTTGCAGCATCTCCGGTATAGCATTAGGTCGTCCATACTGTTGTCTATTAACACCAAACAAACACTTTGGCTGGCAATGAGCTGGGCATCCTACAATGTTCTCTTTCCTGTCTTTCATGTGCGTCCTGGGGGTGGTTTTCTAATCCCAGTGTTGGCTTATGTTTCCCTTCCATCGGCGTCCCTAAAGGAGTTTCTCAATTCCTGCCCTCCCCTGCAGGGTGGCCCTCCCGTGCCACGTGGTCTTCTGACGCAGACATCTCAGCCCACGTCAATGATGTCCCTCACACCGGGTCAGCCTGGGGGTGAGGCAGAGCCCTGGAAGGCCAACCAGAATAAGCTGCTGTGCAAAATGACTGGTCTGAGTCTAAACAAGGGCAGCCCTTGAGAAGAAAAACGGGGGGCTAAGTGGAAAGGGACCAGCAGCTGTTGGCTTTCCCTAACGGCCATATTTGGGCTTTATTGTCACGGCCTTTTATTGAACCCACACTCCTTGCAGTCTCCTCATCTTCTCTGAGCTCCTCCTGTCCCCTGCAGAGAAGCCGCGCATTCATGCTGGCCGATCCTCGAATGTCCCCCCTAAAGGGATGAAGGCTTGTCATTCGGACAATGAAATTAAACCGCCATCCAAAGGCCACCTTCTCCATCATACCCTTTGATCACAGGCCACGGGTCAAAAACCACTGAAGGCAAAACCTACACTCATGAGCTGAGATACCACCCTTGTTGGAACCAGGGAGGCCTGATGCCTTCACGATAAGTAGCTGAAAGTGCATGCAAACGTATAGAGAAACTGAGGACAGAAACATTCCAGCTGCACTCGGCGTTTCGTGAATGCCTGCTAGGTAGGCACTTAACTCTAAGGACAAATGTCCTCATGCTTAAGGGCCCAACATTCTTCTGTGGAGAGAGACACACCAACAATTTACAACGCATTTGCACAGAGACAACTGTGTAGTAACTGATGTGGGGTCACTACGGTCAAGAGATTTCCCCCAGGGAAGACTGAAAAGAGTTCCCAGTGGAAGTGCAGTGTGAAGGGGGCCTTCAAGAATCAGTAGGAGCTGCTTCGGCAGAGTGAGAACGATGGCATTTCAAGGCAGAGGGACATGGAACAACGGCTAGGTCCATTTTCATCATGGCGACACTCCTCTAGGTGAGTCTGTCTGTCATCTGTCTGCATCTGTCACCTACCGCACACCGATAAGTGACTGCGGCTAAGAGACTGAAAATGAAGGCTCCCTATTCAGTTACATGACATGAGAGTGTAAAAGAAATGTGCTCCTCAGGAATGTCAACTAGAGATCATTTTATTAGACTGCACGTCATCGACTACCGTCCTTTATTGGGACGAGGTTAGTTAGCAATCTTTCCCTGAGCTCTTTTGCCTGATTATTTTCTTCCTCCTTCCCTCTTCCTCAAGGAGAGAAAGGGTGGCGCTGCCCCCGTGCTCAGTTTCTTAAGAAAAGAGAGCAGAAGAGAGCGCTGTCCTTCCAGAGGCCCCACTGCACCTGGGGGGCTGGAGTATCGGGAACACGTCACGTGGCCACGGGCGGCACAGGCGAAGGGTTGGCTGCAGAACTACAACGATGGGGACCGAGTAGCATGGACGGCAAAGTTCTCCTGGGTAGAGGAGCACAGAGGCAGATAGGAGAACTTAACACAGTTGCCATGAAATACGTTTTTGGACCTTTTCAATGGAGAAAGACACATAAAAATTAGAATTTCTGTTCGGGCTTGGCTGGAGTCCGACAGGGCATAGTTCCCAAAGTGCTTCATGCATAAGACATAGAATCCTTAGGGCTGATTCATGGGGAGGGGAGCAGGACAGGAATTTACCTTTATTAGACGCCTGTTGCATTGGTCACATTTCAGGCATTCTGTTAGACACATGACATAGGCTTCTTAACACCCGTAATGGGTTCCTTCGCCTTACTATCACAGCTGCTGCCCATTCTTGGGGACCTCTAGCTTCTGTTAAATGTTCCTGCGGCACCGGATGAACACACGAGACTCCCAAAGCCAGCCTTCTCATGCACCCAACACTCAGCCATCGGACCTATCACAGACTTTTTGAGTCTCCACCAAAATGTACCTGTCAGATCCCAGCTGGAAAACTAAAACATGATATAAACATGAATGTTTTCCCATATACAACTCCCCGTACATGGGGAGTGTAATTTTTTTTTTAATGTGGCTGCCTAGAATGAGATTTTCTCCGGGCTGGCTAGGTGCACCCCGCCATGCCATGGGTATCTGCTCTGGGTCCCTCTCCGTTCACAGCTCGGGGCTCTCATGGCTGAGAGAGTCCAACCGTGTGCAGTCAGATGCAGCATCTTACGAGTCTCTCAGTGTCGCTCCCTCTCTGTATCAGTGGCTGAGGGCTGCTGAAACAAATTCTTGTAAAAATCTTGGAGGTTTAAAACAAGAGAGTCTCTTCTGTCCCTGTTCTGGAGGCCAGGGCCACGCTCGCTCTGAAGGCTCGAGGAGACGAGTGACCCCTCACCGTCTCTTCCAGCCGCTGGTGGCTCCCGGCGTCCCCTGGTGTGCAGCACCGTGACTCCAGTCTGTGCCCCTGTCTCCGCATGGCCTTCTTCCCCGTGCCTGTGGCCACTGCTCTGCTGATAAAGACACCAGTCATTGGAGGTAGGGCTCACCTTAAACCCAGGAGGATTTTATCTTGATGTCCGTAACCAATCACATCTGCAAAGAACTTACTTCTAACTAAGTCACATTCAGAAGTTCTGTTGGGAAGTGAAGGAGGAGGGTCTGTTCCACCCACGACATTCTTTTCTGTGGTCAAATCGAGGAAAGAAGGAAGGAGGAAGGAGGAGGGACAAATGTTGCCCGGGACCCTCTCAGGGAGACTGCTTCTCGTTTCTCTGCCTACCTGTCTCATGAGGTGTAGGGGACCGGGTTGTTGCAGTCTGGCAAATGAGACTCAGCTCTGGATGGAAAACCTACAGAAGCAAAGTGGTAGGCAGGAGCCAGACCTTCCAACCAAGTTTTCCCGTGGGAATCAGGCCCAGAAGATGCATACTGACTGGTATGGCTTGCTCTGGCTAAAGCTCCCTCACCCTGGTCCGAAACAACAAATGTGTATTGTCTGTCTTCAAGGTAATTCCCAAAGCCTGTGTGAATTCTCCCAAGGACAGAGCTAATCAGCTCGCCGCCATTCCCCTCTGCACGTTATTTTCATTCCCTTGACTGTACCTAAAATGTAGACAACAATATTCTGTGTAATAGATAATAAATCTTTCTCTGATGTAAGCCCCGAGAAAAACAATAAAAGCGTGTGTAGGCAAGGGTCGGGGTGTTCTCTCCTCTTGAGAGAGTGGCCGTGCCATCCCTTTTTCCCCACAGGACTGCTGTCGCCTGTGCATTTATTTTCTCTTCCAGCCACAACAAGGCGGACTCTGCTGGCCGGAGTCCGCCCCAGCGAGGTGGCTTTGCATCGTGGCAGCTACACCTCAGCTGGTAGTTATCTCCGGACGGTCTGAGAAGAGGCCCCTCTGGCTGTGCCGCTCAGACACTTGGACTTCTCGTGGCCTTCCATCACCCGTCTCCGTGGGTCTGTGTCTGACATGTCCAGACCGCTCAGAACACTCACGGGCAGTTGAACCTGCTTCCCGACCTGTGCCTCCTTCAGCCCGACCCACCCGTTGAGAATGGCTGTTTACCATGAGTCTTCTCTTGCCCAATCTGCATGTCACTAACCTGAATGCTAGAGGTGGCACGAGTATTGACTGTTGTCTCTATTTTAAACATGCCCCTGGGGTTCTTCAAGTCACTTTTCACTGTGTGACAGCTTTTCCCTGCCAGCCAACGTGAGCTAAGCTTTTCAAGTGAACATGGAAAAACTGGTAAAATCTATACCCCTTGCTGTCTGAGTGTGAAGCCCGCACTTTCTGACCACAAAGCTCAGACACGTGGTCCCACCTGCGTGAGCGCGCTCACGGGGACTACGTATTTAAAATCCAAACGTCTCTGTAAAGGCAACTTGTGTTAAGTATAAAAGTCTCCATAAACACTAAACCGGGTTTTGTGGAAAACATCCAGCTATAGCACCTCGACTGTCTGCGAAGACAAAAGTATGTCTATGAAGCCCTGGCTGGCGTAGCTCAGTGGATTGAGCACGGGCTGCGAACCAAAGTGTCAGAGGTTCGATTCCCAGTCAGGGTACATGCCTGGGTTGCAGGCCATGACTCCCAGCAACTGCACATTGATGTATCTCTCTCTTTCTCCCTCCCTTCCCTCTCTAAAAATAAATAAATAAAATCTTTAAAAAAGAAACAGTAATTATCAACTGTTTTTTTTTTAAAAAGTATGTCTATGAAAAGAATACTTTCACACGTCAAATTTCAAACTTTTGTTTACCGGATTTAAAATCAAAAGTAGGATAGAAAATAAAGAAGACACTTCAATTTTAGAATAATCTGTGAGAAGGCAAGATTTGTCTTACTATGTACAAAGTAAATATTTGTCTTACCATGTGCAAACTTAGCCCTACTTCAAGATTCAGTAGATAAGTTCCCAGATGAATTGTACCAACGAAGACCCTTAAGTTTCAGTAACTGGAGTGGCAAGGACATTCTAGACAATTAGTTTAGCAATGTAATATGCAAATTCTCCAACAGAGTAGACGGAAGGATTCTAATTCATTGCAAAATGCAGTATCTTTCTTTTCGTCTTTTAAAACCAGTTTTGCAGCTTCTCAACTCCTAATTTATTTAAACATGCTCATTTTATTTTCTTAGTAAAAAAAAATAGATATTCTTAAATAAGGCAATTAGGCTATTCAATCAAAATATTTAATTTCTTTCCTGTAAAAAGAGAATGTTTGCCTTCCCTTCATCATTCCACAGTTATTTTAAGCCACCTTCTCATCTCTTTAGCTACTTTTGGCAGGAAAAAATCAGACGCATTCGGCTTCATTCACACTCTGGTTCACGACTCCTTCCTGGATCTGCCAACTGCTTGAAGGAAGTCCAGCCGTTATCCTTGGGGTACAAGAAAAGTAAATAATCCCAATTCCAATCAAACAGAATTACCTGTAGGAAGTAACTGTTCTAATCCCAGCAACAAGCAGCTCAATCCCAAGTTCATCGAGCTGCGAATGCTTATTTCTGATGTTTCATTGTCAACACGTCTCACAAATGGCCGTGTGGCCCAGAGGGGCCTCTGAGAAGAGCCCCCAATTGCTCTGCCCCTTCGCCTCGTTTTCTCTGATGTCAGGCACCTGTTTGGACGGGCGAACCCCTACCTGGCTCTGTTACCCATCTCCTGCGTGCGTTCTTTCCTCAGCACTCACAGTCTGCCCCCGTTACCTGCTCGGGTCCCTCCCAGACGGCGAATCCCAGGTGACACAGAGAATCCATGAGTGGCACACACAGTGCAGGGTGCCTCCCCAGCTCACACCCATCGCCCGCTGAGGTCTGCCTCGGGTCCAACCCCTTCGTGGTAACAGGGCTGGGTGTACGGCCCAGCCATCGTCTCGGCCCTACAAGGAAGTGATGCTGGGAAGGAAAACTCTCCTCGTTCCTCACTACAAGGATACAACCCCTGGACGCCTGTAGCTCTGTTTCCTGGTCCATTTACAGCAGAAAGGCAGGAGAGAAGCAGATGCGGGAGATTAGGAGATAATCCTGTGAATCACTCCCTGGAGCCAGCTGAGCTGGCAGACGGGGCCCATGCCCTCTGTGGAGTATGAAAATACATTCATTCTTTCAGATTAAAGTATTAAATGGGATTTCATCGGTTGTGTGTCTCTTACAGTGGAAAGAATCCTGACTAGTTTTAAAAGGGTGGGGTTCTTCTGGGAACAAAGCTGGGCATAAGCCTCAGGCACACTGTCAAGCAGGACCAACTGGAGATTTGCCATTTTGGGGGGGTGGGGAGGTGGCGGCAGTGACTGGAAAGGAAAACAGGGGACAAGGACAAGAGAAGGAAAATCCAAAGCTTGGGATGTCGGTGTAAGCAGAGGTAGTAGGCAAGCCATCTCCAGAGCTTTATGTATCGGAGGACGTGCAGAGCCCAGGACAGGTGAGGGAGGTGTGGCAGCAGGTGGGTCTCGCAGATTTGACGTTTGGGAACCAGGCTAACAGGTAATGAATGACTTGGTAAAGGAAAAGAAGCCGTAAGTAGTCAGAAGTTGGTACACCACAGTCCTACCAGGCCTGAGCAGAAGACCAACAGATACAGATTCCTGGAACCGTTACATTCACTGCACCTGGGGCTGGAGTGCTCCCAGAGGCTCAGCCGGAACCGAGTGAGTTCCACGCACAGGTATCTGTGGCCTCCACCTTTCCTCGCTCCACGACCCTTCAATTGCCAATGTTTGGGGTTTGTTTTGGTGGGGTTTTTTTAGGCTTGAATTTCATGCAGACCCCTCAGTACAATCTCTTTCCACTTCTTAACAGATCAGAAGGAGATTCTTCCTACCCTCTCAACTCCAAGTGTCCGAGTAGATCAGGTTCCAAATAATTGTTCGTGTGAGTTAAAAACGTCCTTCTTCAAAATATATGTGGGCTTAGTAAATTTTTTTAGGGTGGGTCTGGGAGCCCAACCACAAAGGAGATTGTTGCTATGGGAAGTGGACTCTGAACTGGGACTCAGGACCCACTGTGAGCACACTTCTCCACGCCCAGCTTCAGGCCCAAAGCCACGGCCACGGCAGACGGAACACGGCAGGACTGGGCAAATCCTGCCTTGCAGCTCTAACAGCCAGGGAAAAGGGAGTCTGGGAAGATCTAGTCATCTATTGCCCTAAAACAAACCACTCCTACACCATTCTACTCTACAGGGGTGGGCAGAAGTAAGTGTACAGTTGTTCATGTGGACAATACAATAATTAATAATACCAGAATAAACTCTGTTTCACATACTCACAATCTGTAAGCCTGCTTTTGCACCCTTGTATTTCATACTCCTGGGGGTCAAGCATTTAGGTAACAATTCGCTGAGTAATTCTGCTCAGAGTTGTGCCTGGTAGTCTCGCTCCTTAAACCTTGAAGATCCCGAGCCCTTCACTCACAGGCCTGAAATCTCGGCAAGAATAGCTGCAAGGCTGGGCTCCGCCCTGGCCGGTGTGGCTCCGCCCATCAAGCGTTGGCCTGTGAACCAAAAGGTTGGTGGTTCAATTCCCAGTCAGGGCACATGCCTGGGTTGCGGGTTTGGTCCCCCATCAGGGCATGTGCAAGAAGCAATCGATCAATGTTTCTCTACCTCTCTTTCTCCCCACCTTCCCCTCTCTCCAAAATAAATAAATAAAGACATTTTTTTAAAAGCCTGGGCTCAGCTGGGCCCCTCCCCTTCTCCATGGTGTCTCAGAGCCTCTCCGTATATTCCCTGCAGTGGGGTCGGAACTACACAGAGTCCCTCTTACACGGTGCATGGTCCCTCTTGCTCCTCTTACACGGCATCCAGACCGCCACGAGCATAAAGTCAGAGCTGCCTGTCCTCTCCGGGGCTGGGGCCGGGCTGGCGGAGCTGCCGGTGTCACAGTGTGTCAGTCAAACTAACGCGGGCCGGCCCAGATTCACAGGGAGAGACAATGGACCTTCCCCTTTCCAGGAGAGGGGTGTCAAAGAATTTTCCGCCATTCTTAATTCACAGCGGTGCTCCTTGAGGACTCTTAAAGGAGCCACACACTCCCAATAGCCTCAGCTCAGGGGTCTTGCCTTGTTTCAATGTTCACATTCTATCCTAAACCCCATTTCTACTAATGTCTTCAGGAGCGTTCAACAAGTCCTCATTTGTTCACTATCCATTGGGAGAGAATAGCATTCCAGGAACAGTGCCCGGCCCTGGGCACTGTAACGATAAGCAAGGCAGACAGATTACACTCCATTATATGGGTTACACTCTGACGGGTAGTGTAAGAAAGTAAAAAGCAATCAGCATAGCCTCTGACAAGTTCCAAGATGGGGTGTTTTGAGCATGAAACATGTCCCAAAGGAGGTGACATATAAGGGTGACCTACAAGATCAGCAGGAGCCGGTCAGACGAGGAGGGAAGAGTATTTGAGGCAGAGAGAGCAATGTGCAAAGGACTGAAGTTTTTATAGGCTGCGTGGCGTCGATCTGCTTCTGGAATAGAGTTGAAATGGGGGAGGGGGTCCGTAAAGGAGGAAGTAGCTGAAAGAGGAGGCTGGAGAAGGAATCGGGAACTAAATCAAGAAGAGCCTTGTAATCATTTTAGGAAATCAGAACTCGATTCTTATGATGGGGACCCATGAATAACAGAGGACGGAGAAGGATTCGAGCAGAGAAAAGGCATGGCTGGATTTGTGTTTTTAAAAGATCTGCCCGCCGCTGCAGAGGGAATGCCCTCGTGGCTACAAAGCTGGTGGCGCAAATGCTTAGCAGATGGTGCAAGCATATAGGGGAGAGGTCACAGCGGCCTGATGGGGCAGCGCAGTCAGCGAAGGAAAAGAGTGGGTCCTCACTTTGAAAGGACAAATTATGTGGACACGGTGACTGGATGTAGATGGCAAGGGAGGGCAGAGAGGAAAGGCCACTGCCCAGACTGTGATTTAAGTTTTGGGGAAGATGGGGTTGCCGGCCCTTCCCCGAGGCAGGGAACACAGGAGACAAGTCTGGTTTGGAGGCATTGAACTTGAGATACCAGTGAGGCCCCCACATAGAGATGTCCAATATGTGGCGAGAAGAAACCCTTCGAAGGAGATTAAAAAGGCAGGGCCAAAGGAGTGAAAGAAAAGACAAGCAAGGGAACGCCACCGGAACCAAAGGGTCGATGTCCAGGACAGAGTGAGTGGTCAGTGGTTTCAAACCCACTTCCCGCGTACCAGGCACTGAGCTGGGAAACGGGGCCCAGGAATGGCTGGGCCGCTCTCCCTGCCCCTGGAAACATTATCGGGTTCCTTCCCCGTGTCCGATCCCTACCTTGGCTCCTTCAGGACTGAAATTTTTGCCTCCCCCCCCCCCCAATTCTCCTGGAACCTGAAGTCCTGGCCCAAATCCCAGCGTGCATGGCAAGGCACCCAGCCACGCTGACTCTCATTATGTCTCACACATCATCCCTGACGCCGCGGTGCTCGACTGCCCGCTGCTGGACATCGCCCTCCTCCCTTCCTCTGTTCAGCCGAGACCTTGTGTTTCCAGACCCGTTACAACCCGACTGACTCTGTTTGTAACCGAGTGCAAAGACCGACCCTCCTTCCCCCCGCCCCCGCGCAGCACGGGCCACCTGTTCCCATGAGCACAATGACCCCAAGTTGGACGTACACGTGACAGAGGACCCGTTTTCTTGAGGATGAGCTCAAAGGGACTCAAGGTTTCTTCCCAGCCAAGAGTTCTCTCCTTCCTGTAACTCTGGCAGCTCCTTTGTGTCTTCCCTTCAGAAAGGTTCTGTGAAGTTTCTCACTTCTTTTAGAGGACGTTTATCAGCAGGGTCATGACCCCGCAGTACGTGGGACAGGCGGGTTCTATTCACTGCTGAAGTGCTCAGCCTTTCCTCCCATTGTACCCTGCGCGTCAGGCTCCCTGAGGGGCGGGAAATCAGGGCAGGCCACGGAATCGTCTGTTCCCTGGCTCTGCAATAGCACCTGGCAGATGGAACCTTATGGCTGGGCTTTCTGGAAAAAGGCATCCTTCCCTGCCATTGGCAGGAATTTAGGGCAGCTCCTTTCTGGCTCATAAAGTTGTCCTTGGTAAACACTGTAATTTGGGCTGTCTGGTCCTGTCTCAATTTTCCCTGGGAAAGGAAGCCGAGCCTCGGCATAGATGATGCACGATACACGGGTAATCACTGGAGAACATACTTCAGCAAATCACTTTCTTTGTAACACACATGATTTTTTCCCCCATCTATGCTTTGCCTGCATGGTGTTAGGTGGGCAGGCAGCCACTGCCGGCAGTTTTATGGAGAGAGGGGAGCGTATTGAGGAAAAGCCAGGCTATGATTTTTTTAATTTGTGGTGAAAAATTCACATAGAGTTTACAAAGTGCTGGTTGTGCTTTTAACCCCGAAAGCACACGAGGGAACGTAATGATGGTGCAATTCAGCGTATATCAAATACTTCAGAAGAGGGAAGTCGCATCACACAGGAGGGTGACCTTCGAAAGAGCAGCTCATAAATCCAAATCTGCAAATAGGCAAAATTATTTCTTAACATGTCTTAAGTGCTGATGTAACAGGGTGCAGCCAAGAGGGGGGCCCCAAATAGGGATTTGGAATGGGGCCCAGAACTCAAGGTATTCAGGAAATATTAGGATGTCCTCACCACCACCCGCCCCCGACAGGTGTGGGTTGGGGGAAGGGACACATGGAGCAGGGCCTTTGAGAGCTGTTTTGCATAGCAACAGCTTTGCAGCTAACCTCTGGTGTGGTCATTTAACACATCTATAACCTTTAACCGGTTGCATAGATATGTTAAATAGCTGTGGCCATGCTCTGAGCCAGGGGAATGGAAGTAACTTCCCTACCAAGGTGTAACTGGGGGGCAGGTCCCCCAAGTTACAGCACCTGTGTGAGAGCTTGGAGAAGATTGGCTCCAGGACATGGGGCCACACCTGCCCAGACTCACGATAGCAGCCCAGTGAAGCTGGAAGGATATGGGAATGCTGGCAAGTGTAGCTGATGGTGGGAGGAGTCGGAAATGGGGCTGCAGAGGAAGACTGGCTCGGGGATTTAAACCCAGGGGCAGCAGCCATTGAGGGGAGAACCAATCAGTCTTTAGCAGAGTGGGGACTCCTGCAGCCCTGCGAGAATCACCCATGCAGTTTAGCCAAGAACCACCACTTGGCTTTGGCAGAGTGGCGACCCCCTCTCCTCGCAGCCATTGAGGAGGGAGAACCACGCAATTTTGGCCGAGTGCAGACTCCTGCAGCCACTGTGCAGAGAGGACTATGTGGCTGTGGCAATAGGATGCAAAGCCACATGGCTTTGCCAGAGTGGGGACCCCCACAGCATTAGTAGGGGGAACCGCCACCTGGCTTTAGCAGAGATCCTGGCAACACAGTTGGTGGTGCTGGGAACCCAGGGAGGCCTACCAGCTGAGATAGATTACTGGGAAGAACCAGAGGCTACCTGAACCACGGACTTCTATTTCTTTTCCTGAGATACAGTACCCCAGACTGGGCAAAGGGGGAAGGAAGGACTGTGTGTGTTCATGAGTGTTTTAAGGAACTTTGGGATTTTGATGAAGACATGAGGTCACTACTTTAAGTCTGTACAGCATTAAATAGACATTTCCTTTCCTTTTCACGAATCTCTGGCATTGAGAGATGTCTTTCCTAAAAGGCGGCGGACATAACGAACCCGGGGGGTTCCTTTCGGGTAACAGTACATCGCCCTTTGCCTCCCCATGTTGTTCTGTAACGCTGACAATGTTTCATGGTGTGATCTGAGTGTACTTTTAATACACTGAGAACGGGCACTTTTTCTCACAGAGTTCACGTAGATCACCGCACCGAGAGCACACCCGGTTCAAGGATCTCCCTGGGCCGTCTGAGAACTCCCCGCTGGACGGAGGAATGAATAGAGCCCCACCCAGGACGCCTCCAGCTGGCTTGCAGGCCAAGGAGTGGCCTGGACCACAGAGTGGCCTGGACCACGGAGTGGCCGGGACCACGGAGTGAGTAGAAGCCCCAGTGCAAAGCGCTGGTAGCAAACAGTGGGAAACAACGGCAGTTAGGTCAACCTCATCCGAGCTGAAACGCGGTCTGTGCAACAACGCAATCCTGCGAAACGAAGGAACGGCCGACAGGGTTGCACCCAGTGAGAGGCAGTTCAGTACGAGGATCAAGACTGCACAAGTCCGATCTGGGTCCCACTCACAGCTGAGTAGATTTTGGTTTATTAACCTACAAAGCAAAAAGAGCTTGCATCAAATTGATCCCATCCAAAAATTCAGAAAAACATCTCTAGGCTATCTCATGTGTGGTCATGGACAAGAAAAATGTGACACATTTCGGGGGACCTCCACTTTGGTCCAAAGCTACCGCCGATCCCAGGGACCACTGCAGGATCACACCACGGTTTCTCCTGAACTTACATGGCAGTCCTTACGCCTCAGTCCAAAATAGTCACTCCTCAGATAATTCTGCTTTCACACTGAACCTCAGCAGTAGTTTAGATCTTCTCACAGATGGTGCCAATTAGACAAGTACTAGAAGGATTTCATCCCTACCTTTGCTTTGCTGTTGTTGCTTCAGGCAGAACACGGGGGGGGGGGGGGAGGCGAGGGGAGTGTGGGCTTTAGTGGGGACAAGTGTGGCCGTGAAACCTCCCACTTCCACTTACTGTCTCCGTGACTTTGGGCAACTCTAATTGCCTCTGTAAGTAAAACGGGGCTCATACTGTCTGTTTCAAAGCCTGTTGTGAAGATTACATAATACAGTCTAAATTGCTCATATCGCCTAAGCCAGTGGTTCTCAAACTTAATTTGCATGAGAATCGCTTTGGGAGCTTGACAAAAGCAGCAGAGCCTTCAGAGGTGCCGATTCAAAAGGTCTGGGAGGAGTCTGATAATCCACATCTATTAACAAACACCTCAGGCAATTTGTTTCAGGAGTTACAGAGAACATACCTTGAGAAGCACATCAGTCACTAATAGATGTTAATTCATTTTCTCTCCCTTCCAGGAAGCTATTTCTAGCAAGTGCTGGGATTGGACTTTGGAATGAGACATTTCCCCACCGGTAGTTAGGTCAGAGCTCTGCTAAGGAGCTCAAAGGCCCAGCTGCACTGCTCCGTCAGTCACTGCCCTCGCACTGTCCATACTCAGCAGGCAGAAGCCCTGGGACCACAACTGACCCCCTTCGCATCCACGCAGTCAATGAACTTCCACGGAAGGCCTGACGTACGCCAGGCACATTTCTAAGGCAGCCGTCAGCAAACTGTGGCCCAGGAGCCAAATCCGACCTGCTGCCTGTATTTATCAATAAAGTTTTATTGGAGCAGAGCCATGTTCACATGCATACACGTTGTCCACAGCTGCTTTCGTGCTACAATGGCGGAGTTTTTCACAACAATGGCAGAGTTTGGACGGAGGCTGTATGGCCCTCAGAGCTTAAATTATTTACCATCTTGTTTTCCCACCCCCCCCCCAAAAAGTTTGCTGACCCTGTTCTAGAGATGCATTTTTTCACATAATATCCCTTTATTAGTCCATTATTTCTTATTCCATCTTCCTAAACATCTAGCATTTCCTCTTCAACTAAATAAGTCCCAACACTACAAACTTGAAATTTCTACTTCAGAGTCCACGAAGAGAGTATTCAAAAACACGAACAGTTTAAAGTTCACCATTTATTTCATTAGATTGAGCCTTAAGGAAATATGGAGTCATATCAGTTTGGACTCTACACCATAAACGAACTTTTGCTGATGTCAACAGGACATGGAATTTGTTGGAGTTACATGTAATGGCTAAAATAGTGAATAAGCCAGAATCCTAGACAACTGCGTCAGGAATGCTGGAGTCCCAGGCAGTGGGAACGTCCGGGCTCCAGGGATCAGGGTAATGAATGACCGGCTGGATCGGCGTGCCCAGTCCGCGTGTCATTTCTGCAAAATTCAAAGTCCCAGAGGGAAGTGTCTACTTAGCCTAAGCTCAATGCATGTCGACCCCCTAGATGTGGGCAGGGCCCCCCGACTTCCTCCCCACCAAAAGGGCCCACTGTGGCAGAGAGGACAGTCCCTGGAAGAGAAAGGAGGGTGCCATTAGGGGACAGTGATGATGTAACCAGGCAAGGAAACGCCAAGCACCCACGTCAGCGCTCTGAGCAAGGCGAGACGGGAGCTCAAATCCTGTCTCCAAGGTGCCCTTCAGGCTTCGGTGGAAAAGGCGGTGAGAGCCCTGAAATGAGTTCCTTTTCAGGAAGCTCACCTTTTACATCACTATTACACCGGTTTTTGTTTGAACCTCGGCTGTTTCATTTTTTACCTTTCTGAAACTTCATCTCACCTATTTCTTACACCTATGAACCAGGTAGTGACCCTTTGGTCAGAGTGGTGCTCTCGCCGTGGTACACAGGAGCCCGGCTCAGCATTTGGAATTCTGTCCCGTCCCTTCCTCCTGACTGGGCCCCAGAGGGCTGGACGGTTGTCAGATATGAAAAACGTACAGTTACTGCCTGTGTTTCTCTCCTAGTTCCCCTTTTGACCAATAGTCAAGATCACTAACTAGAGATAGAACGGGGCCAGTGGCCAAGACTGCTCTTAGTTTATTTAACAAATACTGTACTTAACTCCTTAATATGTGCCAATGTCCTAAACCCTTTATAAATATTAATTTATCAACAACACTAAGAGGTGGATACCATGGTGAACTCATTTTGTAGATTGCAAAACTGAGTAAAAGAAATGTAAAGTCACTTAACAGTCTCCCCGAGGACACATGCCCAAGCAAGTGACAGAGCTAGTGTTTTAATCCAATTTTTTTTCCCCAAGCCATGCTGCCACGCAAATAGTATGAGGTTAACCGATCCACAGAGAGACTGGAGACGTGGCATTGACCATATTAGCAACTAAAGACCATGAACAGTTTCATTCTCTGGAGTTCAGCTTTGTGCAATTCCTCAGAGCAAAGTGGTAGTAAAAAAAAAATAATCTGATTACCAGCATCTGCCGATGCCTGACTCAGTTAAGTGATCTACAACCTGTGGTTTGGCCTTTTTATTTTCATTTATTTATTCATACAACAAACATGTACAGAGACTGCTGTGTCCAGGCAGCCCTCAAGGCGTTGGCGATAGACAGAGGTGGAAGTCTGTGATATTGGAGGAGGGTGTCTAATGGAGACCTGAAGGGGTCGCTCTTGCGAGAAAACCCTACAGACTTTGCAGAAGTTGGCCACGTGGGGAGGGATGGTGACTGGCAGGGCGGCCTCCGAAAGCGGGGAGCTTGTGTCCAGACCCTAAGGCAGGGAACAGGGCAGTGACCCTGGCCGTCATAGGGGAAGCACCCCAGACTAGAGTCTAGACCTGGAGGGTCCAATCTGGTGCCCGTCAGTCACAGGTGGGTATTTAAATTTTCTTTTGTTTCTTTTTAGAGAAAGGGGAAGGGAAGGAGAAAGAGGGAGAGAAACATCAATGTTTGGTTGTCTCTCACGCGCCCCCTACTGGGGACCACAAGGCAGGCAAGAGCCCTGACTGGGAATCCAAACTGCGACACTTTGGTTCACAGGTGGGCACTCAATCCACTGAGCCACCCCAGCCAGGGCAGTGGGCATTTAAATTTAATCCATTTCAATTAACTGCAATTAAAATTTAGTTTCTCAGTTGCACTAGTGATACGTCAGGCGCTCACTAGTTGCATGTGACTATGGCTCGCTGCCCTGTTGGACCGGGCAGACAGAGAAACATTCCGTTATCACAGGAAGTTCTGCTTGGACAGATCCAGTCTAGACGGTCAGCATGGGGTGCCGTTTAGAAATGTTAATCTTCAAGTCAGACCCCAAAACCAGTAAAACAAAATCCCTGGGGATGGAGCCTGGGAGTCTTAAAATTTTTTAAGGCTTTATTTTTTATTTATTTATTTTTAGAGAGGGAAGGGAGGGGGAGAGAGAGAGAGAGAAACATCAATGTGCGGTTGCTGGGGGTCATGGCCTGCAACCCAGGCATGTACCCTGGCTGGGAATCGAACCTGCGACATTTTGGTTCGCAGCCCACGCTCAATCCACTGAGCTACACCAGCCAGGGGAATCTGAATTTTTAACATGTCCCCAGGTAATTCTGATTGGAAACCAGGAGTAGCAACTGTGAGTAGAAAAGTCCTGGAGATTACGACATCCTTCAAAAGGAGAGAAGGAAGGAATTCAAGTTAGCAGCCTTCAAACTTTTCTCCGTTATGTTGCCAGTACCTCAGGTCTCCTCTTGCCGACGACCTCCCCCTGGCCAGCTAACGACCTGCAGACATCACTGGCTCAGGGCTCCCCCTTTTTGGAGCCCAGCCCCTTTCCCGCTCTCCCTCTCCTCACATTTCACCTGCAAAGCTCTTATCATTGTCCGCAGCTGCCCATGCAGGCCCCTGAGCTCCCCAAAGGCAGAGGCCGTGCGCGCTTAACTGATCACTGTATGCTCAGCACCTGGTAGTGCGCCTAGCTCGCGGCAGCCACTTCACACACATTCGTGGAATGAGTGGATACTTTAGAAAGATCATCGGCAGCAGCAGAGTGGAAAATGACTTGGGGTAGGCTTGCCGCTGGCAAGGCATGAAGCGGAGCGCCAAGCTGGGAGCAGGAGTGCAGGTGAGTGGCGCTGTGATGCACACAGGGGCAGTGGCCTTGAGACTGGAGAGGTGGGGAGGAATCTAAGAAACATTCAAGAGGGAAAAAGAGCCAGCAAGAACTGCAGAATCTTCAGGTGGGTGAATCTGCACCACCTGTCATTTTCTACCTCTTGATTCTTGTGCTCCCGTCACCCCATCCTTCTAGATGCCGACGGTCCCTTCTCTCTGATTCATCATCCTTTGGCTAGTCTTATTCCCACCGGGTGGTTTTGGGTCTGTGCTACATTTTAATGGACGCAAGCCTCAAATGCCAGGCGCCAAGAACCATAGGAATCCTCAGTGAACTTTCCTCGCCGGCTCCCTCTCAATCTATAAGCCCCAGTTTGGTTTTTCTGCCAAGGAGAAGAATGAAACTCTGCGGGAAGCTCATTTGTTCAAAAGCAGGGCGTCCGACAAGCTCTGGGCTTGCTTCCTCTGGAAATGCCAGATCTCTGGGGACAGAGAACTCTTGAAAAGGTTGTCTAAACAGCTAGCTAGCTCCTCTTCGCCTACTCCTAATTCCACTACAGCCCGGCAGCCTACCCTGAGGCCATGTGACCTATCATTACAAATGGGATTGAATTGCAAATCCTATGTTTTATCTCTATTTGCCTTGCTTTATCACCCAGGATCTGCATAATCAGCCCCTGCATCAGTCTCTTGCTTTCTCCGCGGTCCGAAGGCCAGCACAGAAGAAGCACACGAGCTCACATTACCCTCTACCCAGAGCGACCTGAGCACCCAGCCTGGAGCCTCTCTGTCTCCCTGCCCCCTCTCCAAGGCCTCCAGAAGCACGCAGGCTCTCAGGAAGTCATTCCCTTAAATTAACAAATTGAATTGCTTTGCTTTCTTCAGAACACCTTCCCATTACCTAACCTCCCTCCGACAGACAGGACGGCCATTCCCTGAAACAGCTACCCTATTAACCCATTTCAGTTTTCTCTTTAACTTGCAGATCCGCACCCTCCGCGCCTGCGCGCACAAGCAAGCATCCTTCCTTCTCGCGGCGCTACTCACCTACCTCGTGTTCCTCCTGGAAAATGGAGCAGCCCAGGGTTCTGGCTCAAGGTGGTGAGGTAGGAGCAACCCGGGCTCACCTGTTCCCATGGACACGCTGAATCTGCGACTGAACACGGGAAACGTCCTCTGAAAACAAAGACCTAAAAACTCTCCGATCCTACGAGTGGGGTGAGCGAGAGAGACCCCCCGCAAAGCCGGTAGGCAGGCGGACCACCGCGTGGCCCCAAGCCCCAAACCCAGCCCCACAGCAGCAGTGACCCCTAGTCCGGAGCAGACTCAAAAACAGGGGCTTCTCGGTGAGGAGTGAAGCTTTTGGCGCACCTCGGGCACCCCAGCTTGTGAGGCCCGCACCTGGGAGAGGGCTCCCTAAAACACCTGACTTTGAAAACCACTGGAGCTCCTGCCGGGGAGACCCCCAAGGCCTCAGCACCTGAGAAAGAGCTCTTAAACGGTATGGGCGGGGACTCGCCCGCCCCAGAGCCCAGGGCTGAGGCTCAGATGCGCAGATGCGCCAATGGAGAGCCCCCCCCCCCCCGGGGCCTCCTGGGACGCAGGCCCATTGCCTAATCTTATAGCCCCAGCCGTGGGGTACGCAGGGGACGCTGCACTGCACGGGCCTGCGCGCTGGGTGCCTTCTCGCTCTCCTCTGCCTCGTTTCCCCTGCGGCACCATCTCTGCGCTCTCCCTGTCCCTTGCGCGGGAGCACCAGGCTCTCCGGAGGGGACCTTCTACACACATGTCCTTGCCCTGGTTTCACGGCTGCCACCCAGGGGTCACCCTTGATCACCTGGCTCTGGAGGCCAGGGGAGCCTCCCATCCTGGGCCCCTGGCTGTTACAGTCGGAGAGACGGTTCTTGGCAGACCGGCACCCCCAGGGCACCGCACAGTTGGAGACTGAAACACACCCCCAGGCTTTGGGCGACCTGAGGGTGGGCTTCTGGTCTGGCACACAAGCGGGCGCTCATTGACGTGACCTGCTCGCAGGACGCAGAGGGTCAGCCTGGTGCACCCACCTGCGAGTGAGACAGTGGCTGCCGGCTCTGCTGGGAGTGGGGCTAAACTACCACCGGGGTCCTTTCCTTTGATCTCGGCAATCCTCACAGCAGCTGGGGAATAGGCGAAGCACCTGCAGGCGGTCTGCGTGGGGCACCGTCAGCCTCCAAGACTTCTAAATGGCGCGATATTCCTCACAGGGGGCGGAGTCAGTTGTCGGAGGGTGTGAGAAGGGGAACATCTTGAGACATTGCAGTGGTTTGTGGCCCTCCGCAGAGCCGCAGACGGTAATCAGATGTACAGCACATCTATGGTGGTACATTCTTCTGGGAAGAAAGACAATTAGGGAAAAAACTCCCAAAAGATTCCTTAGAGGGATGATACAACATAATAATAATAAAGATGGAGAAACCCTGCAACAGAGTGTAATCTCTTTGTTCTCTGAGGTCCTAATCCCCTGCTTGCCACATCAATTAATTGTGCGTGTGTTCACAGCCATTGTCTACCCCCCCTCGGCGCGCAGAGCAGGGGCGTGGAATGAATTGTAGCTGCTCCCTGTCTGTGGAATTTAGACTATGACACAACGTCAGCAGCTGCCCCAGGTCCTGGGGACATTCCCACCGGGACCTGTTTAGTTCCTCATGGATTAGAAGGTAAGGTTTTCCCCAGAGACCCTCATCTCCATCCAAAGTGGTCAAGTGCAAAGTGTTCAAAGCTCTCAGTTCAGGAAGCTGACCATATCCAGTGCTGGCCAGTGAGCTGCCCTGCGTTTCTCCTACTCCACCTCCTGGTCCCGAAAAGGGAGCTTTCCTCCCTTTCCCACGCCGCCCCTGTCTGTCTGTCTGTCTGCCCAGTGTCACGGACCGCCTCTTCCCCCTTTTCTGCCAGCTGCCCGTGCCACCCGACCCCTCGGTTCTGACACACGGACTGTGCAACCCAGCACTTGCGGGTCGCTGCACTGCGTCTCTCAGCTCCAAGCCCACTCTCCGCTGGGTCTTGTGACGCTGCGGCCACCTTGGCTGGTTGGCTCCCAGGTGGGTTCTGGCGGGGACCTGCTCATTAAAGACAGGCTGGTGGCAGGCAGAGGGCGCACCCCTTCTGAGTGCTTGCTGTCCCCGTCAGGGTCACCTCGGTCCTTCTTCTTGCCTTTCCAGGTCCCCAGTTCCTTATCAATTCTCTCCAGTAAGATAACTGGTGTGACTGCCAGTTTTCCAACCAGAGATCAGGCTCTGAAGATTAGTATGTTGCTCTTGGTGTGGGGCGTCTCTGATTCTATGTTGTGACTTTTGAAGAAATTGGGGAGGCGGGGGTCCCTGCCTTCAGAGCAGCAGAGAGAAAAAGCCGATGCAAAGGGAAACACACAGGGAAGGACCAGAGTCACACCGAGAGATCGAGACCACAGAATTGTGTGCAAGTCGCAACCCCCAGCACCTGTCAACGTGACGTCATTCGGAAAAAAGGTCTCTGTCGATGTAATAGGGTTAAGGTGAAGGTCATCCTAGACTAGGCTGGGCCCCAATCTAATGACACATCCTCATAACAAGAGGGAAATAGGGACCCAGAGACTGAGGCACATGCAGAAAAGGTCATGTGATAACAAGGGGGAAAAAGGAGCAATTGGGCTACAAATGCAGGAAATGCCGGGGACGGCCAGTACCCCCCCAAAGCTGGGAGAGGGGCAAGGGGGGAGTCTTCCTCAGCCCCTTCCTCTTGACCCTGCGGACATCTTGATGTTGAACCAGGATTCTAGGCTCCAGATCTCTGAGAAAATAAATTTCTGCTCTTTAGAGCCAAAATTTTTGGCAATGTGTTATAACAGCTCTAAGAAACTAATACTTTTTTTAAAGAAAGCAGTAAATCATTTGCTTCTTATGTGTGTCATTTCAACCTATCTATGCAAATAAGCTCTTTCCATAGTTCGGGGAAACAATTTTCACTTTCAAGGAAATGACAGGAAGGTAATATTAACCCCTGCCTGACTACCAGTTCTGAATAAACGATTCCCAGTCGTTATAAAACTTACATGTCAGCCTAAGCTCTTTTTGCATTGATACTGAAAATGCCCTCGACCATTTCTCCATCCACAACACACAATGACAGCACAACATTTTCCCCACACAGGCAGACAGACACAAATAAGACATTTTCAGGCTTTGCCCATTACTTATTTTCATTTTTTACCTAGTACCTAGAAAATGGTAATTCGCCTGCCAATGGCTTCCCGTTAACTTTCTTTTTCTCCCTTGTCTAATAATGAACATGTTTGGCAATGAGGCAATGATTTTGACCTTGAACGCCAGAGGGAAGTCTGTGTGTACTTTGCCACTGCTAATTAATGGGAGAACTTTGGAAACTTTCTTGCATTTCAGTCCAACTAGATTTCAGCTAAAGAAAGCGATGGCAATCCGACCCTCCACTGCTCCAGGATGAAAACGCATCCCCCCTCCGGACGCTGAGGCCGTCAGGGGGTGGGGCTGCCAGGCCGATTCTTCCCTGCGGTAGATCCTCCTCGGACGCCGGTTTCCAGCCCTTGCCGTGAGCGTGAGCGGAGCTGCCAAAGCGCCCTTGCCCTTGTCCTTCCACCAGCTCTACAGACCTGCTCCCTGCAGTGCCAGTGACGAACCACACTGTTTGTAAAGACGTGGCAAACCCTCTTTGTCCTGGAGAATGTTCTAGAAATGGTTTCCTTTCAAATGGCCAGACAGACATCTTCCCAGATTCTCTTGATCACTTTCATTAAGTGGCCATGGCTTCAAGACACCGAAACGTTAAGTAGAAGTCAATGATGTCTCAGTTCTTTGTCACCTCAGCCCTCCTCGTCTTCCCTCGCCCTGGGGTGCTCCAAGCCACCTGGAGAGTGAGGCAGCTGCTCTTTCTTTCTGTTTCTTTTTTTTTTTTACATTTTTTAAAGATTTTATTTATTTCTTTTTAGAGAGGGAAGGGAGGGAAAAAGAGAGAGAGAAACATCAATGTGCGGTTGCTGGGGGTTATGGCCTGCAACCCAGGCATGTGCCCTGACTGGGAATTGAACCTGTGACACTTTGGTTTGCAGCCCGAGCTCAATCCACTGAGCCACGCCAGCCAGGGCCTCTTTTTGTTTCTTTGTATCATGCCTTCGGTTTCTTCTTTCCCTTCCTCACGGGCTGAGGAAGCACCACAGTGTAGTGACTAAGCACATAGACTTCGAAGTAAAACGAAAGCCTTGGCTTTAAATTTCTGCCTCCAGCAAATCACGTAAACTTCGATGACACCAATTGTCCTCAAGTAGAAAATAGAAATGGCAGTACCAGTCTAGGTTATTTTGAGGATTAGTGAAACAGTAAGATGCTTGGCCCTCTTAACATAAGAAGTCACACCAAAAATTGTCACATCTTCCTTTGCTTGATATTTTGCCGTAATCACATTCAGATTAGACGCGAGTAAGCACTGGCACACCCTGCATTCCAGCGGCGCCTAACTGGGAAGTCTCATGGCAAATGGAAACTCCGGTGTGGTTGTAGCAGTTACAGCATATCCACACAGAGGGGCTCCCAGCATACAGGCGACAAATGGTCATCGAAAGCATGAAATGATAAGTAATTATAATAAGTCGAATACCAGATTTTAAACTACATTGTGTCTATACAAAAGACAAATAAGAGGGGAGTTAAAAATAAATATATTCACAGGGCTGCTTTCCGTTTACCTGAGTCATCAGTGAGTTTTGTTTTAGTTTTTAGTTTTATTCTTCCTGTAGAACAGTAAAGCTATTGAATTTTGCTCTGGAAATTGAACCAAGGGGCAGAATTTGTTCTTCTTTTCTCTGAGAAATATTGCAGATTTTTGTGTCTCATGAATATCCTGATTATTTCCACAGGCGCAGGAGATGGAGTGGTCACAGGTGCAGGGCTGTGCACTGTGCACGCTGGATGAGACCATCACTAAAAGCTTTGTTCTCAGTGTCACCAGGAATGGGCACCATTGTGCATTTCACAGTTGCCACCCCAGTGTGTTCAGAGAGTCAGACTCCCCCAAATGTCATGAAACAACCAATGCCCCCGTTCTAGAATGTAACTTGCATCCTGCCTTTCTCTCCTTCATCCACAGACCTGACGAGAGCAGCAGGTGTCTGGAACTACAGGACTGCTCTTGAAAGGCCCACCCAGAGCTGGCACGCCCCTGTCAAATCCCTCCTCCACACACACACTCTCCAAGGCTTCCTCTGGACTTGCTGAGACGAGACTGGCTCCTGCTCAGTCCACGTGTATTCTCCATTCTCCTCCCTCACCACTGTCACTCATCATGTCCTCTTCGCAATGACCAGAGAGAAGCATGACTCTAATAGTTTTGCCCTAAGGAAGTGACGGGTGGAATTGTCACTAACTTCCATGAGGAAGAATGCCCAAGAAGCGTGTTTCAGGAGGAAGAGGAGGCAGGATAGTGACAGCAGCTCAGTTTTGACCATATTGTGTTGGAAATATCTATTATGCATCCAAGCGAAGATGTCAAGTCAATAGTTGGATATGAGACTCTAAGCTCCTGGGAGAGGTCAAGGTTAGAGACACACATGGGATAGTGGTCAGCAGGTAGATGGCATTTGAAGCCATGAGAACAGATACAGTGACCAAGGGAGTTAGGGTAGATGGAAAAGAGAAAAACAAAGAACTGAACTCGGTGACAATTCAGCAACAATAAGATGTAGGGGAGGTGAGGAGGGATAAGCAATTGGTGTGTTTTTATTAAATTCATCTGCTTCTACATTAAACATTTCCAGGTTCTCTCGATCACTTCTATGGGGCATGTTGCCCACTCTCAGCTCCATGTTTCACTTTCCTTGTGAGAAGCAAATGACCTTAGCGTGCCACGTGGACTAGAGCCAGTCACGGCAGGAACCGTGCAGAGGAAGGAGGGACCCGTACATCCCATGATCTGATCCCCAGACTTTTATTATTACAGGCCACATGCCATTATTTTTTTGTGTGGAAAGCAAGTCACTTAAAACCCCCAACTCTTTTCATACCTGAGTCATTGCAGGTTCGGTTCTCAAAAACATGTTTACCAGGTTAAATTCTTGAACCTGAATGCAAGAACTTACATTTTCTGCCTATAGATTTCACATTATTAGATGCAGCTCATCATTAGTCAAGCAAGGTATTTTTGAATCCAGGGCTAATGATTCACTGCATTACATTTCTTAACTTTGTGTTACCACATACTTGGGAACCACGCCCGCTGAGTCGACCCATTTCCCTTTCTCCAGGCAATGTTACATTCGCCATTAGAAATCCACAGGATTTTATAAAGTTCTACCATATAAATAAACACCATTACATCAACTCTGTCATATTGAAAGACATCACCCTATTCTCCGCAGGAAACAAGGACTATCAAGGCTACATATACTTGTTGGTCAATAGAAGTTTACATGTGTGTTCTGTGCCATTGGGTCAGCTCCGACTTCGGTGACCCTGTGCGTGGGTGACGGCCACAGCGTCCTGTCCTCACGGCCCGCTCAGCTCCTGCAGACGGGTGCCTACGGCTCCTCTTGTGGCGTCAATCCATCTTGTAGCTGCTCTTCCTCCTCTCTGGCTGCCTTCTATTTTTTCCAGCATTGTTGTCTTTTCTGAAGAACCCTGCCTTCTCAAGGCGGGCCCAAAGTAGGACAGCCTCATTTTTGTCATTTTTGCCTCCAGCGATGTTTCAGGCTTAGTTTGCCCTAGGACCCAATTGTTCACCCTCCCAGCAGCCTGCAGTATGGGTAGAGCTCCAGCAACCGGAAGTACCGGATAAACGGCTTTGGTTAAAATATCAGAAATTTGGTCCTGGCTGTTATAGCTTAGTGGATTGAGCACCGGCTGTGAACCAAAGCATCACAGGTTCGATTCCCAGTCAGGGCACATGCCTGGGTTGCAGGCCATGGCCCCCAGCAACCACACATTGATGTTTCTGTCTCTCTTTCTCCCTCCCTTCCCTCTCTAAAAATAAATAAAATCTTTTTAAAGAATCAAAAATTTTATTCACTCTGTGAGAAGTATAGTCATTACCTTTTTCTTTATTAATTTCTCTCTTATTCTAGTTATATATGAACAGTATAATTTTTAAATGTAATTAAAACTGAAGGTAAACAACATGCTGATGTTTTGCCGTACATATACAGGGTAAGGCCAAAGTAGGCAGGTTTACAGTTGTTCATCTGGAAAATAATCCAATGCATAATTCATAAATAATAATACAAGAATAAGTTCTGTTTCGTGTACTCACAACTGTAGAGCTACTTGGGCCCCACCCTGGACATTGTGAAATGATTTCCAAATCGAGTTAACGTGTCCATCACTTCACATAGTTACCTTTTTGTGCGGCGAGAACACATAAGAGTTGTTCTCTTAGTAAACGTCAGGTACGTGATACAGTGTTATTAACTAGAGTCGCCACGCTGTACGTTAGATCTCCAGCAGCTTTTCACCCTCCACAACTAAAACTTTGTACCCTTTGACCAATATCTCTCCATTCACCCCACCCCCAACCCCTGGCAGCCACTTTTCTATTCTCTGCTTTTATGAATTTAATGGTTTTTTTAGATTCCACAGAAAAGTGAGACCATGTACTTTCATTTCCATGGAAAACATAATCTCCTGGAAGAAGAATGCAATGTTTCTGTTTCATAGTTGGGATCTGGAGCGGGGAAGCATTAGTTTACGTCCACAGCAGAACCTGGGGTCCGCACCCCAAGACTCATGGTGGTGGCTTTACATACCGCTGGGACTTCCTGGTGCAAACTAAAGATGCAAATAGCTTGAACCTACTAGTTGCATGACTTTAGCTATAAAATAATGACTCAGCCACTTGCACGGTACAAGTCAGTTGTACGGTTAGTTGTATAATTGTATGACCTCAGTTACAAAGCCAAAGTATGCCAGAAACAAAAAATGTGTAGTCAACAAGTTTCAAAATATTAATGACCTAAATAAGGTCTTCATGAACACCAGCAATAGCATAATTATCATATTGAAAGAATACATATCTACCTCATTTATACAGGAATTATTGTAAAGACTAAGTATATTAGTTAATGAGAATGAGAAAGAAAGAAAGAAAGAAAGAAAGAAAGAAAGAAAGAAAGAAAGAAAGAAAGAAAGAAAGAAAAAAAGAAAGAAAGAAAGGGAAAGATGTCACCTGTTACAATTTGTCTAAGTGTTCTTCAATTACTGTCAGAAAGATTTTCTGCAAGTATTTATCCTGCTGAGTTGTAAAAACATAGACAATAAAAAGTGTCCATCTTTAACTAAAGAACAAGATGTTGTGAACTACAATTGGTCGTGGCAAGTGACATACTCTGTTGCTGGCTTGATGAGAAATTTCCATCAACATTCGTCTGGCATCTGACAGAGGCTGAACAAACATATATGAAAACAAATCTAGAAGTGGGGGAAGGTATTTTAAAACAGTTTTAAACAAGTCACTGAGGTAGCTGAAGCCAGCTTTTTCACTGACAGTATCAGCCCAAACCTGGAGGTCTTACACTCCTGTTTTAAAAAGCAAATGACAGCCCTGGCTGGTGTAGCTCAGTGGATTGAGTGTGGGCTGCAAACCAGACATCGCAGGTTCTATTCCCAGTCTGGGCACATGCCTGGGTTGCAGGCCATGACCCCCAGCAACCGCACATTGATGTTTCTCTCTCTCTCTCTCCCTCCCTTCCCTCTCTAAAAAATAAATAAATAAAGGCAAATTACAGTTCAGTTCTGGGGAAAAGGGACAAAGAGTGGACCTAGGGTCCATGCAGGTAGACGTTCTAAGAATAGACCTAGACATAAAACAAGAGTCCTAAAGGTGTACACCAGCCATCCTGGGTGAACAAGGAACAGCCCCGCTGTGCAGGGGAAGACAGCAAGGAAACTTGCCCCTTTGTGTTAGACACAGAGGGATACAGCGTTCCGTGAAAATTCACAAATACAAAGGCTGGCCTTATAAGGTTCCATGCTCCTATTCATTCTATCTGTGTGGTCTGGAGGGGAAAAACCCTTAAGCTAGAAATATAACCTAAACTGATCCAAGACATCTACCAGAAACAACTACAAATTCTCCAAAGAAGTGAAATTCCAATTAAGTTCTCAAAGAATTCCTGGAGATTATGTGCCAAGGACGATGAGTTTATAGCCAGAAGTCACAGAATAACAGATGTCAGATTGTATCCAGTACTATAAAAAAGGAATGTAAAGTTAGATGAGACCCAAATAGAACTTCAGGAAGTAGAGAACATAACTATTTGAATAAGAAACTCCATGCATAGGATCAACAGCATACTAGATACAGATAAAGAAAGACTTACAGAACTAAAAGAAAATCTGGAGAAATGATCCATAATGCAATCTATAGGAAGTCACAATAGCAAAGACGACCATATTCTCACTGTCCAGAGGACACCGAGATAAATCTTTTATTAAAGAGTAATCCATTGGGAGGGAAGGAGCAGCTGTTTCCCAGGCCACCCAACCTTGTGGTGCTCGCGAGCAGAAATGTAAATGCACTCACAGCCCAGCAGCTCTTCCTCTCCCAGTGGTGGCAGCATCACACCCAGCCTGTGTCCGAAGACTCCCAGTGGTTTCTGTGCTCTCGATGATCAGATTCTTACACAGACATCTCGAGCCCGCCATTGCTCTCCCCCAACCTCCCACCTCCCACCCCGGCTCCATATGTTTAGAGGGAGATTTTCCCACTAACTGGCACACGCCCACCTTTGCCTGCTGACGGTTCAAACACGAACACCTCCCAGTGCCCTGCCTCAGCTCTGGGATGCCCCCAGTGCTCCTGAGACACCACTGATGCCTTTGAAGGGTGAGCCCTTCTCCTGTTTCTTTGCTCCCGATGGAGGCTGGTTCAATCAGTAGCTCGGGCTACTGTGTGTATCCTATCCCCAATCATTCAACAGTAGTGAGTCTTGGTAAAGAAAGTCCCCTACTCCCATTTGGGCCAAAACGTAACATAAACGACAAAGCAATGCTGCCTTGGGTTCATAATCTCTTGATAATTCATTGGGACCATTGGAAAACAGCTTTTAAAAAGATGTAAGAAACTCAAGGTCACCTTCAGTTTAAGACTGGGGTCCACCCCCTCGGGAGGGAAGGCGTTGCTGGGCAGGAAGACAGTTTCCATGAGAGACTCTGTGTCGTACTTCAATCACCACTTCCCCTCCGATCCAGAGGTATTGTTCTTTTTGTAACGTCTGGCGTCTGGCGGTCGCCTTAAGATGCACGCTTTCCCAGGGGACCACAGTGTCTGTTATTCAGATGGATGCCCGGCAAGCCCTTCCCACGGAACTCCAGTGAGGCTGGGCGTGCCTTAGACCCGGAGCGAACAAGTGCTGAATCTGAAGGTGGGGTCCCCACACCCAAGAAGTTGTCTCCTAATTTATTTGTTTAAACAGCACGAGGTATTTATCATCCTAAAGACACGCCTGTATGTGTGTATGTGTGGGGGAGGGGGTTCCTGTTGAATCCCAACATAGGGTATCTCTACAGTGTGTGCATGTGTGTGTGTGTGTTTACAGTCATGTCTGTCCTTATTCTTAGTGTTGAGAAACTGGACTTTAAAAATATGATTAGGTGCCCTGGCTGGTGTAGCTCAATAGACTGAGCACGGGCTGTGAACCACAGGGTCACCAGTTTGATTCCCAGTCCAAGCCCATGCCTAAGTTGCAGGCCAGGTCCCCAGTGGGGGCCACATGAGAGGCAACCACATATTGATGTTTCTCTCTTTCTTTCTCCCTCCCTTCCCCTCTCTCTAAAAATAAATACATAAAATCTTTTTGGAAAATAAATAAAATATGATTAGGTGACAGGATTTTGCATTTCACATGTTGCTTTACAGCTTTATTCTTGCCCTGAACTAGATTTTTCAATGTAAGACATAACCTTGAGCTTTCGGCTGAGAGTGTCTCATCGCACACAGACAAAGGAGAAATCAGGATGGGTTTAGTCCTGCTGAGATGTACTCTCAGGATTCCCTGGAATGCTGTGTGACACGATGGACAGTGACAAACGAAAGGGGTCTCTACACTCCACCGGCCGGTGCTCCCTCCAAATGGGGGCACGTTGAGCACTAAGTAAGGACACCAGTACAACGTTCCGTGTTTCTGTATTAACAAGTTTGGGTGGGGTGTTTTTTTTGTATTTGTTTTTCAGTTATTTTACTTTTAAGCCACAACTAATATCCAAGAAGAAGAAAAATAAGCACACAGCTGAGCCCAAGTTCTCTGGATCTGAATGCCAATTATCCTTTGCTGTTTTTCCCCCCCTTAAAATGCAGTTTCGCGTTAATATTAAAGAAAGTTAGACATTGTGGCTCAGAGGGAGTTTCAGGTTATTAGGGAAAATTGTTTCATGGAAGAAAACTGACACCAAAATGGTCTTTATGCAGTGTGCTGAAATGATGGTGACATTTGAGAAAAGCAGTTAAACATGACCTTCACAGGAGTCATAAGATTATACCATTTTCGGGAGAAATAAAAGGACTTTAATTATATCAAGCCTTCTTTTGGACTGCATTTTCAAATTGTGTCTACTGACTAGCATTTTAATTTATGAGACCGTTGGGCTTCGTACCTGGACATACACCAGCTTCTGTCCAGGTACTGAAGTTGTTACAGCGATTTCTTCTGCAGGCACTAAAATGATAGCATCCAACATTGCAGGAGAATGAGAATGAGAAGCTATTTACCTAATAAATGGCAGCACAGTAGGTGGACTAGGATGCGCCAGTCTCCTTTTCTTCTACGGCAAGAGACGGACTTAAAACCAAACGTGCCTCCTAATTACGCCCTCCTGGAATTTCAGGAGCTAAACAGCCCAGGAAAAACGAGAAGCGTGGAGCTCAAGGAGGAGGTGATATTACAATAGTTCCCAATATTGCTTGCAAGAGAAACTGGATTTCTTCAAAATTACTTTAGGAACTAAAGTGATTCTTCATCTTGTGACAATGCAGAGTGCTCAGCGCTGCATTTCAGAAACCATTAATAACCCATGAATCTGGGCGCCCACTGGGGAAAGGCAGACAGGGGAGCGATTTGAGAAACAGGCCGACACAGACAAATGGTGAACGTCGAGTGGATGCCGTATTTCAAACCGGAGTTCAGGTCACAATGCGCTCGTCACTGACTTCTAGCGTTCTCCACCCCAAATAGCTCTTTTTGGCTGAGGCCATTTGCTCCTTCACGTTTTGGGCATGCCAAGGAGGTCTAAAAAGAAGCTGAGCAGTCTCTGTGAGTCTGGGGGGTCTCCAGAGACCGTAATGTCATAGAGAATCAATTTTATTCCCAGCTTGACCCGATCCCATTTTCTTGTCTCCATGCCATGGGAGCCACATTCTGAGCAGGTAACTTTCCTGAGCCAGAGTGCAGACAGGCTACCCGGGGGGATGAAATTACACTACCTGGAGCAAAGTAAGTATCCGGCAGCCCTGGAGACAAGACTCCAGCCTCTGGGGATCAAACTCTCCAGCTGCCAGTGAGAGAAAATGCAATTCACATTTTCTATGTAAATGAGGAATAAAGGGCCATAGAACAGTAAACAGAAAGGGCTCCATTCACTAAGCAGTGGCAGCAGGGTGGGTGTCTGCCTTTACATTGCCTTCGCTTTCTTTCCTCTGTGTGACCCCCTTTCCAGAGAGGCTTTCTTCCAGTTGGCAGGACATCTGTCCGCAGGACACCTGTCAGCAAGACACCAAGCTACAGCCTCCCAGATCTAAACCCATGGGCAAGAGAATGACTCCATCAGAAAAGCAAACATCCCAGAATTAGATCTGATTGGAGACAAATCACCGTAGCTTAGGTGCTGTGCCATTCCTGGACCAACCCCTACAGAAAGAGAACTGTGATTCCCAGGTCGTTCAGTCTTGGATAACGTGCTACCCAGAGTAGCGTCAGTTCTGCTGCAAGCACGCAGACCAAGAGTGGGCTAGGGATGGTATCCTGGGGCAAAGTCCCCTCACATCACCCTGGCCACAGAGAGAGACCGTAGGTATATACATGCAAAAGCAATAACTGCCCATTAAGCATGATTCCAACGGTTTTCTCAGTTCTAGCTATGTGTAATCCATTGCACTTTATATGAATATGCCAACGGGCATGGGCTTCATCTCTCAACAACTCTGAAACATTAGGTCCAGGGCGGAACAGGGATGCTTGTATTTTGAAAAGACTCCGTAGATGATTCAGCAAGCAGCCAGGTCTGAATCAGTAAGTGGTCTCGATGAATTCCTTTTTAAGTGAATGTGATAAAATAATTCAGCAATTCTCCAACTTCCCAGCTGTGTGCCACTTCAACGGTGCTGAGCACACTGGAGCCCACCTACCTGCTCGCCCCCTCACCCTTCAGCAGCGGCACACACGCTCCCTCACCGGCGCCGTTTCAATAGGAGACCACTCAACAAAACCTCCTTTCTAAAGCATTCTGAACAGGACTCTGAACTCTGCTCTGCTGACAGAACTGTGCTCGTCAAGGTTTCCAGTGTGCCTCAGAACATTTCTGAAGCCTTTAGTTAATGAAAAAAACACAGCCTAAGCTAACCATGAAAAATAAGAATATGTCAAATTGGACAAACACCTAGCCTCTCCCTTCTGGTCCTTGGACTTCTCTCAGAATCGCTCTCTCCTGAGGTTACACATGGGCCTCGGCATGACGTGACGCTTTACGATCTTTAAAATAAAGAATATCACACATCCTCCTCTGACCAGCCTCCTTCCCTTCCCACTAATTTGTTTGATCATTCTTTGTCCTCGTGGAGCCTCGAGTTCATTGATACTTCTATCCTATCCGTATCCATTGGCATCTACCTGCCATAATGCCCTTCCTTACCCACATTAGATTCTAGAGTCAACAAGTTCAATGCTATGCCCAGTACCTCCCTGTCTTTTGTTTGTACGTGCCAGCCCAAGTCCTGGGCTTCCTCCACGTGTGCACTCAGGCAGCTGAATTTTGCCGGAGACAAATCCCAACATGCAGGAGTTACTGAGTCCCGGCTCTGCTCAGAGCCCTCCAGGGGCCCCTCCTCTCATTCTGATTAAGCCAAATCCTTTGCCCGCTCTAGAGCACTCTGTGATTTCTCCCGCGGTCTCCACGTTGGCCTCTTCTTCTCTCCCTGCGACCCCAGCCACTCTGAACCGCCCTGACCTCGTTGCTGATCCTTTTTCTTGCCCCAGGACATCTGCGTTGACCTTTACCAGGTATTCCCTGACCTGAAATACTCTTTCCAGATATCCGCAAGTCTCTGCTCAGGTGTCTGTTTCCCTGGCTACCCTGTCTAATGGATAACTGTCCATGTTTCTGGACCTGTCCCACCGAACATTCATTTATATGAGCGTGGCCTGTCTTCTCTGCAGGAATGTAGACCCTGTAATGACACAGAATTTGTTTTGCCTGCTGTTATATCCTGGGGCAGTACTAACCATTGATAGTTGATGAATGAGTAAGCAAATGAAGCAAGTCTATGTTTACTAGTATAAGTTCATGGTCGCTAACTTGAACTAGGCCTTAACAGAATAAGGGTAATTCCATTTTTCATGTAATCAATTCAACGTCTCACTCTCTACATGACTATTTCAAAACTCTTACTCCCTCTAAACCTCTGAGCCTCTTCCCAGCCTACCTACAGACACACCATCATATGTTTCTACACCCCGCAATCCACGCCCACCCTTCACAGCCGACAACCCTACCTGCCACTTTACAGAGATGTAGATGCTCACAGACGTGAAACTAGAGAAATACATACATTACCACATGTGTGCCATGCTTTTCTACTTCCTCCTGTTATGTGAGCCAATCCCTCCCCTTTTGGGTCGGCCTTATCGCCTCCTACCTTCTCACAAAATATCACTTTCTGAATGTTCAAATAGTTTCAACTCTGTCCCACCTTCAAACACAAAATTCTCTCTTTAGCCACCGAACCCTCCACAGTCTTCCTGTCTCCTCCTCTTCACTGCCCAACTGGTTAAAGTAGCTTCCGGCCCTTGTGTCTCTTGCCTCACTCGCCACCCACTCCTCAGGCCACTCGAGTCTGATTACAGCGTGTACCCCTCACTCCCTCACTAGAATGGCTTAGCTCAGGTCGCCCTTGACTACTTCTGCGTGGCTAGAAGACAGGGACATTTTCAGTCCTCGTCTCAGAAGAAATGCCAGCAGCATTTTGCACTATTAACTCCTTTAAAATATCCAGTCATCTTCTTTACATTTCCTCGATGTCACACCCTCCTGACTCATGCCCTCCTAACTTCCCTCTTCCCTCTTCAGCCAGGCCTCTTCTGCTCCCTTTGTGACCTCAGTATCCTCCAGGCGGCTTTCGGTATTAGCATTCCTCAAGGCTCAGCCCAGGCCTCTTGTTACTCTGTGCTTTCTTCTCTGACATCTCACGACCACTCACAAACTCCCGATGTTCACATTTAGACCTCTAGCCCTAACCTCTTCCATGAGCTCCTGGCTTACCCACCGCTCTCAACATTTTCATGTATTTTCTCCACTGGAACACCTTAAGGTCAGAGCCAATGCATCCACAACTGAACTCATCTGCTTTCCCTTCCAATCTAGTCCTTCACTCATAAATTACTCCTAGGGAGAGAGTGCCCCGTATCTAGTAGCGAAAGCCAGAAAACAGGAGTTGTCATGGACACCGCTGTCCTCCATAATTTCCTCCTATAATCCATCACCAGGTTTTGTCTGTTCTACCCTTCAACAAACACTCTCTCCTATTCTACCCTGTCCCTTCTCTCTCATTCCCGGGCTGCCATCTCAGTCTAAGACATTATCATCTGTCACCTTTTATTCTCCTTGGCTTCCCCATTTTCCTTTTGCCCCGTCCAATCTACTCTCCACATAGCAAACAAAGAGATCTCAAAAACACCATGTCTACCTAAAACCCTTTCATGGTTTCCCAATGCATTTAGGACCAAAATCTTCAACATGCTTTGTGGGACCTGAAGGAGCTGTCCCCTGCCTTCCTCTAGGGACACCGCCACCCCTATACTTCAGATACCCTGGTCTCTAGTGGTAGGAGGAGCTCCGCTCCCCACCACCCCATGGCCCCGTGCCACGCTACCCCCTTTGTATTCAAGGGCTTTCCCCATCTAACCTTGCTAATTCATTTCTCCTCTTTCCTTATTCTGCAAACCTCAGTTCTCAATTCACAGTTTAAGTTTTGCAGGAAACCTATTCTGATTGCCAGACTGAAAGGTTTTTCTGCTATATATTCCAGTAGCTCTGCATTTTCCTGCCTGGCCCTTGCCACAGTGAAGCATTATAAGCTTATATAAGTACATGATCAGCGTGGGCTTAATAAGAATGAATAGACCCATACTTTAATCCTTACTTTACTAATTGATATTTCGGTGGTCTGCAGCTTTTTGTGATTCTTCAAATTTTATGCGATGAAGGTGCACTACTTCTGTGTTTGGGAGAGAGAACAATTACTTTAAAAATAAGTACTCGCTCACTGAACAGTTGAATGAAAGCATTTGTTTTTCAGAAAGAAAAAGTACAAACACTGCCGTTATCAAAGACATCACGGTTTCGAACACCAGCTGCTGCCCGCCCCACCTCCAGAGGCCTCTGATCTAATTGGTCTGGAAGGAGGTGTAGGCACCGAGACATTTTAAAGCTCCCAGGTGGCCCCGATGCGCAGTCACGTTTGAAAAGCACTGAGGAAGAAGATGCTCCTGAAATACTTATCAATGCCCCTTTCTCCAGCTGACAGTGGGACAAGGCACCGGTAGCTGTGAATACCGCTCCCGCGGCCCTCCTAAGCAAAGATGTCAATTCTCCAAATTTGCAGAGCACGAGGCAGGGTACTCATGGCGATTAATGACTCTAAGTGGGAGATCATTTGGGCAAAACGATCCGAGGAGCATTCCTTGTTCCTGCTGATTGAGAATGTGACGCATCTGAAAGGGACACAGCACAGAGGCTCGCCCCAAGCAGCAGCCTTGAGCTCCTTTAATTAAGGAAGCAGCCAGCTTCCTGGCAGGTACGTCAGATCCACAGACGCCCTCATCCTTCAACCATTCCAAGACCGCAGCTCCCGGCTCCAAACGGCGCAGTTTCAATCTTGGTTTTACAGCTTACTAGGTTGTGATCTTGGTCAAGTTCTTTACGTTTCCTACGCCTCTTTATTTTTAATATTGGGGAAAGGGTACATTTATAACAAACTATGTAATAGTAACTATTGCAAAGGCTTGGTTTGAAGGTTAAGCAATATAATGCATGTAAAGCATTGGGCAGAGTGCCTGTTCCATAGTAAACACTGAATACACGCCAGTTACTACTTCCTCAAGTTAAAGCTGGGAATTCCTACCAAGGATTGGAAAGTATCTATTATGTTCATTTAAAATTTATTTGTAGACCAAAGAAAATCAAAGCTGAAATTGCAGAATACCTATAAGGTAATAATATTGAAAATAGAACTAAAGAATACCACTAAAGTTACATTCATATCTCTAAATCTTTATACCAATGAAGAAAAAAGACCACAGTTGGTGAAATAAGTATTCAACAATAAAATAAACCAAAGAAACCAAAGAAAACAAAAAAAAAAGAATTTAATAGAGGTAGAAGCAAAATTAATGAATTAGGAAAGAGAAAATTATAGTGCAAATTAATACATTCAAGATGTAATTCTTAAAAAAATAAGGGACACAGTAGATGAAATGTCTAGGTCAACTAGCTTTTAAAAAGGGCAAGGCGAGAAAGCAAAACTTGGGCTTCGAGGGAGACTAACTTCACACTGTTTACCTTTTCCGCTCCCTTTGCCCTTTATATCCTGGGCATGGTTTGAGCTGGTGGCACGAGATTTGCATTTTGGTAAGTGTTACACTTACTTTTTCACTCTCATTCTTAATAGTCCATTAGTGGTGTGGGACAAGCAGCTGTGGCTCCTGGAGCTTATGAGTCCATAGAAAATCACAGAACTTTTGGCACGTTGGGAACTAGTTGCCAAAGCATCCAATGAATTGTTAATTGCAGGGTTTGTGCATCAAGCTTAGAACCATATGTTTGTTCTTAGTGTCTGCTACCAAGGAAATCTCAGTGACACACTCTGTAAGCTGCAGCACGGGCTCTGGAGAGAGGCTGATGTACTAAAGGAGACAGAGAAAGATAATTGAAAGGAAAGGCAGCTCGCTGGGAATACAAATTGCAATGGAAAGGCTAAAGTTCACATCACAACAGGCTTCAAATGTCAGCACTTGTTAAACCACTGGGACCGGAGCCAGGAAAGAGACTTTGGAGAACACACTTTTGCATTGAAAGTTATTGGTACCAACGTTTCTTTGATGTCAGGAAACCTTCCCCAGCCTCTTGAAAAACAAAGCCCTGCTTTGTGTGATATGAACCTCAAAGGGGTTCACAACGAGGCCAGAGAAAGTGCAGACCTGTATTATAGCCCTTCCGTTCTCAGAGCATGAGGCCAGCTGGTCAGCAGCTGTCCTACCCAGACTCAGTGGCAAGCACACTGCGTTCGGGGACCCCGTGAATTTTTGCCTGTGTTTAAGGAAGCACAGATCACTGGGGTGCAGCAGTCGTATTCATAAAAATTTGTATCTCATTAAAATTTTAAAAATGTTTACACTTATGAGAACAAATAGAACTGTGCCTTATGTTTCTGAATTCGCATTTCTGATCTTTCTTGTACTTTGGACTGCCGTGTTTACAAACTTTTTTCTTTCGGGGAAATGGGAGAACACACCTCCCTTCAGACTTCCCCTTCCTCACTCGTACACACACACACAGACATTGTATCCGCGCCTCAGAGGACGCGCTGGCAAACCATCTGTCCAGGAGTGGGAAGGTCAGATCGGTAGTGTTTGCCAGTTTCCGCGGTGTGAGTATTCCCGCAGTGGCTGACTTCAAGCCATCACTGGCTTCAACAACTGGCTTGAAAATCCTTGCATATTTAGAATCAGCTCTCATGAGCCAGTTCCCCCCAACTCTTGCAGGGCTGTTGGGATGCATAACTTTTATATCATGCTCCCTAGCCCATAGCACCTAATTGTCAACCAGTTTATGAATGGGGAAACTTACACAATTAAAGTCTGGGACATAATGAATATAGGCAGCACCACCTTTCTGGTCAACAAGATTAACGCCACTAGAATGACTGTGTTTGATGTGGAATCCGAATAGGGCATTGAAATAAGAAACCCTCTCATGTCTGAGGGCATGCGTGGCAGCCTGCTCCAACAAGACAAGGAATGACAAGGGGATACATTGATTGACAGGCCAGCTCTAATCGGTGCAAATCCAGAGAGTACAAGCCTGCTCAGAGTCCCGGAAGGTATATATATACGACAGCCCTCAAGACCTAAAGAAAGAGTGGTAGGAAAAAAGTGCAGAAGCACTCTATAGAATTGTACAGTTCGAGAAAGGGGGTCCATGGGTCAGAGACATGGCCCAGAGTTAGCTTTGGGCAGATGTGAGTGGTTCAAAAAGACCGTTCTTTGGACGGTAGGTGGTAAATTCATGGTGGTTTCTGGAATGACGTGTCATGGGTACAGAGCGGCCCACTCCAGCCCAGGCACCAGTGGTGTTGCAGTAAAGCGGTTTACACCCCAAGTGTACAGTCTCCATGAGGCATCGAGTGGATCTGAGGTGTGTCGGCTGCACAGGGCGCCAAAGGGCAGAGAACAGGCAAAGGGGTGTAGGACCACGGGCAGCACCTTCCCAGAACCATCTCACTTTGATTATTTTCGCTGCATCTCCTTAGAACTCTTCAGGCCATGAAATACAGCTGCCAAGGCAGTTCCATCTGGCACCTCTATTACTGCAGCTACGACCCAGAGACCTCTGAATTTCTGTGTGCGGTAGCAGATGGCGTTCGCTAAGGGAGGAGCGGTCCAAAGGCGTTTTAGGCTGTTCTGTACTTCAGCACTTGTTCCTCTGAGTTCTTGTCAGTGGCTTTGTTCTTTTCCTGTTCCTATAATTACTTACGTCCTTGGTTTAAAGGATTCCACGGAGATACGACCAGAGTCATTCAGAGGTGGTAGGAGGTCTGCTGCTTTTTACCCATTCTCCCGTCCCTTGCACAAGGAAGAAAGAATAAGACACAAATCACGTGTCAAATGCTGGGTGAGTCAATACAAAGCAATAATCATTATTCTACCTTTGCAAAAGTCATGGGCAGTGGGAATGGTAACCAGTTCATGTGAGTAGACATGTTAGAATAAGAAATCCTAGCTAAGAAATAAGAAATCCTAACTGCAGTACAAGCCGATATAAACCAGTAGAACGACAACCAATTAAATAGCTTCTAAAAAAGCACAGCAAAATAAAAATTACAGCACAGAAAACCATCAACAAAATGCAAAGGCAACCTCCTTCGTGGGACAAAATATTTGAAAATCATATACTCAACATATAAAGAACTCATACAATCAAGAGAAATAAGCCAAACAATCCAATTAAAAATGGGCAGATCTAAACAGACATTTTTCTAAAGAAGACAGACAGATGGCCAACAAGTACATGAAAAGAGGCTCAACATCATTAACCATCAGAGAAATGCAAATAAAAACTACAGTGAAATATCACCTTACCCCCGTTAGAATATCCAAACAAAGACAGGAAATAGCAAGCATTGATGGGGAGGTGAAGACAAGGACCCTCGTTCACCACCAGTGGGAATGTGAGTTGGTGCAGCCACTATGGAAAACAGTATGGAGATCCCTCAGAAAATTAAAAATAGACTACCATATCATCCAGCAATTTCACTTCTGGGTATTTATCCAGAGTAAACAAAAACACTAACTTGGAAAACTACACGCACCGCCATGTCCAGCACAAAATCATTTACAATAGCCAAGATGTGAAAGCAACTGAAGTGCCCATAAATGGAGAAATGGGTAGAGAAATTGTGCTACGTAGATAATTCAATTATTTTTTAAAAAAAAGAATGAAACCTTGTCATTTGCGACAACATGGATGGACCACAATGGCATTATGCTAGTGAAAAAGTCAGACACAAAAAGACAAGTACCCTATTATCTTCCTTTCCCGTGGAATGTAAAAACAAACAAACAAACAAACAACCACCACCAACAAAAACCAAGCTCACAGAGGCAGAAAACAGATTAGTGGTTGCCAGAGGCAAGGCGTGAGGTGTGGGACACATGGGTACAGGAGGTCAAAACGTAAGAAAAAATAAAGAAGGTTGAAAGGAAAGAGAAGGGAAAAACTAGAAACGTCATGAAGACCACACAGCACAGAACCCCCACAACAGCAGTGGGATTCAGTGAGGAGAGTCCTGGTGACTTTTTCCTCACTTGAAGGCCAGTCCGCTCAGCTGATGGCTGTGCTCCTGTACCCTCCCCCCTCTCTTCCCGCCCTCCCCAGCTGCTGCAGCTTCTCCCCTCCTTCCCTTCTTTTCAATTTCCTTTTCCACTCCCTCACAAATGGAAGCTTCTAGTTTCCCTTCAGGCTTTCCATTGAGCAAGTCACTTCAAGCAGCTTGGATATAAGGTAACTATGGTTACCGCCCTTCAGGATTGTCCCTGAAAACAATGTGAAGATTAGACGCCCCTAATCTACCAGGAGGTACACACTGAGGAAGCACCATCCAAAAGCCCATTGCTCCCAGGTAGCAAAGGAAGAAAGAGACTCTACTGATACCATCTCCTGCGGGGGCAGGGGCGGGGGGGGGGGGGGGGGGTCACAGCCAAAGAAAGCTTTTTAAAAGTTGATGCAAGACAAGGGTAGGCATGATCTCAGATGCCTGAGGCCCCCGGCCTTGGAGAGTAAGATCAGCAAGCATTTTTCCAGTTTCTGGACTGGCCCTGGGTAAACAACATCGTTTAAACCCTGCTATACTGTCACTCCTTTCTATTTGTATCAAATCAGCGTGCAGAGCATGTACACATCAAATAGCAGACACGGTCTAGTTCTGGGGGTAAGAGCACAGACTGAACCAGGCTGCCTGGTACGAACTGTGGTTGAGCCGCTCCCAGCTCTGTGACCACAGGCCGGCTACCCAGCTGCTTCCTGTCCCCGTTTCTCATCTGTGAACAAGAATGACAGTGGCACCTGTTCCACGGGGCATCGTGAGATTTCACCCACAGGCCGGATTTTGTCTCCGCCTTCCTCTCCCTCCAAATTCACACGTTGGAGTCCTTACCCCCAGCACCTCAGAAAGTGACTGTATCTGGAGACAGGGATTTTAAAGGGATCATGAAGGTCCAGTGAGGTCCAATGGGTGAGCCCTCACGCTAACGAAATGGGGTCTTCATAAGAAGAGAAGTTTAGGACACACACACGTAGGGAAGACCAAGTGAGGACACGCAAAGGGGACGGCCACCTAGAGCCAGGGAGAGAGACCCTCAGAAGCGTCCGACCCTGCCAACACCTAGCCTCCAGGACTTCGAGAAAATACGTTTCTGTTGTGTGTGCCACCCAGTCTGTGGTTCTGTTATAACAAGTTAATGCAGAACCACATCTGGTGTAGAGTAAGGGGTCTGTGGGGGAATCATATTATTATTATTGTTACTATTATTATTATTATTTAAAATATTACATTAATAAAAACAGCAGGCTTCTGCTAGACTTTTCCCCATCTCACAATCAATATTTTTTTAAATAAGGATCTATTTTTTTTAAGATTTTATTCATTTATTTTTAGAGAGGGAAGGGAGGGAGAAAGAGAGAGAGAGAAACATCAATGTGCAGTTACTGGGGGTCATGGCCTGCAACCCAGGCATGTGCCCTGGCTGGGAATCGAACCTGTGACACTTTGGTTCACAGCCCATGCTCAATCCACTGAGCTACGCCAGCCAGGGCTACAATCAATATTTTTTAATTATTTGACTATTTTCATATTTATCTTCATATTTCTCAATCCAAAAAAGGCATAACTCGAGAAAAAATAAAGATGAGACCAATAGAAAACAAAGTAACAAGATAGTAAATTTAAACTCAACCATGTCTATAATGACATTAAATGTAGTGAAATGACAAAGCAATATCCTCCATGAACACAGATGCAAAAATTCTTAACAAAATGTTACCAGATTGAACCTAACAATGTAGTAGAAGGATGATATATCCTGGCCAAGTGAAATTTAGCCTAGGGATGCATGTTTGCTTTAATGAATGGAAAATTAATCAGTGTAATTTAACACAGTACTAATACACTAAAAAAAAATCAAAGAAACATATGATCATCCTAAAAGACACAGGAAAAGTATTTGGCAAAAATCTAACATCTATTACTAATAAAAAATCCCCAGCATACTAGCAATAAAAGCAAACTTCCTCCACCTAATAAAGGACATTCACACACAGAAAAACTACCTCTAACGTGATACTCAACTGTGAAAGACCAAAGGTCTTCTCCCCGGTATTAAGAACAATTCGAGGGTGCCTGCTGTCACCACTTCTGTTCAGCGTTGTGCTGAAGGTTCTGGCCCAATTAGTGAGACAATAAAAATAAATAGCAACTCAGCTTATAAAATGAGGTTCTCTTTATTCATAGACAATATAATCATCTCTATAGAAAAGCCTAGGGAATCCAGAAAAAAAGTTACTAGAATTAATCAGTGAGTTTAGCAAGATGCCCAATACCCTAAAGTCAACTCAATTTCTGTGTATCACGAACATCTTGAAATTAAAATTTGAAAACAATATGATGTATAATAGCATCAAAAATATGAGACAAAATACTTAGGAAGGTATCCGACAAGATGTGCAAGTCCTTTATACTAAAAATTATGAAAGACTGCTGGAAAAGTATTTTTAAAACTTTAAAAAGGAGAGAGAAATACCATTATGCATCATAAGACTCAATAATGCGAAGATGCCAATTCTCCCTAAAATGACCTATGAACATAATGATGCAATTACACTTAAAATCCTAATAGGCTCTTTGTAGAAATTCACACGCTGATTTTGAAAGTCATATGGAAATGTAAATAAAAGGGGGAAATTTGGAAGACTAATACAACCTAACGTAAAGACATTATAAGCCTGGAGCCATCGAGACAGTGTGGCACTGGTATCAGAAAGGACAAATACACAAATGGAAGAGAATAGAGAGTTCAAAAACAGACCCTTATATTTAGGGTCAATAGATTTTTGAAAATGTGCCGAGACAATGTGGAGAAAAGTAGTCTTTTCAACAAATGGTGTTGACACAACTGTGTAACAGAGGCGAGCGAATGGAAAAAGAACTTGGACCCGTATTCACACCACATACAAAAACTCACTCAAGAGAGATTATAGCCTTAAATGTAAAACCCAAATCTGTAGAACTTCCAGAGAATAGAAGGAAATCACTGTGACCTGGAGCTTGCCAAAGATTGCTTTGATGCAACACTAAAAGCATGATTCAGAACAGAAAAATAATCATAAATTGAATGTCATCAAAATTAAGGACTGCTTATTAAAAGACGCTGTTAAGGGAATAAAAAGCCAACTCACATAGTGGAGGAAATATTTGCAAGTCACATATCTAAGCACCTTATGTACAGAACATACAAGGAATGTGTTAAAAATGCAAAAATAAGAAAACAAATGACCTACTTTTTTTAAAGAGGGCAAAAGTGTTGTCACCGAGGAAGGTATTTGAATCACAAATATATGAAAAATGTTGAACCTCATTAGCTACTAGAAAAGTGCAAATTTAAACCCCAAGGGGATACTGTTACATCCCTGCTAAACTGCCTAAAATTTAAAAAAAAATACTGATAATACCAAGACTTGGTAAGACTGTGAGGCAACTGGAATTCTTGTGTGCCATCAACAGGAATGTAAAATGGCACTACCATTTTGGAAAACTTGGAAGGTGTCTTTAAAAATGAAGTATACTGACTATATGACCAACCCATTCCACGTCCAGGTATGTAGTGATAATGAAGTGAAACAATACGTCCATATAAAGACGTGTCTGCAAAGGTGGACAATAAAAGGGAAATGAACTACACATAGAGGTGAGTGGTGAACACCATACGGATGAACCTCAGAACGAGCATGTGCACTTGCTCCTACGTGATCCCTTTACAAAAAAATTCTAGAAGATACAAAACGAATCGCTACTAACAGGAAGGAGATCTGGGGATGTTAAGGTGGCCGAGGGTGGGAGGGAGAGATGACAAAGGGGGTGGAATGTTTTTTATCTTGGTTTTGATTATGGTTGCACAAGTGCAGGTGAGAGAGGAAATTTCAAATGTTCAAATGTAAATAAGTGACTCGTGCCGGTTATACCTCCAAGAGCTCAAAAAGCTGCACAACAAACGCAGGGACCGTAAGCGGTACGAGAGCCGCCATGGATCCAGGGGTAGCTTCGTCACGCAGAGCAACTTTAAAACAGAGCAATGGGTGGACTTCCGTTTTCTTGCCTAAACGATCGGGTTCCCTGCGTGTTTCGGTGGATAAACGTGGGGGACTTCCAGAGCCGGCAAGATTCGCTGATGAGTGCTGTTGAAAAAGACCTGTCCACTAGTTAAGGAATAGCTGAGCCCGCGAGTACAGAATGGGGCGGCCGCTCTCAGCCTCCTGGTTCTGAATCCTATAGACCATCCCCCGTCATGGGAGAGGCAGACCCTGGGGCATGGACAGCCCCTGGAGCTCTGCATCTGAGCTGAAATCCAGGGTTTGCCACCTGCCGTCTCTGTGACTTCAGGCAGCTTAATGCAACTGGAAATTTTTAGATCCATCGAGCGAGGGTAAGAATACTTGCTTGGTGAGAGTTTGATAATTCGGTAAAATCGCAGATATAAGGACTCAGCTTCACACTTGACGCTGACCAGGGCATCTCCCACCCTTCTTCCCTGTCCACCCCCTCTCTGCCCCCCCACCCTCCAGACAAGCCATGCTCTCCTCGGTCTCATTCGTCCAGGGCCACAGTCGTTTGTAAGGGCACGTGCGCCCGGCTGTACGGAGTGGTGGTGACCGAGTGTCCACACAGGCTGAATGAGGGCCCGGCTGTTCCTGTTTCCAAACGGGTGCTCGGTTTACCACTGAACGGGTCACAACGTTCCTCAAGATATCCCCAGACTGCAGAGTATTAAAAATGCCGCTTGATCAGCCAACGTATACATACACGTGAAGTCAGGTCTAGTCAATATCGAATTCTCCAGGAACTGATAATATTTTTTTTTAGATTTTATTTATTTTTAGAGAGGGAAAGGAGCGGGGAGAGAGAGAGAAACATCAATGTGCCGTTGCTGGGGGTTATAGCCTGCAACCCAGGCATGTGCCCTGACTGGGAATCGAACCTGCGACACTTTGGTTCGCAGACCGCACTCAATCCCCTGAGCTACGCCAACCAAGGCTTCTCACTGTGGATTTGAACATTCACTGTGGTTCCCAGGCCCTGTTCCGTCTCCCCAAAGTGGAGAGGGCAAGAGGAGCTGTTGGCAGGAAGAGATTTGGAGGCGAGCTAGGGGAAGAGCCCCCGGACCTTTCTGGGGGACTTCAGCCCGTTTGGGATCCTACTGCCAACAAGGTCACACGGCCCAGGATGCCCTTCTCCTGCACCCCTTTCTTCCCCCCTCTCCTTGTCCTTCCTCTCCTCTTTTCTCTGTTCCTTCCACAGGTCCCAGGGGGCCAAGAATTATCTCTAGGCCTTTGGACCATGGGCAGAGAGTGCTCTAGGGCCCTGTGACACACTTCACACCCCGTCTGCCCAACTGCAGCGGGCTCCTGTCGGGGACTTCCGGAAGCTGGAGGCAGAACCTCTGTCAGGACTGAGATCTGCTGCACCTGTTAGGTGTTTCCCACACCTCCATGGAGAATCTGTCCGCAGCCAGGAATCTAAACGGAAACACTGAAGTATAAATGGGAAAGTTAATATATTTCTATGGAGATCGACGGTTCGGTTCCTGTTTCAGGCAGGGTTCTCCAGAGAAACAGAACCAGTAGGAGAGAGGAACGGAGGGAGAGAGGGAGAGATGGGGGGTGCGGATTATAAGGAATTGGTTGATGTGGTTACGGAGCCAAGGTCTGCAGGGCAAGCCGCCAAGCTGGAGACCCCGGTGAGTCAATGCTCAAGTTCCAACCTGAAGGCTGGCAGGCTGGAGACCCAGGAAAAGCCAATGTCTCAGTTCACGTCCACGTGTGGGAAAAGTCAATATCCCAGTTAAAGGCAGCCTGGCAGGAGGAATTCTCGGTTTCTTTGTTCTATTCAGGCCTTCAAATGATTGGACGAGGCCCACCCACAAAAGGGAGGGCAATCTGCTTCACTCATTCTGCACTTTAAATGTGAATCTCATCCAGAAACACCCTCAGAGATGCACTCAGAATAATGCTTGGCCAAATATCTGGGCACCCTGCAGTCCAGCCATGTAGACATATAAAACTAACCATCACAGTTCCAACTGCTAGATTCTCACACATTTCACTCATAAATATAATAATAAATGTACTATTAGAAAAGATTGCAACAACTTTACTCTTTATCAGTATGAAATCGTAACTTAGGAGCTGTGCACTGAAATTTTAAGAAAATAGTTGCTTGATATAATACTGATCCAGAGATTACATGCAGATGACATCCCTTCAGGAGAGAGAACGACTGGTTAAATGGTAAAAGTTTCCCAACTGTCACTTAACTAAGAGTGACGGGCCTATTTTCTTTTTAGAGATATTTAGGATCAAGGGGTTGTGCTGTTAGAATATCTTTCTAACCTCCAGAGAGCCCAGGAGCCTCCAAAGTTAAGGAATGGGGTGATCAGCCCTTCTCTCCTTTTACTTCTGGTACTCCACGGCTCCTAATTGGTTTAATAGACTGGGGTTCAGGCTATGATTGGTCCCACACATTGTTCCGTCATGGAAGTCCTTGGGACCTTCTCATTAACAGTCCTCTATGCGGGACTGATCTTCATGCTACATGTGTGACTTTTAATTTGTCAGTACCCCTGGGTCCCAAGTCCATCGATCTTCACTATGGAAATAGGATAAATACACTTCCTGTCCCTGACCATTACCTTTTCCAGGTCAAGCCTGGGAAAAAACCTTCCACTCTCCATGCAAACTTTGCAAAAAACATAGCATCCACTTTCCATGCCTAGAGAGTGTATGTGGATCTCAGACTCAAGGAAGGTGAGCAGAGGCACCCACTTGAGTCCTTCCTTGGCCTTTCTCCACGTGGGCCGGAAAGGGTCATTTGGACGATTTTGCCTGAGTGTGTACTGAGGAAGCCAGTGTACCAAGAAGAAGCAGGACTCCCCGTCAGCAGTGGCAGAAGGGCACAGCCACACAAGCCGGCAGCCCCCAGCACAAGCCCACCCACCAAGGTCCGTGTCATTTATTTATCCCAGTCAGCCTGAAAAGAAGCTTTGCAAGGCAGTGCAATTGCTTAAAGCCAGTTCTGAGAGCTGAACTTAAGCTCAAGGGACACGGGAAGGCCTAGGCTGTGTTATGGTTGCACAACAAAGTGGCACCATTGATTTAAGCATTACCTCTATGGAAGTAACAAATATTCTGAATTAGGAAAACATAACCCAGAAGAACGGCAGTAAAATCCCTTCAGGGGGACGTGCGTGGTCTCCTTGCACCATCAGTGAAACCACGCCATCTGCTGTCTGATGTAATAACGCCCCCACGCTCGTCCCCACATGCACTTCCAACTACTGCCGGGAGTCGCCGGGAGTCACCAGGAGCTTGTCTTCCGCTCGGTCAGCAAGGTTCCTCTCTGAGAATCATCCGCATCCAGGAAGAGCAGCTCACCCTGTTGATTCAAGTCCCAGCTATTTACAGAGCAAGAAAAAGACTCGTTGCTTAGGTGGACCGCTGTTTCCAGGTACTTGTCCCCACCTTCTTCTCTTAACTTGTTTTAAAGGACATGTAGCCATCCTTTATTGGTATACATCATTATTTATTTCTGAATTTAACTTACAAAAACAAAGGACGAGAAACCAAGATGCTTTTCAAGGATGTGGAGAAAGAGAACCCTCGTGTGCAGGTGGCAGAATGTAAACGGGGCAGCCAGCGTGGGAAGCAGTGTGGAGGTTCCTCAGAAAATGAAAAACAGAACTGCCGTGTGACCCAGCCATCCCATTTCTGGGTATCTATTCGAAGGAAATGAAATCGGTGTCTTGAAGGTGATCATTTTTATTGCACTACTTTTCACAGTAGCCAAGATATGGAAACAATCTAAGTACTTGTAGAGTAATAGATTTTACACATGGATAAAAAGTACACACAATGGAATATTATTCATCCATAAAAAGAAAAAATACTGCCATTTGCATCGACATGGATGAATCAGGAGGACATTACACCAAGTGAAGTAAGCCAGACAGAGAAAGACAAATACGTGTGACGTCACTACTGTGTAGAATCGAAGAGTCAAACTCAGAGAGAGAGCAGAGTGAGGGCTGCCAGGGGCTGGGGGTGAGGAGGAAACATGAGCCAAAGGGTACGAACCTCCAATTACAAGATAAACAAGTCCTAACACACAGCATGATGAGGACAGTTAATAATACCGGACTGTACACTCGCAATTTTTCAAGACAGTAGATCTTACATGTTTTCACCACACACACACACACACACACACACACACAGATGGTAACTAGGTGAGATGATGGATGTATTAATTAACTTGATTGTGATAATCATGTCACAATTTACATGTCTATCAAAACACCATGTTGTATATCTCAAATACATACAATTTTGCTTCAGTAAAGCATGAGGGGGAAAAGCCAAGATGCATTTAATGCAATTTGGTTACTGGGCATCAGGCAAGAACATGGGAGCCACCGGAGTCTGCACAACAACCCAGAGAGCAGGCGTGAGGTGAAGGTGTGTGGGGGGGCATGAAAAGAGGGACCCCTGCCAGGTGAATTAGCTAGCGAGGCTGTGTGGTAGGGTGTGGCGGGGAGGGCAGGGACAGAGCAGAGGAATTAGCTGGAAAGTCTGAAAAAGGAAAACAAGTAATCTAGGGGGGACAAGGGTGGAGGAGGGGATGGGGGGGATGCATGGTGATGGATGGAGTCTGACTCGGGGTGGTGAACAGGCAACATGGTGTACAGATGACGTGCTGAGGACTTGGGCACCTGACACCTGTGTGATTCTGTTAACCAGTGTCACCCCAGTAACTTCAATAATTAGGAAAAAAACACAGTGGCAAAGTAGAGAAAAATGAGATTTGAAACGGTGAAGTGAAAGTTATTACCTGAGTACCTCTGATAATAAGACTTGACTCAAAATTTCAAGTGAAGAAATCTAATATTTGCTAAGATCAATCAAAATATGAAACTGACTCTGGTTTCTTACCAGAAATGTAATTTTTAAAAAGTCTGTCCTTCTTCAGGGACAAGTATTATCCTTGTAATATTGATCCACTAAAAATTTTTATAAAAATCACCAATAAAATCCAAATTGAAAATGTCACTGAAATCAGTCTAAAAACCATAAGATAAACACTATGTAATATGTCTGCTTTAAAAATGTATGCTATGCTTAAACATCTTTGGAAAAATAAAACCTAAATATCATTGAGATTTTATAGCTGAGTCCCTTCAACAGAAACATGTTGCAGGGAAGTGAAATATTATTTCCCAGCTAGAAAGATGTTCATCCAAATTCAACATAAACCCCAGGAAGGGATGAGGTGCTCTGAGACTTAGTGTGGCAAACTTGATATCCTCCGATAAGCAGTAAGATAAAGACCATCTCAATAATTCTTTCCAAAACACTTATTCTTCTAAAAATGTGCACACTCTAATGGGTATGTAATATTTATTTTGGCTTAATTGCTTTAATAAAAGGATATACACACACATATACACATATATGTATGTACAGATACACACACATATACACACGTGTATCTGTGCATAGATACATGTCTACATACACATATGCATACAAGTGTATCTACATACGTGTGTGTGTGTGGAGAGAGAGAGAGAATGAGAGAAAGTGCTAGCTCATGGCCTACCCATGAATATGACTCTGGTTTGGCATGCTATCTGGTGGCCAGCCACATACCAAAATTGCAGGTCCCATATCTGGGACAAATCAGGACATGCATGCCACAAACTGAAGTAATTTACAAAATAACAGTGAATAGCATATAAAGATCTTTAAAAACAAGTTCACATCATTGGTTTCATAATAAAGGTTCTTTTCTTTTTTTCTTAAAAATCATTCAGCTTCACTGAAGTATCATTGACAAATAAAATGATAAGACATTTAAAGTGTGCAACGTGACGGTTTGATATGCTACATACACATGTCACCCCATGGAATTACCACATCCACCCTCTCACATATTTACATTTCGGGGTTTGTTTGGTGAGAACACCCGAGTTCTCCTCTCTCGGCTAATCTCAGCTGTGCGGCACAGTGCTGTGCCACAGTCACCATGGTGCACACCAGGTCCCCAGCCCTTGCCCACCCTGTAACTGAAAGTTTGTAGCCTCGTACAAACCTCTCATTTTCCCCTGACAACCACTTTTCTACCCTGTTTTTATGAATTGGACTTTCTTCCTTCCTTCCTTTCTTTCTTAAGATTCCACATATAAGTGAAACCACGCGATTTTGCTTTTCTCTCTCTGGCTTATTTCACTTAGCATATAATGCCTCCCAATTTCTGAGTCTGTGAACAGCTCATTATAAAAGCATTTTCTTTCTACTATCAGTTGGACCATGTAACTTATCAGAAGTTGCAGGTTTAACTAAGGACTGAGTAAATGATGCTTTTAAACACTCCACTTGGTTCTGACTCATGCTGGTCCGCCAAAAAAGTGTGTGTCAGCATCCCCACAAAACCGATTTTAGTATTCTTTCCAAGGCCTCTGCCATCAGCAGAGAGCTATATTCTGCCTACTCAAAAACTCTCCAGTTCGCAAGCCCCGTGACTGAATCATTCCTCTGATACAAATATTGACCACTAAAGAAGAACATAAAATTCTGTCCATTACCCTAAAGATCATACATGTAATGTCACAGATCTGTTTACCACACTAATCTGATAGAAAGAGCATTAGACTTACAGCCAACCACCGGGCTTTGAATTCTTGCTCTACCGTGCATTATGAAAGCCACTTAACTTCACTAGGTTTCCGATGCTCGAGCTGTGAAACGAAAGCAATATGACTACAAGGGTGCTGGAAGGATTACACGATATGATGTACTTTAGAGCATGTAGAACAGACTTTATGATGCCTGTTAGGGACTAAACGAACTGTTTTAAGAGCAGATCATTGAACAGTCAGATTCAGTGGAGTGTGGGGCAGAAATAAGATTTGTCTAACGGGTAGTCATTTCCTCCCCCTTTTCAGTCGTCCAAGTTCCCTCAGGGGGACAAGAGGCCCGGAATTAAAACAGTCCCTACCAGCCACGAACTCCCTGCCTTTGAACATGAGAAAGCTGACCTGTATCTGATCAAACCAGCAGAGCGGGGTTCCTCTTACCCACAGCCGCAGGCAGTCCTGGCTGGCCTGGGGAGAGACAGGCAGGGCAGGGCAACGCCGGGAGCACAGGCGGCTGGCGAGAGTGCATAAGGTCATGAAGACAGGGTGCAGGCGGGGTAGGGGACATAGAAAAGGTAGCAGATTATTGCCAGAAAAGAAACACCTTGACTGCGTGCGCCCTTGTCCCAGTCCTGGGAAGGCCTGGTGGTGACCGACCACCGTGGGGCCAGGACACCGGCTGCACAGCAAGGAGTGATTCTACGCTGCCTCCCCCCGGTAGGATAGAATTTCTATTTCTCCACAGAAATCCTTGCTGCTGCGTCTCTGTTTTATTAGCTGCAAACTCATTTAAAAGAGTTCTTATATTAATTTTGAGCCATTTATCATGTTTATGTCTCAAAAAAGGCTTTTTCATTGCCAAACCAAGCAAATGGATTCATTTGCTGGCTTCTTTTCAATCCAATCCAAGTGCAATGCATTCTTTTCTTTTTTTTTTTTTTTTCCAGTGCTAAATTGAAATGTGACTGGGCTTGATTTCTACTTTTAAAGAAATTCAGCTGATCTTAATTAAACTTCAGGTGTAAAAAACAATGCCCTTTAGGTGATGCCCAGTGATTAATAGACACCACAGCCACAGAACTGTACTCATTTCCTACCATCTCACCTAGGTCCCGGGACAGGAAACCGCTGTCTCACACCACCTGGAGACACAATTCCCTAAACCCCATGAGCACCCACTGAAGACACACCAGTCTGGGCTGGGGCTATTTAAATCACACCTTCAACCAAAGCAAGGGTCAGAACATGGAATTAAGGTGACACAAGGCACAAAATTTAAGGGTGTTCCATAAAACTCAGTAATTAAGATAAAATATTTCAGGCAGTATTTTTAGAAAAGCAATCCCCCCCAAGCCCCTGATGAATAAAATATAAAGTTAAATAAAGGCAAGATCTGATCCTGCCTTTGCATGACTCACCGCACTTATTTCACCTTAATCCCAGCCTTGGCATCGCATGCGCGTGGAAAGGCTTCTTTGGCTCGGATGCACCCCTGCCCTGATGCTACAAGATGGGGCAGCCACACGACAGGAGCGCACGGAGAGCAGGCGAGAGGCGCGGGGGGCGGAACCTGGGGAAGGACCCCGACAGTTCGTGGAGGCTCTCAGCAGCCCCACCCCCCGCACGGGGGATCTGGTTGATGGGCTTCACCAGAGAACAGTGTCTTACCCCTCCCACTGTAACAGGGTGCAGCCAAGGAAGGGGTGGGCCCAAATAGGGATTTGAAATGCGGTCCAGAACTCAAGGTGTTCAGGAAATATTAGGATGTCCTCACTCCCCGCCCCCCTCCCCACCACCCGCGCCACACCACAGGTGTGGGTTGGGGGAAGGGACACATAGAGCAGGGCCATTGAGAGCTGTTTTGCATAGCAACAGCTTTGCAGCTAACCTCTGGTGTGGTCATTTAACACATCTATAACCTTTAACTGGTTGCATAGATATGTTAAATAGTTGTTGTCATGCTCTGAGCCAGGGGAATGGAAGTAACTTCCTCACCAAGATGTACCTGGGGAGCAGGTCCCCTGAGTTACAGTGCCTGCGTGGGAGCTTGGAGAAGATTGGCTCCATGCTATAGAGCCACACCTGCCCAGACTCACGATGGCAGCCCAGTAAAGCTGGAAGGACATGAGAGTGCTGGCAAGTGTAGCCAATTGTGGGCGGAGTCAAAAATGGGGCTGCAGAGGAAGATTGGCACGGAGATTTAAACCCAGATGCGGCACCCATTGAGGAGAGAACCACTCAGTCTTTAGCAGAGTGGGGACTCCTGCAGCCCTGCGAGAGAAAATCACCATGCAGCTTTAGCAGAGAACCACCACTTGGCTTTGGCAAAGTGGCAACCCCCCTTCTCACAGCCATTGGAGGGAGAACCACCACGAGACTTTTACAGAGTGGGGACCCCCGCAGCCATTGTGCGGAGAGGACCATGTGGCTGTGGCAATAGAAAGGAGAGCCACACGGCTTTGGCAGAGTGGGGACCCCTGCAGCTTTAGAAGGGGAACCACCATCCGGCTTTAGCAGAGATCCTGGAGACACAGATGATGGTGCTGGGAACCGAGGGAGGCCTACCAGCTGAGACGGATCACTGGGAAGAACCGGGGGCTGCCTGAGCCACGGACTTCTATTTCTTTTCCTGAGATACTGTACCCCAGACTGGGCAAAGGGGTAAGGAAGGACTGTGTGTGTTTGTGGGTGTTTTAAGGGACTTTGGGATTTTGATGAAGACATGAGGTCACTACTTTAAGTCTGTACAGCATTAAATAAACATTTCCTTTCCTTTTCACAAATCTCTGGCATTGAGAGATGTCTTTCCTCTGGTGGCAGACATAACGAACCTGGGGGCATTCCTTGGGGTAATAGTATATTGTCTTTGCCCCCCCCCTGTTTTTGGCAACACCACGGTCTCATGTCCAAAGCCATGCCTATGTCCACCTGACCTCGGAGTGTTCAAGCACAGCCTAAGCTTTCCCCACTGCTGTGCCTCCTCCGTGAATGGGATGCCCCTGCTCCAGCTCCGGGAGACTTGCTGTTTCCCCACGGATTCTGGGCCTGGGTCACACACTCAGGTCCATTCTGCACCCAGGCTTTGCTCTCGTCCCCACGTGGCTTGTGCTCACATTCTCCTGGTTCCAACACAGTATGGGGAATAAAAATCAAGTCAGAAAACAATGGTATGACATTTTTCTGTGTTTTAAAAAAGTTAAGACTGTTTTCCTACCTATTTTCACAAAAGTCACCTAGTGCTATGACTCCCTGCTAATAGACATCACATGCCTCCCTTGGGTGGGGCTGGAACCACCCACACCGAATCGGTCTTCTTTGGGAAGCCCTCAGAGGTGCAGACGGCACAACAGGTAAAAATGGAACCCCACACCCCGGCCTTGTTTTAAATGCTGTGAGTCATGCGTTAATGCTCCCAGGCAATCCTGCCAGCAACAACACATGGTTCAGGAAGGCGTCGGACCTGAAGCGTTCCCCAGAGAAAGGAGTTTATTCCTTCAGCTCTGTCCCAGCGGGGCTACGTTTTGGAAGGGAAAACAACTCAGGTGCATCACACAGAGCAGCATGCCATTGCCAACAGAATCTTGCAGACCACCCTGGAGATGGCCTTTGTCATCCCCTGGCAGTAGTTCCAAGTGACGCAACCCGACTGTTGCTAATGCCACTAGATTTAGGCAAAGCTCAAATCCTCCCAGCCCAAGAGAGCCAGAAATACTTCCGAAGTTCCCTTTTTGGGGAGGTGAGGCACCTTGCCTGTTCACAAACCCAGGTTAAAGTTGACCTTCATTAGCTGCTTCCCTCTAACACCTTTTTATGTGGGGTCTCTGAGTGTCCGTCATTGCACCCCATGGCTCACTTCTAAGGACTGAGCACCGATTCCAGTGTAATGGTTTCCTTAATTTTTTACGGCAAATGCAATATCTTTTTACTTCTCTCATATTTCGCTCTTCTTGCTTCTGAAAAGTTGGACCAAACAGAGATGAAGAGATGGATCTACTTTAGCAGATTCCTTCCTTTTTCCATATTCTGTACCATTATTGCACCCCACTAAAGTACCCCCAAAAGAGGGGCTGGCTCTGTGTATAGTGTCATGGTCCCTTATTAGCACAGGAGGAGGGGACAGCAGGCCATGATGCTCTCTGAGGGGTAGGCACCTGCTTTTCCACCGAGCGCTCCTGATTTTCCCCATAATTGGGCTCCAAGCACTAGAGGAAGCGGACTCAATCTGGAGTGTACGTCAGTGGGTGAAGGCAGAGGCTGTCCTGAGGGAAACCGGGTTGTCTGAGGTCAAGAGCGCAAAGGAAAGAAAAGCGTCTTTTGTTTTGCAGGGGGCCTCCTTTCAAGACTTGCTTTTGCCCAGGTACAAGCCACTCAGATACCTGCCCTGTGTACCACCCTTCCTTCTGCCCTGGGGCCCATCTTCATGGCTCCATGTCTCTCCATCTTCATTTCTTCTCTTTCGGCTAGAGTAGACGGTAGGATGAAGGCCGGCACACTCAGGGTCTAAGTGAGAAGCAGCACTGGGGGTAAGAACAGGTGGGCCTGAAGCCATGGGAAGGTTGTAGTCACCGGCAGGTTCGGGGGTCTGTTGCACAGCCCAGGGGCTCTCCGCAGCGCTCTCTGCAGGCAGCCCGCAGGGAGAGGCGGAGCGAGCCCCCTGCTTTAGAAGTCAGGCCTGGCTGGAGCCTCCGCACTCCGGGCTCGCCAGGCGTGCTCGTCGCTGACGCACAGGATGTCATTCAAGGTTTAGCCGCAGCGATCGCCTGTGCTCAACCACAGCCGGCCTGGTGGAGACTGACTGTCACAGCGGGCCTGAAACTGCCCTCGCAGGCGGTGTCTGCTCTCACCGTGACCCAACTCTGAGATCAAATATCCCGGCTGCAGCCAGTTTCTCGTTGTGTTCTCTTGTTCAGCCTCAGAATCTCCACCGATATCAAAGGGGATTCCCACAGGGCCAGCCGAGAGAGGCCAGGCCGGCCCCTCTAATTGAGCCGGCAGGAGCACAGCAGAGGAGGAGCGGAGACTCGTTTGAAGCGGCCGCGCGACCTGTGGGCGAGCCGAGGAGGCGGAGTCGGCGACGGGGGCCCCTGGTCCTTGCCTTTGCCAGTTTCATTCCAGAATTCCTGCTCCGGAGGGAAGGTATATAAATAAACGCATTCATTTTATCGGCTTTAAAATAAGGAAGGGAAACATATTGGCTAAACAAAGGGGACTACATCCCATTAAAAAGCTTCGGTACAGCTAAAGAAAACAGCAGCAAGACAAGTAGGGAACCCACTGTATGGGAGAGCATTTTCCCCAGGGACATATCTGACAAGGGTTTCATCTCCAAAATGTGCAAAGAACGAATACAATTCAGTGCCAGGAAGACAAACAACCCCATTAAGAAATGGGCAAAAGACCTGAATAGACAGCTCTCCAAAGAGGACATTCAGAGGGCCCACAGACATGTGAACAAAATGCTCGACATCAGTAATCATCAGAGAGATGCATACGATGCATATGATGAAAACCACAATGAGTCCTGGCTGGCGGAGCTCAGTGGATTGAGCTCGGGCTGCGAACCAAAGCATTGCAGGTTCGATTCCCAGTCAGGGCACATGCCTGGGTTGAGGGCCACATGAGAGGCAACCACACATTAATGTTTCTCTCTCTTTCTCCCTCCCTTCCCCTCTCTAGAAATAAATAAATAAATCTTACAAAAAAAAGAAAACCACAATGAGAAATCACCTGACACCTGTCAGAATGGCCATCATAAACAAAGCAACAAACAACAAGTGTTGGAGAGGATGTGGAGGAAAGGGAACCCTAGTGCACTGTTGGTGGGAATGCAGGCTGGTGCAGCCGCTGTGGAAAACACTGTGGAGTGTTCTTAAACAATTAAAAATGGAACTCCCCTTGACCCAGAGAGTCTACTTTGGAGTATATCCCAAGGATCCTGAAACAGCAATAAAAAATATATATATGCACCCCTGTGTTTACGGCAGTGCCATCTATAACAGCCAAGGTGTGGAAGCAGCCTAGGTGCCCATCAGTGGATGAGTGTATGAGAAAAGCAGTGCTACATTTACACAGTGGAATACTACCCAGTAGTGAAAAAGAAGAACCTCTTACATTTTGCAACAGCATGGATGGACCTGGAGAAATGATGCTAAGTGAATTAAACCAGTCAGTGAAAGGAAAACACTTCACAATCTCCCTTGCATGTGGAATCTAATGAATACAATAAACAAACAAAATGGTAACAGAAGCTTAGATACATACGACTTAGAGACATAAGACTGACAGCTGCCAGGATGGAGGTGGGGGAAATGGGATGAAAGACAGTGAAGGGAGTAACCAAAGAACATTTATTCGCAACCCCTGGACGTGAACAACAATGTGGGGACCGGCTTGGGGAGTGGCGAGGGTGGGGCTGGGTGGAGGGGGAAAAAGGGAGAAAAGGGGGGAACAACTGTAACAGAATAAACAATAAAAAATTTTAATAACGAAAATGGCAAAAATAAAATTTAAAAACAGAAAATGAAAAAGTAAAATAAGGAGCCCCCGGCTGGCGTAGCTCAGTGGATTGAGCTCGGGCTGTGAACCAAGGCATCGCAGGTTCGATTCCCAGTCAGGGCACATGCCTGGGTTGCAGGCCATGGACCCCAGCAACCACACATTGATGTTTCTCTCTCTCTCTCTTTCTCCCTCCCTTCCTTCTCTAAAAATAAGTAAATAAAATCTTTTTAAAAAAGTAAAATAAGGAAGAGAGAAAGACAAACACCATATGATTTTACTAATACATGGACTGGAAAGAACAACATAAATAGACAAATAAAACAGAAACAGACTCATCGACACAGAGAACAGACTGAGGGTTGACGGAGGGAGGGGTGCAGGAGAACTGGGTGCAGTGATTAAGAAGCACAGATTGGCAGTTACAGAACAGTCACGGGGATGTAGAGCACAGCAGGGGGAATATAGTCAATAATATTGTAGCAACTATGTGTGGTGCCAGGTGGGTGCTGGGAATAATAATGGGGAATACTCTGCAAAGTGTATGATTATCTAACCACCGTGTTATACACCCAAACTAATGCAAAGTAATATTAAACACAAACTGTAGTTGAACAAAATTAAAAATAGTGAAAAAGAAAAATAAATAAATAAGATGTGGAAGGGCACCCATATTTTTAATTTGGCATAGCAAACATTTGCAGGCATTTTCTGGTTTTCTCTACCTTTTCATGAGAGCCGCTGCACAATCCATTCATCACCCCGATGATCGCCCTCTTGATTAGATGGCCCCCGATGCCAATCAGGGCAAAGACCTCACTGCCAGAGCGACCGATTCGTTTTCCCTCATTTCAAGGCTTCATCACTCATGAACCCCAAACAGCCGGGAAACGGCTGTCATTGTCACATGAAGGACAAGAAGATGAATGGTTTCATTCCTGCCTTTCACGGTGCCCACACCATCACCTTCACATTCAGGGACAGCACTGATTGGTGGTGGCCTTGGTGGTGGTGGCTGGTGGCACTGGCTGCTGGTTGTCATATCACATCCCATGATGCCCAAGAATGGCCAAGAGAGGCAGCAGCCGGAACTAGAAAATAGGAAGGATCCACAGGTCTCAGTCCAGTTTTCTTTCTGTCACTTTCCAAGCATGTAACTTGGAATGGTCACTCCCCTTCAGTTTCATCACCTGTGAAATAAGGTGATAAGATGAATCCCTGTGCTACTTTCTACACAAGACTGTTTTGAAGTTCACAATGAATCAAACAAACATAGGGAAGTGGTTTAAATATTAAAATGTCTTTAAATTACTCAGTGGTTATTTCCATTCACCATGTTGAGCTATAATCTTCCATTGGCCATGGGTAGAAACCAGCTGGGCACAGTCTGAGGCAGTACACGATTCAAGTTCACCCCCAGGACGATTCCATCATTGACTTGGAGTAGAAAGAATGTGGTCTCTTGTAATATACATTCATACTGGGGACTGAATCCTAAGAACGCACTCCCTCCCAAACAGGTGAACCAGGTGAGAAAAAAGGGGGGGGGCTCTCCTCAGTGGAGTCAGAGTTAGGGGGAAATTGATGTAAAGAGAAGCCAGCCATTATTCCTAGTAGGGGCTTGTTCCTAAAAATAAGGGGCACCCATCAAATTTGTGGCACAGAGACGTAAAGGAAATACTGACCTGGGACAGACAGGAGTGGGGCGAGACATCTCTGAGTGGGAAGATTATTCTTCCATGAGCAAATCTTTGTCACGGCACTTACAAGCATTCTCTGAATCCTCAGAGGAGCCCGAGCTATCACTGCTAACTCTCATTTATCACATCACTGCAGATGGTTATCACGCAGGATAGCTCGGGGATTCATGAAAAAAATGTGTGTAATGGCTGGGACCCCAGGACTCTGAATAACCTGTGCGAAGCTCCCCAAACTGAGGACAGGCCAGACGCTGCCTGAGCCCCTCCAGCACCCCACAGCCTCCACCGGGGGCTGCGAGATGGGGAGCAAGCTCCAAACACGGTGCTCAGCAGACAGCACGGCTCCCTCCCAGGAGTGACGTCTGGGAAGCAGAGGTAAGTGAGGGACCCTGAGGGTTTCTGCCTTCAGCTCAGAATAGTTTTATTTCGTGGGCCTTGGGTCCAGGGCGCTAATTCAGCACGTCTGGAGGGGATAGTCAATTCGCCGTGCTTCATTAAGTATCTGCTTACAACCTTACGTAATCATTTTCTAATCTTTCCAAAGATATTTGGAAAACAAAACCACTCATCTGCTTCTCTCCGGGTGATTTCCAAGCACCTATCTCCGCAGTGCCCAAACGCAGATGGAAACCGCCCCAGGAGCAAGGGAGGGGAACATACCCTCGGTGTCCTAGAGAGAAGCCGGGTGGGCGTGGACATGCGTGCTCATTATTTGAGTGCCCTTCTGTCCACCAAGTACAACACAGAGACACGGTGAACCAAGGTTTTCAGGATGCTAAGGTGCTCTTCCCGGATTTCAGCTGCTCACAGGCAGTGGCCCTCGTCTCCTGAAAATATTTGCTAACTAAATTATTTCAATCTGTTGCTGATCAGACGGTCTGAGCTCTACACAGGTTGGAGGATTTATCGTCCCCAGAGCTCCAGCTGTAGGTGCAGACATTTTGTATATAAGATAGCGTCTTATTTTTATTTGTCTCGCTCTCCTCAGCTCCCACCACGTAACACACCCAACTTATTTGACATTACCCTAAAATATGGCATTTCACAAAAATGAATATTGTAGGTAACTGTAACTCATCCATGAGAGCCCTTGAATGTTTTTTATTGCAATGATTTTTTTGGACAATATTTCTAAAACACATTGAATGCTTCTCTGCCCCTTCCACAGAGGTTGCCTGTTATGATTTTGCCTTTATTTTGCTTGACAACTCAGGGTCAACATCATAAACATCCCATTGCCCTGTCAGGCTGTGGTGCAGAAATGCTTTTCGGCGGGAGTGGGGAGGGCCACTTGCCTGTGCAAAACGGCTCCAGGCTGCTGCCACGTGTGTTCACTGGTGGTTCTCGAATCTGCGTTTCCTCATTTCTCTGCATCCTCCATCACAATTTGGCCATCATTGGGGACTTCTTGCTCATTCTCATGGATTTGCCTTTTCCAATACATCATTTCTAATATGTTACGAGCTGGGAACCCATATGCCTAGGCTTGTTAAAATTTTGGACACAGGAAGAAAATATCTTTACACAGAAAGTAAAGATCGCTGGGCCTGTATGAATGAAGTACGTGCACTTAATATATAGGTATTGAGAAATCCATTTGGTCCCTTATAGGTTTTTTAAAAATATTCCTTTTTGGCTATTTCTTAGCTGTGTTTCAAATATAAGTGGTTGACGGGAAAGGGAAGCCCACCAACACTCAGACATGTGCGCTGGCTTTGGGTCATGTTTGGTCACGACATTTTTGTTTTGTAGAAACAGAGTTCACCAGCCACCTCGTGATCATTAAGTGTGAGGCAGCTGTTGGAAGGGATTTCTGTGTTAGAAAAGGTCTCCTAAACATTACTGACCTGAAAAACCTGAGTCTGTTTTTTCATCACTTGATCATTTAATTTGGCCATTTTTAGCTCCCGGACAGAAGCCCTTGGTAATGGAAGGCTCGTTAATGCCGTGGGGTTCGCACTTCCACCAAAGACCAAAGGAGAAGCAGCTCTGACCATGCCACGCCTTCTCGTCTCTGCGACCTGAACGCACAGGCGGGGAGTGGCCACCTCGTGCAGTGGCAGGAGGGAGGGCGAGATGGGAGCTCCCAGTGTCTGAGGACCCCTAGGAGGGTCACCACCAGGGTCACCCCAGAAAGAGGGACACTTGCCCTGAAATAGGTCAGAAAGAGCTCATTTCAAAGCCATTAGACTGGGAGTTTCTGAACTCTCTGTGAAGCAGATGCCTCTAAAAACAGATCTCGCCTCTTCTCCCAGACATCTGATAGCACAGGAAGCGGGAAATTGGGGCAGCCGAGTACAGTTAAAGGACTTTCACAGAGAACCACACAGAAAAAGCAAAAACATCCTTGGCTTAGCCCTCCTCTTCCTAGACACTCAAGGAGCTCAGCCCCCCAGTAGGAAACGTAGTTAAACTTGTTTTACCTTTAGCGCCCAAAAAAGCTTCTCGTGCCAATCTCTGCAGCTCAGCCCCTTCACGTTGTATTTTTTAAGCAGACGCTAAAAAAAGAAAACAATTTCCAAAACCCTGTTCTCAGTCTGTCCTGGTAAGTTGACAAGCTAAAAAGTGTGGAGGGACATCTGGACCACGTCCCGGCTCTATTTTAGGGACTGGGTGGTTCTCAGTCCCTCCCAGTCTGTTTTGTGCTCTGGCCATGAACTTCTTCCCTCCGTTTCTATAAACCAGCAGCAAACGGAAGCTCTAACGGGGGCTGTGACAGATCAGAGCCAACCGGCTTATTTTTAAAACACAGCCTCAGAGACCACAACAGGTTTCTTTCCATCATGTTCGCCGGCCTTACCTCAGACCTGAGAAAAGGTGCCGTCCTTACAGGGTGTCCCTGCTACAGCAAGGAAGGGCTCTCCTGGGGGAGGGGCAGAGCCAATCAGCCGCTTAGTCAATCGGCACACTTTTAGGGAGCACCTGACACCTACGGACACGGTGCCAGGATTTGGGATCATGTCGGGGAGCAACACTAGCCCGAACCGGGTGCATAAAGAGTTTGCAGTCCAATGGGGAAGGCAAGCTTTAACAAAAAGTTACACAAATCCAGAACTTAAATATCACTATGGAAAGTAGCCTGAAGGACAAGGGCAGGGCATTCTGGAACTGGGGACCCCCCCCCACCCCCCCAAGCCTGGGAGTGGGCCATGAACTTCCTGAGGGTGAGACTCTTAAGCCCAAGGGGTGGGGGGACCAGTAACTAGGTGAAGGGCGGGGAGGAGGACGTAGGAGTGGAAGAGCAGGGCAAACACAGAGCCCCCAGCCCAGAGAGGAGCTCTCTGTGCTCAGCCCGGCCGCCTGCATCGGGAGTAAGCACGTTTAGAAGCTGCACGTGGTCAAGCCTCTCCCTCCTGAGTCTGCAGCCTCTCCCCTCATCAGCACCCCCGCGGTGGCCCCTCCAAAACATCTATTACATCCTTCACTCAGTGCTGAGCGCCGACTCAAACTGCTTTTTTAAAAAGCAGTCTTCCCCGTATTCATCTGCTCCGGCTGCACCCCAGACTGGGTGGCCTAAGCAACGGAAATTTATTGCTCACGATCCTGGAGCCAGGAGAGTCCAAGATCAAGGTGCCAACGAGGTAGGTCTCATCTGAGGGCTCTTCCCTTGGCTTGTAGGTGGCCCCCCCCCTCTCTGTGTGCTCACTGGCCCCTTCTCTGAGGCTGCAGGGGAGAAAGAGAGAGAGAGGAAGCTCTTCGTGTGAGGGCACTGATGTCCCCAGGAGGGTCATACCTCCATGACCTCATCCCAACCTAATGAAATCCCTAAGGCCCCATCTCAAAACATCGTCGCCCTGGCGGCGAGAGACTTCCACACAGGGATGTGGGAGGAGGGGACATACGCGTTCAGTCTGCAGCGTTCCTCGCTGCATCGATGCCTCGCCCCCATCCCTACACCCTCAGCAGGAGAGCTCCGTGCACTTGTCCGACATGTCCCCGAGTCCCCGAAGCATCTTGTACATACCAAATGCCCCTAGCAGTTAACTGGCTGCCGATGAATTGTTCTGCCCTTCTGCAGCTAATCCAATACACAGGGTCAATTAAATACATCACGTCTTGTTTAAGCAGCCACGTGAAGGTAACTCTGCACATTAAATGATTCAATATTGGACTGGAAATATGAACCTTTTTGGGGGGGTCTCATGTATGTGCCTGCATGTGTGTGTATTGGGGAGTACATTCTTTTTCTACCTGATTTTTTAGCTGCTTGTCACTGGATGTTTTACTCCTTGCTGGAATATTTCTTTCCATACCTAGTTGGGATTAGAACAATAAAAAAACTGTTGCGTGCATGTCTGCCGAAGACAACATGATTCCAATTTTACAATCTATGTACAGATGAGGGTCAGTGGGGCAGAATAATTAAAGATGCACTCAAACCAGAGTGCCTGAATTTGCATCCGAGAGCCACCATTCACTACACATGTGTCTCTAGACAAACTACTTAATCTCCTGCATTCCTGTGATGGGCACAATGATAGTACTCATAACATTCTTACTATTGAGTCCCTTACTATTGAGTAAGAATGTTATGAGAGGTGCTGAGTTCATATTCATAAGGCCTGCAAAAACAGTGCGGGACACACTGAAATCTTCACGCATGCTTTCATACATAACATGAAATGAAATAAACGGAAACAAAACAGAATAAAATACAAATGTGTTACCTCAGAGACCATGAATAGATATGCAAATATATTGATTGGGGTGATCTCTGATGATAAGGTTACTTGATTAATACTTTCTTGGAGGATGACGTGGTCTGTATTTCCAAATATAATAAACATACATTCTTGAAGGGAAGACAAGATAGAACTGTATTATAACACGCAACGTGTGCGCATATAGAGAGACACACACCCGCATACGTGTGTAATTGTTGAACCGCTTAGGGGTCAGTTTCCTCTTCTGAACACCTGGAACAGCAGTCAGCGTGCAAGGACGTCGCAAGGGTTAACTGGGTAACGAAGGCAAGGGCCCCACTTACCTTTCTGTATGTATGTACGCTCACCCGTCTTGACCTTGGCCTGTGTCAAGGGGCTCACCTGTCCTGCAGCCTCAGGCTAGGTTCTGCCACGGCAAAGCCCCAGCACAAGGGCTGGGGAGAGGAGAGTGAGACCATGGAATGTGTTTCCGGAGCCCCTCCCTCGAGGTCACCCCACAGGGTGGCCCCGTCCCCTTGAGCTCAGGTCAGGGTCCACCCGAGCAGCCTCTCCAGAGAGCTGACTCCTGCCAGATTGGAAATCAGCTCCTCTCCCTTCTCACGGAAGGGTAGGACCAGCCCCCCGGCCACTAACCCAGGGGTACCACTCTATTTGTGTGGGTTCCCTACACTCTGCCCACACCCTTGTGAACACCCTGTTCCTAGACCCTCTGGGATTTAGTCTGAGCTTGCCATCTCTGTCTGGCTGGGGACTGAGCGGTAGAGGGCTGATGTCCCCTGACCCAGGGTGACGGCTCAGTATTACAAAGCGGGTATTACTGCACTGGTGAGAAGACACTGCAAAGGCTGGGTCGCGGGGCTGCCGCCCACTGATCTAGCAGTGGCAAGTTCCCCGACCTCCCGGAGCTTACGCACACACACACAACAGGCAGCGTGCTCACCGCGAGCTGGGAATGCACTGCGTGGCAGAGGACCGGCCCGGGAGGTGCACTGCTTACAGCTGCGGGGACAGAGGTTCTCAGAGGTTAGTTAACCAGGTCAGTGAGGACTACGAAGCAGTGTCTGAAGTGCCTGGCTCCAAACACATCCTCCTAACACGTGTTCACACGGCTCCCTTGCTCACAGGTCACACAGAGCCAGCAGGGGCTTCGGCCTTTGCTGGTGGCGGGTGAGGCGTGTAGCAACGTGCAAGGACCCTGGAGGAACCTGAGCCCCATCAGGAGCAACTGGCAAGACCCCACACACACACAGTCTGGAAAAGAAGGCAATGAAAGAGCCTTTTGATGTGGGTTTTTTATGACATAAAATTCCCCAGTGGTTATAGGCTATTTTTTTCCAGTCTGAGACCAGCATTCGCTGGTGCAGAGGGGTGAAGTTCTTTGTCGTCCATAAATCAGCCCGTGGGTCTCACCTTCGTAGCCTGCACAGCGTGTTTGAGGCCTTCGGGTCACCAGCTCTTCAGGGCAGGGCTGAGCTCTCTGACCTGACCTCATCCATCGCTGATCTGCTTGTTCAGCAGGATATTGCAAATAAATAACCCATGTTTATCATCAATATAATGTATTAACAGTATGCGGAGCAGGCTTCCTCCCCCCCTGTCTCAGCCAGGCCTTTCTTTTCCAGTGCACTGTAATTCCATGAACCGGGCAGTTCCCAAATAAAGAGGCTGGTGCTGAGATTCGGAGAGGTCGTTGGCTGGTGATCAGGACACGAACCCTGAAGCCGGCTTGCCTGAGTTCGCATCTGACGCAGTCACGTCACTGCCCGTGCGTCGGTGTCCTCATCTGCAACAGGAGAGTGATCACGACATCTCCCTCACAGAGCGGCTGCAAGGATGGAAAGGGTGAATGGGTACAAGGTGCTTGAAACGGTGCCTGACACACGTGTGCACTGTAGGCGTACAGACAACAGCCCGGAACCGGAGCTGGTGTTTCTGAAGCCCGGACGAGGCGGGGCGGGAGGTGTCAGGAAAGGCAGCCAGGAGGGGCTTAGAGTAACTGACCTTCTTGCAGGCTTTAAAACAATCCATCAGCAAGCCTTTGGGTGGGGAAGGCCCTTCCAAACTGATAATTATTTATAGTAAATAAGAAGGGCCAGGCCTCCAAGAAACTACAGCAAGTCCTTGGGACAGGTCCTGTCTCTCCAAGCACAACTGGGTCTGGGCAGGGCCAGGGAGTGTGAGTGGCCCAGGCAGGGCGAAGGGCCGGGACACTGAGCAGCTTGGGGTGTCCAACCCATGGCCCAGGATGGCTATGAATGCCGCCCAACACAAAATCGTAAATGTACTTAAAACCTTATGAGATGTTTGGTTCTCTCGTTAGTGTTTCTGCATTTAAAGGGTGGCCCAAGGCAACTCTTCTTCTTCCAGCGTGGCCCAGAGACGCCAAAAGGTTGGACACCCCTCTGGACAGTGCCGAGTTGTGGGGTGCAGGGAGTCTGTGGGCTTCTGACCGCTGCTACTCTCACAAACCTCTTGTCTCTCCTTCCTCTCCAAAGTAGTATTATACCATTTTCTCTGGGCAGGGGGAGGGGCGGGGGGGGGGGGGTCTCGGAGCCACAGCCCTGCTGCAGCTCTGTGAGAACAAGGCTCTCAGCAAGGGCTTCCTCACCGCACCGCCGACCCGCAGAGGAACCTCATGGTGCTGAAGAAAGCCGGGACCCAGCTGCTGTGGAAGGAAGGGGCTTCTCACGCCTCCTTGCCCCTCTGCACAAGTCCCTTCCACCTGGACACCTGACCCACATAGAGAAAAGCCCCCACTGGACGGAGCTGAATTTTCTTCGTGGAGCCATCGTGGCCACTGGTCATTTGGGGCGTGCGTGCAGGCTCGAGCCGAGGTCACTGTGTGTCCCCGCCCCATCCTGCCCCAGGGACACTTGATTAGAAGGAAATGAATTCCCATTTTGTGGACCTTGAAAGCCAGTGAGGGAGTTTGATTTTCTAAATTATGTACCTCTGTTTGGGCTTTTTGAAAGCCATTCCTTTTCTGCATTACGCCTAATTTCGAGCAGGTGGTCTTTTTTATCAGTGCATTATAATTAATATTAGTCCCAAATTGGCTCAGAGAGCCCACGATGCCCTTCTTGGATGTGACCGGCACAAACGCCTGCCTCCATAAAGCTGAATGTCGAGAGACGGGTGTTGTTCTGTTTTGCCAACAGATACATGAAAGGATGCTCAACGCCACCAAGCACCGGGAAAATGCAAATCAAAGCCACAGTGAGACACCACCCCACACCTGCCACCATGGCCACCATCTATCTAGAAGACATAAGTGTCAGCAAGGATGTGCAGAAGAGACCAGAACGTCATTGTTGCAACCACACAAAAGAAAGGATAATTATGTCATGTTATAGAGGTGCTCGTGATTGCCACTATGGCAATGCAGCTGGGGTTGTTCCCTTGAAAAATGACATGTCTATGCTGAGTGTGACACATTTACTCCAAGTTTCCCATTTCAGCCAGTAGAAATTTGTCATGAGGTGACATGCCGTACGTGTCCTTACAGCACATCAGGGCTACCTGAAAGACATATCACTTCAATTAGGTGTGTCAAACCACCTGCCACGGAGAATTCAGAATGCCCGCTCTGCCACCGGGTGGAGCAGAGCTGATTTATGCCCGAGGTGGCTGGAAAGTTGGCGAAGGCTCAGGGCTTCATGGAAAAAGCCGCTGTCATGAGAACCTGCCCCCCGCCCCCCACACACAAACTTCACTCCTGGTAAGAAGGAATGCCTGCCTGCTGGACACAGTATATGAAAGAACCCAGCAGATGCCATCATTAAATCAGCTTCGTTTACCATGGATTGCAGGGCCCGGGCTGCCTTGATATGAATGGATCTTGACATAATCCTTGAAACTTGGAGACTTGGTTCGTTATTCTGCAGCTGCTCGGCCACACCATCTGCACAGTGGGTGTGCAGGTGATGTGTGGTTCCTGAAAACCTCCTCACCACAGACGGGCATAGCAATTGCCACATGTGTACAACCTCGTGTGTTTGGATCGGAGACGAACAGGAATACGGCACATTATGAATTGCTCCGGGTCGCTTCCGTCCCTGCGGGATTACGAGGAAGTGGGGAAGTAAACACCGAGTGCTTTGCCTTAGAGAATCGGCAGGAAGGTGTGAGCAAAACCAGTGTGGTCCCAGGAGGAGAATGGAGGCCTTCTGTCTTCCTCATGACAACAATGCTCTGACTCACACTTTGTCACCACCAGAGCTGGTTCTTTTTCATAGCCAGTGGGGACTGAGTGCATGAGACTCAGGCTTGGGGTTCCTTTACCCTTCCCCTGCCAGCTAGCTGCCCGTGAAGCCCTGTGCTCTGACACCCTCGAAGACGGCCTTTCTCACTCCAGCACTGCTGGCCTCTTCCACCTGATAGTTCTCTGCTGTGGGGCGTGGGGAGGTCCTGCACACAGTAGGAGGTTTAGCGGAATTTCTGGTCTTGACCTACTAGACATCTGCAATACCTCTCCCAGGCATGACAATCAAAAATGTCATCTCCGGTGTCCCTCGGGTAGGAGGGGTAAATGGTCCCTGACTGAGAGCAACTCCATTAATAGTTTTGGTGAGAAGAATTGCAGGGTTCCCCATGGTAAGCCACATGTCCACTTTCAACCAATTGCAGCCTGCTGGCGTGACCCATGGTTACTGTCTCAGTTATGAAGAAGGAGTCCCAGCCCTGGCTGGCGTAGCTCAGCGGATTGAGCATGGGCTGCGAACCAAAGTGTCGCAGGTTCGATTCCCAGTCAGGGCACATGCCTGGGTTGCAGGCCACGGCCCCTAGCAACCACACATTGATGTTTCTCTCTCTCTTTCTCCCTCCCTTCCCGCTCTAAAAATAAATAAATAAAAATCTTTAAAAAAAAAAAAAAAGAAGGAGTCCCCATTGTTTTCTCATGCTGGTGATAGAACTACTGATGAGACCGAATCCTTGGACATGAGATTTGTGGACATGCTATTATTAAACTCCTTCTCCTTGAAGTCACAATAGAGATAAATATGCCAGTTCATGAGCTCGATTAAACCGTCCAAGGTCATGAGGTACGAATCTTGTGGTCCTCCCAGCAAACCTAAGTCAGAGCAGATCGAGAACTGGTGACCTACGTTTCTCACTGTCCCGTCTAGCACAACAAAAGCAGAGCATGGTTCAGCCAGGTGACCAGTGCTAAGAGCTCAGACTTCAGATACGTCTCCTGGAGGAGTGAGTCAGAAGGCAGCGAGACGGGCTTCCCACAAGCCCAAGAAGGATGTGGGCTATGAATGTTGTGACATCAGGGCAGGAAGTCCACACAGGTGAATCATATCGTGAGCTGGCATGTGAGAAAGGCACTTCACGCTTTAAATAAAAAAATATGTTAGTTTAAAAAATTGGCATTGATTTTGTACTCGCTCTTGCTCTCTCTCACACACACACACACACACTCACACAGAGTTGTTCATGGTATATTTCAACCTGAGGTTTGTATTCTACTTTACTCGATAAAAAATTTGGTCTGGCCCCTAAATCACTGGTGTTTCTTTCATCATTATCTAGAAGTTACCCTTTTACCATTATTCAGAAAATGGGTTAAAAACATTTCCACGAAAACAAAAAAACACCATTTTCTAAAATTCTACTTCATTCTTTATGAAGTTCAGAACATATTTCTCCAACGGAAAGGGTCCCCTTCTTACTTGCCTATGGGATGCTCCTCAGATGTCAATTCTCCTAATGACAGGGAATAACACCGCCTGTTAATAACAGCCAGAGCATACATTTTAAAATATTTTTAAATTTATTTATTTTTAGAGAGGGAAGGGAGGGAGAAAGAGAGAGAGAGAGAGAGAGAGAGAAACATCAATGTGCGGTTGCTGGGGGTCATGGCCTGCAACCCAGGCATGTACCTTGACTGGGAATCGAACCTGTGACACTTTGGTTCGCAGCCAGCATACATTTTTTTATAATACTCTTTCATACGGCAGTTAGCACGTCCCAATGTAGCATCTCAAGGAACCCTTACAACTGCCCACACTTGGCAACTGAGGAAACTGAAACTGGACTTTCTTTTTCAAGGTCATCTGGGAAGGGAAATCATGCAGAAGATTAAAAACTGCTCCTATAGCCCTGGCTGGGGTAGCTCAGTGAATTGAGTGTGGGCTCTGAACCAAAGTGTTGAAGGTTCGATTCCCAGTCAGGGCACATGCCTGGGTTGCAGGCCATGACCCCCAGCAACCGCACATTGATGTCTCTCTCCCTCTCTCTCCCTCCCTTCCCTCTCTAAAAATAAATAAATAAAATCTTTTAAAAAACTGCTCCTCTGGTTTTCACTTAAAAATTGCTTCAATCTCTTGCACCTATTGGAATATAAAAGAAACATACTGTTTGCTGAAACCATACAATGCCGTAAGTTTAGATGTTTGCGTATGAGAGGTGGAGGGTGAAATATTTAAAGGCAGCAAACTGCAGTGGGACATGCCAGCCTGGCTCTTTGGGGAGGTAAGAAGCTTGGAGGTGCATATTCTTTAGAACCACAGTGCCCGCGGTCGGGTCCCGTTGCAAGGAGATGCGGGCTCTGCGCATATCACACATACGTCTTCCTCTTCCTCTTCCTCCACAGATTTCACTCAGGTTAAACCAGAGCATCGTGAACACCCAGGGTGGCCCCACAGTCCAAAGAAAACGCATAACAAGAGACGAGAAGCTATGTCGTACAGCTGGAGAAGGAAGCGATTTCCGTGATTTGTGTCATGACTGTGAAGACCTGGGGGCTTGCAGGCAGTTGGCACCAGGTCATCTCTAGGTCTTCCTGTTCAGCCCCAGCTCACACACCTGCCTCCTTTTTTCTCTCAAGCCACCAGTTCACTGCCCTTTTAGCAGCAGGGTCTGGTCGGGCCCCACACTCGTCGCATCAGCCCTCTCCCAACTGGGGGCCCACGGCGAGGGTCCTTCCCTTGGGGGAGTACAAACGTGGGAGTGAAAAAAGATTAAAAACGACTTCCCGGCGCAGCGCTTGCAGAAGAATGAGCACCAGGGTGTCACGCTCCCCTCTTAGAAACTAATTTACTCTGAGATAGTTTCACGTTCAGTGGCTTACAGGAAAATTATTAGCCGGCCTCCCGGAGGTGATATGAGCAGCTCCTTACAAAACAATTTTGACTCAGTCAGCGTTCATCGGAGAGTCATAAAGAATAGGGGGTGGGCACCATAGAAACCTGCAACGGAACAGATTTAGGAGTGCGAGCGTCCAGGGCCCATCAGCTGCTCTCCGTGTGCGAGCACGCAGTCCTGCCGAGGGGCGTCGTCCCTGCCTGTCACCCTTTGGCAGTCACCGCGCACCAATTACCTCTGCGCATGTATCCTCATTATCTCTAATTATAAGAACGAGAGTCTGAATTTTCCTGGAGCCTTGAGTTACTCCCTGATGCCAAGGCGGGGGGGGGGACATTAACTCTTTTGAGCCTCTAGGGTGGCATTGAGCACAGAGCAACGATAGTGTTTTAAATGACATTTAACTCTCCGGAAGAAATTCATCTACCTTTTTTATTCAGTGTCTGGCGTAAAACTATGGGTTCGGTGCAGGTGACAACGTGAAAACCCTGTCCCATAAAACAGTGACATCAATGGCGATCCTAATCTGTACGTCGAGTTACAACAAACGGTGGTCCTGGTGTCCGTGGACCTTCCTACAGAGACTTTAATTTTTCTTGAAGAGGCTGCAGCGCAGTTACATTCATCTTTGTACTTTAAACCACGGTTCTCGCTAAATATAATAAAGTCCTGGCCCCTGTAACTCAGAACCTCTTGCTCTGGCAACTGCAGCAAACACATTTGAAAGGACTTCAAGACCTTCCCAAAGCCCGACAGGGCAGGTAGATTGTTTAGACTTTGAAGATTATTTGGGGACTATAAAGAGATTTCATGTTGTGGGTCTAGGAACAGCTTCTCCTGAGTGAGAAATCACTAAACAAAGGCTCAGAACAGCATCCCTGCCTTTCCAACAGCATCAGCCCGACCTCTTGCGCAGTGCAGCGTGAATTCCAGCATCCACGGAAACCCAGCTTAGACCCTGGCACATGTGTGTTCAAAGTGTTTTTCGTTATGCCCCGTCCTTGAAATGCAGCAGATAGCTTTTCCATTTGTCCAGAAAACCCCTTTAGAGACTGTGCCTTTGCTCACTACAGTGATTTTGGTTTAGGCCGTGATAGTTGAGCATATCCACGCCATCGCTATGGTGTTTGAATATTTATCAGGGAGCCGGCCCCGTGCCTGTCCTGGAAGGGCACGTGTGTCCATTTGCTCCCAAACTGGAAGCTTGTGAGTTCCCGCAAATAGGATGGGAACTGTCAGCATTTCAATTCAGTTTCTGACCACACTCTTAACATAAAGGATTCCACTCCCATTGTCCGGTAAACGTAAGGGTCTACGGGAGTTTCTCAGACATAAACAGCGTTCTTCTTACTTCGGTTAGTGGGCATTTTTACATTGCTATTGCGGTGTAAATGTGTATGTCTTCTGAGACTGCCTCACATTTCAATGGAGACTCTCACCTATCATAAGAACATGGAATAATTTCCATAGCAACCCTCTTTCTATTTAATTTTGCAGTATTGTCACTTTACAATGTGACATATCTTCTGGTTGTTTGGTGGCATGAACTGAGTCCCCCCACAATGGAATGGATTAAAAATGTGCATGCCGTAGTGGCCTGATATTTCTCGAAATGAAAGAATGTTCAATAAAAGCCCAGTGTCTCATTATCATGCAGCTTTGTGCTATTCTTTCTCGCAACTTTCACCTGTGTATCCTTGTCAAAAAAAAAAAAAGGAGCCAGAAATAATCAAGGGCTAAGCCCACCATCGAGGTGGTCTGTTTCCGTTCCTTCTGTCCCGCCTTGCTGCAGCAGCTGGAGCGGGGCCCTGGAGAGCTTTACATTCCCAACACGATTCCTAACCGATTCCGAGAGAGTGGCCGGGTTATTATTGGATGAATCACTGGCAGATACCGATGAAGAAAAATCTCTCCGGAAGCATCCTGAACTCTTGGAACCTAGAGACATCCATGCGGACAATCACCACTCCAGTCCCAGTTTGTTCTGGAAACTTCCTCACAAGAGTCGCACCTCTAAAGGACTCTTCCCCCTACTCTCCCACACCCATCCCCAACCTATTCTACATCTCTGCCTCTTCCTTCACCCCAGTCATCTGAGAACAAGCCCTCCTGGAGCTCCCCACCCCTAGCCCAGGCACCCTGGTGTTACTCCTGTGCCTGCCTCCACGGGTCCCATGGAAGCTCCTTCTGCAACATGGCGGGTGGGAGGGAGAGCCCCCCCGGGGCTTGTACAGAACAGATGCAGTACCTCTGGAATTCACAAAGCTCTTCTGTCGTTGCCTCTCCGAGACCTGAGCAAGAAGGTTTCCTGTTCAGGCCTCCGTGCTTAAGAAAGCCCCACACGTCACAATCAAGTACATAAATAAGTTATAAGAGACACACAGGTGCCTCCATCACGTGGAATCTGGTATTCAATGGTGGTAACTTGCAATAGTACCACAATAATAATACAGCTGTGTATGGTGCCCGTGAGGTACTAGAAATATCAGGGGAGAGACTTTGTAAGGCACACGATTGTTTCACCGCCAATTTTAAATACCCATGCTTCTCGCGAACACCCTTCAGGACCCAGGGCAATGCTGCTTCTCATCCATTGCCCTGTATTCTAGAAACAAAAGCCGCTACACCCACACATCAGGAAGGTTTGGGTTCTGTCCCCATTGACATTGACTATGGACACAGCTCCGAGTCAAAGGAGGATGTAGGCAGCAGATGTGCTAAAGTTATATATAATGTATTTATGTTTATATAATACATATATATATATTGTTAAGACCAATTAATTTGTCAATCCTTTCTACTCGCCCTGGATGCAAAGATTCACGCAGAACAGAAGACCCTCTCGAGTAGCGCTGAGTGTCTTTCTTCTTGCTCTTCTGTGCATTCTAGTTCATGACTCTGGATGGAGACACTCATGATCTGGTGCGATATTCATGATAGTTGGACTTGGCAGGGGAACGTTTTGTGATATCAAACACAAGTCATTCTCCCCCTAAATGTGCACGTAAGGATATGACACCAAGAAGCCTGATACCATTTCTTCACATTGGCAACTAGTTGGAAGGTGAATCGTGTAATTCCAAATGCTTCTATGAGAATCATTAGTAAAATTGGATAACATTCAAAAATATATTTAAATATCAGCTCATTTAAATAATTTTTATTTCAAATGTGATACTCATTAATTCCAGTTCATATGTTTTGCCTTTAAATGCAATTGGTCATTATGAATATTGTTTCATAAAGCTGTATAAGAACAAGAGCTTTACACAAAATTTTTAACTTGTCACTTATGAAGGTAAATTTCAAGGTAGAGAGGTAGAGCATATTTGTTCTGCTTGAATACTGGGCATACACAAATGTTAGGAGCAGGCTTGTTTTTTGCCTTTAGTCAACAATTCCTAATTTTGCTTTTTTAAAAAAGATTTTATTTATTTATTTTTAGACAGAGGGAAAGGGAGGGAGAAAGAGACAGAAACATCCATGTGTGGTTGCCTCTCACACCCCCTACTGGGGACCTGGCCCACAACCCAGGCATGTGCCCGGATTGGGAATCAAACCAGTGACCCTTTGGTTCATAGGCCTGCACTCAATCCACTGAACCACACCAGTCAGGGCCTAATTTTGCCTTATGACCCCAAAATTCCACTTCTGGGTACATATTTGAAGATACCCCAAACACTAATTTTGAAAGAATATATGTACCCCTAGGGTCACTGCAGTGTTACTTACAATCGCCAAGATATGGAAGCAACCCAAGTGCCCATCAACAGATGAGTGGATAAAAAAAATATAGTGGAACGTATATACAATGGAATATAACTTGGCTTTTTAAAAAGAATGAAATCTTACCAATTGTGAGAGCATGGACCTAGAGGGTATTATGCTAAAGTGAAATAAATCAGTCAGAAAAAGACAATTAACATATGATTTGACTTATATGTAGAATGTAAAGAACAAAAAATGAACAAACGATATTGAAACAGACTCACAGATACACAGAACGGACTGATCGTTGCCAGAGGGGCGGTGCTGGGGGGGGACCCAGTGAAAAAGGTGAAGGGAGTAACAATTATAAGAAGCACCATTGGTAGTTACAAGATAATCCCGGGGATGTAAAGCACAGCACAGCACAGGGAATGTAGTCAGTGGTGTTGTCATAGCTCCATTGTCGTGGTGCCCTCTGGGTACTGGCGATGTCAGGGGGAGTGCCTTGGAAAGTATGTGACTGTCCAGTCACGACACGGCACACTTGAAACTAATACAAAATACCATCAAATGTAAACCGTCATTTAAAAATAACATTTTTAAAAACTTAAAAAAAGAAAGAAAGAACAACAAAGAAGAGAACTCCCAATTTTGCGTTCAGCTCTACTTTATCTGGATAACCTCTCGCCGAGCTCACCGGACTCCTCTCTTCCATGTCACTTTTCTAGGGTTTTCTTGGATCCCCAGAGGGGCATGAAAATGGACCAGTTACACAGCTTCTCAGGCCTCCACCCATGATTTTATCTTCCACGATTTTTTCTTTCTTCCGGCACTCACAAATACACAGACACGTGATCTCAAGGCTTGGGGAAGTGAAAGCTATGAAATACTTACCAGAATGCTGGGGAACCTCTCCCAAGACCACCTAAGATACGCATGCAAGTGAAAAGTTTCCTTCTTGCCCTCCGTCTCATGACTTTATACCCCATTACTCTACAGCTATAGAAGATTTATTTGCACCAACCATGTAATGCATATTCTGTGAGCAAGGCACGATTTTCTGATCGGTGAGTCATTCTCTCAAAAAAAAAAAAAAGAAAAAGAAAAATTACTCATGTGGGCTACAATTAGTTGGTGAAAGTTTCTGGAACATTACTTTTTAACACTCCTGATATTTTTAGACCTTTGCTTTATGGTCTAAAATTAAGATGTTAAACACCCCTCTGAACTTGATTTGGAATAAATCACTGTTGCGTCACTATTTTGGGAATGCCAAGACCTAGGTGGTGGGGAGGAGGCTATTCGGCATCTGTGCCGCCAGGTCTGCGGGGCTGCTCCCTCCAGATGTGGAATGCACGTGGAAGCGTCTACTAATAATAATTTGCCGTGTTTAGGGGGAAAATTAGGCAGCCCTCTGACTGTCACATTGCGAGCCTAATGAAAACCTGTCAGAATAATTTTATTTTACTCTGAAATATCTCCGTCAGTTAACTTTAGCTGATTGCCGGAACATTAGCTTTGGTTTGCCTTTCAGATCTCCTGTTCCCAGAATGGGGTATAAATAGCTATGGTATTGAATATCTCACCATGAAAAGTTGAGTTGTTAGATTTTTATCTATGCTCTATCAATAACATGGAATGTTCTGACCATGAAAAATATGTGAAGTGGTTTCCTGGGGTTAGAAAAGTATACCAAAGGTGTCAAATGCACTCTAAAACTTGTGGCAGGTGCAGGCACTACTCCGATTTTTCTAAGGCCACAGAATTCACATGAAGCTTTATTTAAAATAATTGACCCCGAAAAGCAACATCCATGGTTATGATGAGTACGGGAACTGCCACCTATAAAGTCTCCTTGACAACGTTGGCGATTGCAGGCTCCTGGGGAAGGTCGCACCCACCGTTCATGAGAGGGAAGCAGGTCCAGACGACAGCAGAAAGCAGACTACAGCGTCTGGCTGGAGTGATGCCTGATTGAGTGTGGTCGGTAGGGTAATAATGTGGGTGTCATAATTTATAGTTTTAATTTCACCTAACAGCGAACATTTCACCTAAAATGTCATATGGTGTGCTTGAGTGTGATACTGTTATGTTACAGAATTACATGCTTATGATTTTGTAATAAAAGATTCTGTAATTAACTAAAAAGGGGCGTTGTTTGTGCCTGCCCCTGTGCATTAGCGTTGTAATGGCTCCAGGAGAACGACGAGGCTTATGCTGGAGGTGACATCTTCGGGACCCCCCATCTCCACTCCAGTTCTGTCCCTCAGCCCCTTTCCACTTGAGCTTTGTCATCTCTTAGAAGCCAGAGGAAACTGGGGTGCTTATACAGAGTAACAACTGGTGGGTCCCCTTGACACGGAGCTGAGTTCTCAGTTACTTCAGTTACGTTTGGGAAAAAAATACAGAAATGCTGCCTTATAAATAATGTTGAATGTCTCAACAGTGCAGCAAAATTTTGCATCGAATAGCTTTTCTGCACTTCCCCCTGTACTTGACCGTGAGCTCCTCCAGGACGGGAATGATACCCATGCATCGCTGCATCTCCCAGGTATCCACCACCGTGGTAGGTGCTCAAAATACTGCTTGTTGCTTGAGAGAATAAACAAATGGGCTTCTCTTTCAGATAAAATGTGTGGTCAGGTATCCAATGGAAAACTACTGAAAAGACTGAGGAAAATATTTCTGGGCCTCCTTAATTGCACTGAAGACATTGTAAGATTGTACGGAATTTTCACCCAAATTCGACCTGTTGTGGAAAACATGGAGAAGTTTATTTTCTCACAGGAGGAAAAACACGTTTGCCCTGAGAATATCTGCTAACCTGTGCAGATCTGAACTCCAGTTTCCATGGCCTCACTGGTACAGAGACACCTGTCAAGTGGGGAGTTCAGTAGGAGACCTTCCCCTCAAAGCACATTTTCAAGTGCGAGTCTGAACCAGACCTGAACTACTTCCCTCAACAGGGGGGCACTTCCAGGACAGTTGCTGTGGTGGGGAACAAGAAAGGGAGAAATGCCACTGATGCAGATTTGCCAACTAAATGTAAATGCACTAGGGAGCTGTAACGAGGGTACCACACGGGTGTGAGACAAGGATGCAGGGGATACTGTGTGTGGCGGGGAGAGAGACGGGCTATGCTGACAACTCTGTACTTCCACTCAATTTCACTGTGAACCTCAGACTGCTCTAAAATACAGTCTGTTGATTAAAAAATACTTCTGTAAGGAGAATGCACATAATCAAAAACCAAAACTACCCAAGGAAACAAGTCTTCATGTGTGAAATTGAACAGAAACGGAGCTCTTCAACTTTCAAATATTGAAATAATGAGACTCGCAATATAAAATAAATCAAGAGCGAACCTGACAATATTTTCAGGAAATGTGAAATATAAAACACAGTGTAAGAGATCTGAATGACAAGGAGAGAGCACTTTCAGAAATGATAAATACAACACTTGCGGTAGAAAACTCAATAAATGGATGTATCGGCAGATTAGGTAGCTCTGAATAAAGACATGGTAAGTGGTGGGAAACCGGGCCAAAGAAACACTTCCAAATGCAGCACAGACGAGAGAAATGAAAAGCCTGAGAGATCACCTGAGAGACGGTGCAGACAGAGGGAGGGGGTGGAGGTCGAGAAAAAGGAGAGGAAGGGATGGAGGCGATATTTGAAGACAGAATGGCCGGTGCCTTCCACAACCGGTAATAGACAGTGACTCATACACTTGGGAATCTCAAAGAGTGCCAAGCAGGGTAAATATGAAGAAATTCCTACCCAGACATACCACAGAGAAATCGCCCAGCAAAGAGCACTGGGGAACTGAAGACAGAGAGAGAAAGATGGGGCCACGTTGAGGCTTGCAGCAGCCTTGGAAAGCTGGAGAAGAGTGGAATGATGTCTCTCATTTGCTCAGAGGAGATACTTGCCAACCAAGGCAAGGAAAAATGAATTCATTTTCAGAGGGGAAAAAAGCATGCTACCAGCAGAGCCTCACAAAAGGAAATTCCCACAACGGTGTCCAACCTCCAACCTTTTGGCATCTCTGGGCCACAATGGAAGAAGAAGAATTGCCTTAGGCCACACATGAAATACATTGCAACACGTAATTCCCCCCAAAAAAATCTCATAATATTTTTTAAAAATTTGTGATGTTGTGTTGGGCCGCATTCATAGCCCTCCTGAGCTGCATGAAGCCTGTGGGCTGCAGGTGGGACACCCCTGTAGGGAGAAGGAACGCGATCATCACAGATTGATCTCTGATGCAAAAAGGAACAAAAAGCACAGCAAGTGCTCAAGTATGAGTGAGGCAGGAGACAGTCAGGAAGGAAGCTCCAGAGGCCCCGCAGGGCTGAGGTAGCAAACACCTACACATGACAAAGACCCCCTAAGACGGGTTGTTCCTGTTTTCTGGGATAACTCTGAATCATGGAATGCGCCTGCCTGCCCGCTACCCCTGATTCATTATAATGTCATTATAATGAAATAGCATTGTGGGACTCCCTCCTCCAGTAGCCAATCAAGAAAATCATGAGAAACCACACATGCGCAGGAGCTTTGAAATCCAACTCCGTGTACCTCCACAGGAAAAGCCCGCCAAAGACTAGCCAGGGAGCTTCTGCCCTATGAGAATAGAATCCCCCCGCCCACGTGTCCCTTCTCTGCTCAGAGTTGGCCCACTCCCGTGTCCTGTGGAGTGTACTATCACTTAATAAATCTTCCCTCTTTCTTTCTGCTATAAACTCTGTGTGTTCGGTTCAATTCTTTGTCCTCGATCACTAAGAACCTGGTTACCTGTGCGCACCTGTGACATAAGCATATATGAGTGAACATAATATTGAAGCATACCTCAGCTGTAATAAAAAGGTATGCAAATCCTGTCTGAATTACATAGAGAATTTGACCTCTTCTCACTACTTCCACTGCAACCACCTGAAGCTAAGGCAACATTGTTCTTTGCCTGGATTGTTGCAACTGTCATTGTAACCCGTCTTTCTGCTCCTGCCTTCAGCCAGATGGATCCTTTACACATGCAAATCAGCCCATGAGACTCCTCTGCTCAGAACTCATCAGCAGCTTTCCTTTCCATCAGAGCAAGGAACAAAGTCCTCAAAGACCTACAAGGCCTGTGAGATCAGGCCCCCTTTTGTCTCCGGCCTCATTTTATAATATTCTTCCCCGTTATCTTTATTCCAGCTGAACTGGATTGCCACCGTCCCTGACTCACCGGGGCTGAGCTTCTCCCAGAGCCGTTGGAAGTTCTGCTCCCTTGGCCTCGAATGCGTTTCCCTCGGAAACACGTGGCTCCCTCCCTCACCTCCTTCAGTCATTACTCCAAAGGCACCTTCCCAACAGACCCGGCTGGGAAAAGGCGCTGCGGTGGGGGGGGGGGGGGGGGGGGTTGCATCTTCTAATGAACTGTAGTGCTCTATTCCTTATGCTACTTGGGTGTTTGATTTGTAACCCTTCTTTAAAATCATTGCATATAATTTATGCATACCTGTGTACTTCAACACTAAAAATAAGAAATATTGAATGAATGAATGAACCAATGAACACTGGCTGTGACTGGTTAATGCCTTCTCCAGAAGAGCTCTTACCCTGGGCTTCATATGTCATTGCTGCTCACATTTTGAGAAAGTGAACTGAATGGGACTTCTACCGTCCCTCTCGAAATTTCTAGGAGTCCTATGCTTAACACACACACACACACACACACACACACACACACACACAGCATTTCTTTCAAAAAATAACAGTAACCATTCTTGGAAACTCAATAGCACTTTTAAACAAGAGTTTCTTATTTTTTTTTAATCTTTTTATCTTCAAAGTCCTAGCCAAAGCTTTGGATTTTGTTTGTGTTTTGCTCCTAAACCAGGCAACCGGCATAACAAATACGTTTCAATTGAAACGCTGATAGAAGCCAGCTGCCTGGGCTGCGTGTTGTTCCAACAGTTGAGGACTAGCCAGCTAAGGTGATAGTTTTTTTGTTGTTCTTGTTTTTTTTTAAGGTTTTTCATTTATTTTATTTTTAGAGAGGGAAGGGAGGGAGATAGAGAGAGAGAGAGAAACATCAATGTGCGGTTGCTGGGGGTCATGGCCTGCAACCCAGGCATGTACCCTGACTGGGAATCGAACCTGCGACACTTTGGTTCGCAGTCCACGCTCAATCCACTGAGCTACACCAGCCATGGCAAGGTGATAGTTTTAATTGTTTAGATTGCATTCAACCCCTAGTTTTCCTTCAAGCTTATGACAGGCCTTGGAAGGAAACTTGCCTACCGTCAAAGCCATTTACTCACTGGATAGCCTTAAGCAATTCCATTAACTTCTCTGAACCTCTGTTTCTTCAGCCTTGCAGAGGAAATGAAACTATATGGAATGAGACAGGTAAGATACCTCTCACCAGGATCTGATAGGTAACAGATATTCACTAAATGGAAGTAATTATTATACTAGAGCACCTTTGGCTTGATCGGGGGTGAAGAACATGAAATGGGATTAAGAAGAAGAGTCCTGGAGGAAAAATAGAATCATTGGGTAGGATGTAGATCATTAGTCAGTTTTTGGAGGTGACAGTGACCTATCTGTGATCACTGGCACACAGAAGCCAAGACAGGAATGTGGGGTTCTCAAGGGACAGTCAGGCCGACAGTCTTCAAATCAGGCTCAGGGGCTCTGAGGAGCCCCAGCTGTATTCTGGAGCCTCTTGAAGAAATGGGCCATGTTTTACCTGAGTCCCAGCCTGCAGCTGCCGCTGGTGCCCGGGAATGGAGAGAGCCCCCATGGCCCCCATGGGCGCTCCATGGGCTCCGGCTTCAAGCCTCCTTGTCCTTCTGACTCCAGCAGCACTTAATGGCCACTGCTGCCCAGGGGACCCCAAAGTCCTCCCCAAGTGAGGTTCTCGAGGCCATACGTCCCTCAGCTTCTCGAAATTCCTCGTTTTTGGTCTTGCATTAGTCCTTTACTCCCTCACACACCTGTGCAGTTACATACTGACGCCGGGCCTCTGTCCCTTGAATCACTTTAGCCCCCAAACTAATACAGCCTTAAGGGAATGAACAGGAGGAGGCATAACCCTGGTGGGACTAGTACGTCTCTCCACAAGATTGCCCTCATAATTTTTTCTTGATCTTAGTTTTGCCTAAATGTTTTCCAAATTGCATTTTCCTAGGAGAAACAGAACCATGAACTATGTTCCATAATTCATATGGTTGACTGCGTGTCCTCTCGTCTTCTGTGTTCTCCCGGCCACTCCCACCAGCAGTCCCCTTCCGCCTGTGCTCTGGGCTGTGTGCTTTCATCAGGCAACGCTGTTCTGCTATTGCGCATGAGTCGCCATGTGGTGAAACGGGTAGGTACGGTGGGGTAATGTGCTCTCGCCTTCACCCAAATATTCTGCTTATCTAGAGTAGGACCTAGTACAAAACTTAGCTCTGTTTGTGTAGAACCTAACAGATTTTTACAAGAGTGAGGTGGAATAATGATTCAAAAACATCTAGAAGCAAAAGAATACTGAGTCAACCACCTAACTCAAGACTCACTGGATGTGTACACACCAATACACTTTAACAACGAAAAGATGTGACAACATTGTGCCAAGCAATTTGCTTGCCTGATGCCAGCGAGTTGGCTTAAATGGGGCCTGATTTGTCCAGGGTGTAATTTGCTTGCCGGGCTAGATTTAAAGGAGCTCTGGTCTGTCCAGCATGCTGTACTCCCCACCGTCCCCTATTATTACACAGCTCCCTTCATTCATTTCCTTTAACTCTCTGGTTAAGGGCATTTGACTTGGTGATCCCCCTTTCACTAAACAGAATGCCTTCCCGTTTACTACATGGGAACACAGACACAAAACACTTTTCCTTGATCACATCCACATGCCCACTGAGTATAAAAACCTGCAGATGGAAGCCAAGTCTGCTGAAGCCTGTCGCATCCAAGCCATTGTATCCTCCTGGCTTTGAATTTTTCTTACTGCCAAGGCTCAGCTGTCTCTCATGGCAAGAACAAACTGGCAGTGACAAGGGGGAGGGGGGAGGGGGGAACGGGGAAAGAAGGGGAAGGGTCAAGTCAAAGAACACAGACAAAGGACCCACGGGCAAGGACGATGGGGAGGATTGAATGTGGGAGGGGAGGTGGGCAGGGCAGAGGGAATAATGGGGGGGAAAATAAGGACAACTGTAATTAAACAACAATAAAAAAATTTTTAAAGCCTTCTCTAGCCTCCTTTGAAAAGAAAAATGTGAAGCGCTATACAATCATCAGGTAGTTTTAGTAGAAACTGTAGCAGCATCTACATTTCATTTTGAACCCATGATTTTAAAAAGATTACTTTTCCATGGAACATTTGCCGCACTTACGCACACTATTGAAGTAGACCCTCCCCCTCTCCCTGGCCTGTAGGACACTACAGTTTCTTGCAGTGCCTGGAGTGACCGCTGCCACGGGTCTGAGAGGCCTTCTAGTCTATCGCCAAAGCCATTTGCTGTGGTCCACAGAGAGGCTGCTCTCGCAGGTGGGGGTGTCCGCATTTTCATCGACAGAAGAGGGGAGCAGGCCCCCAAGATCTGGGCTCTTCCTCATGGTCCCAGAGCAAAGTGCAAGAACTGGAGAGAGAACCTGTGCCCGTAACTTCGGTCGGACTCCTTTTCCGTTATATTGTCAACGTAAGAAACATCCAAACCTACAAGAATTGCTGTGAGTTGATTTGAGCCAAACTGATGGCAATTGCCAGGAAGCAACACCCCACCAGACTGGGAAAATGCTCCTGAGAATGGCAGTCTTGCACCTTATTTTATACCTTCCAGGCAAAAGAGAAGACCTAATAGGGTTACATGAGATCCATCGGAAGCCCTGGCTGGTGTGGCGCAGTGGACTGAAATCCACCGGTGACAGATTAGAGAAGTGGGAGAAAGCAAAGAGGAGGGGTGCAGGGCAAACCCGAGACTGGATAAAAAGTACAATGATAAACACATACTTCTTCTACATTGGTGGGTAGAGAGGACAGTTAACTGTCAGCAATTAACAGGAGAACAGTAACAACTGAGGAGATTCCTGGTCTCCCCCTGGTGTGGTGCCTGTGCTTTGAGGAGTCTGGAAAGGGGAAATTTGACGTTCCAGAGCTATGTTGTTGTAGATGCAAAAAGAAAACAGACAGGCTTAGTTAAGGTAAACACGGACTTTTGTCAGGGAAGATTCTAAGAGCCTGGGACATGACTGCCTGCCATGACCTGTCCTCAGTTTAAAAGTTTTCATTTCACACTGTCCTGTGTGGACACGTTAGGTCTGAGCCTTAAGGCCACCACACAGGCCTCCCTCGAGCTTGTCAGGTGGAGTGTGTGGCCCCATTGGGTCCGCACTGTCGTGCAGACCCTGCTGCTCCCCACTCCACCCTCCCCCTGGGTCAAGGCTGCAGGGAGAACTGTGTCTCTCCAGAGCAATGGTGGTGTAAGTTCAAGCAGGGCCCATTCTCCCCAACGTGGAGATGCCACCGAACCTGAGGGATTCCACAGTTTGCAAGCTTTTTGCTGATTTCTCTAGAATCCTCTCTATCTAAAACTTAAACTGTCACTCCTCGAAAATACTGGTTAAAAAAAGAATTCTACTGGAAAATTCAACTGCTTTCAAGTTGGCCATTGCTAGTGGTGAAATCTTCTGAGAAAATAATAATTCAGCTACCTATCTATTAACCAGTTAAGATTAATCACCCAATGATGGACCCCTCATTGTATGGGGGGAAGAGCATTATAGCCTTTAAAACAAAAACAGGACCTAGGAGATGGCTATTTTCCAGTCTGGGTGAGACCCGTGGAAATTCAGTACAGCAGGAATTCCATGAAGAGACTAACAAACTAATGCAGATGAAACTGAGCACAAGGCTTGGAAGACACGGGACACCGCCGGCACCTTCAGGCCGACATGGATCGCAGGCACGTGAAGAAGCTCTGTGTGCACGCCGTGGCTGGTCTGAGGGCTCTCCCGCTGGCCTGCGCCTCCAGCCAGGGCCATGGTGCCTGCAGTTTCTGCCAGGTGTCCTCCTCCAGCTTCTCCAGCTCCTTCTGCGGGCCACGCCTGCTCGCCAGGTTGGAGGCCGAGACACGGCGAGGATTCCAATGTGTCTGTGGGTTCCATTTGGTCCTCACTGACCTCAGGCTCACTTTCAGCTTTTCCTCCCCACTTCCTGCCCTGCTCAGCCCGCAGGGACGTTAGGTCGTGTCCCTCAGACACAGAGGCAACATCCAGCCACGGAATTCCACCCCAGCTCCCACCATACTGTGTGAACTCTGAGTCCAGTGAGAATCCTTTATCCCTCATTGCCTCAGGTTGTTCTGCTTCACTGAATAAACCCTCAGAGCAGAGTGCAAGGACTGGAAAAAGAACCTGTCTCCCAGAACTTCTAGGTGGACTCCTTTTCTGTTATATTGTCAATGTAAAAACACATCCAAACCTGTAAGAATTCTTGTGAGTTTATTTGAGCCAACCCGATGGCAATTGCCAGGAATCAACACCCCATCAGTTTATCTTCAAACTTTCCATATCCTTCCATTTAGGGTAGGTGCCTCATAGTCTCAGCGGGGATTTATGTATTCATAACAGTCCATCTGTCTTTTAATTGAATAGTTGTTCTGTGCTTAATATTACGTTTGATACATTTGTGTTATTTAAGTATGCCACTTTAATTTTTTCTATTTGTTCCACATGTTCTACATTTCTTTTACTTCCCTTTTTCCTTCTTTTAAGTCAATCAAGTATGTTTGTTATTAGTTTTACTTTCTTTCACTATTTTTTAGTGATTACACTCATGAATCTTTAATTTACTCCAGTTTAATGAAATAAATATATTCACATTTCCTGTAGCTACTAATGTATTTGGGTTTGAATGTGCCAATTTATTATTTAATTTTCATTTGTTCTAATATTTTGGGTAACTTCTTTTCTTTTGATTTTCATTTGGATTAATCAAATATTTTTCTTATTATGTTTCCCCCTTTCTTGACTTATTTTTTGTTTCCCTCTTCTTTCATGCCCTACAGATTACAACATGCATCCATGGTTTCTTTGAGTATCATATAAATTTTCCAACAATTGAAGAACCTTTAGCACAGGACTTCCAGTCAAGATGGCAGCATGGGTAGATATACTTTGCCTCCTCACAAAACCAAAAGAAGGATAACAACCAATTTAAACACAAAAAAATAACCAGAACTGCCAGAAAATCAAACTGTATGGAAGTCTGACAACCAAGAAGTTAAAGAAGAAACATTTATGCAGACTGGTAGGAGGGGTGGAAATGGGCAGCTGGATGGAGAGGACTCATGGCAAGGCAGTGGCTGGAGAACCAGAGTGGGCGAGGTGGTGGGTGGTCCCACATTTGCATGTGGATAAACTGGGAGGAACAACTGGGGAACGAGACAGACTGCACAACCCAGGGTTCCAGTGAACAGAAATAAGGCCTCAAAACCTCTGATTGAAAAAACTTGTGGGGGTTGTGGTGGTGGGAGAAACTCCCAGCCTCATAGAGAGCTTGTTGGAGAGACCCACAGGGTCCTAGAATGTACACAAGCCCACACACGTGGGAATCAGCACCAGAAGGGACCAATTTGCTTGTGGGTAGCGGAGGAAGTGACTGAAAGTCAGCCAAAAGCAGAGCAAGTGGCACTGTTCCCTCTAGAACCCCTCCCCCACATACGGTGTCACAACGCAGTGATGCGGTTGCCCCACCCTGGTGAATGCCTAAGGCTCTGCCTCTTACTATGTAACAGACTTGCAGAGACAAAAACAAAAACAAAAACAACACAAGAAACCATGACCCAAATGAAAGAACAGATCAAAGCTCCAGAAAAATTACAACCAAGTGACAAGGACATAGCCAACCTATCAGATGCAGGGTTCAAAACACGGGCAATCAGGATGTTCACAGAAATGATTGAGTATGGTTGCAAAATAGAGGAAAAAGTGAAGGCTATGAAAAGTGAAATAAAGGAAAATGTATAAGGAACCAACAGTGATGGGAAGGAAACTGGGACTCAAATCAATGATTTGAACCAGAAGGAAGAAATAAGCATTCAACCAGAACAGAATGAAGAAATAAGAATTCAAAAAAAAATGAGGAGAGGCTTAGGAACCTCTGGGACAACTTTAAAGTTTCCAACATCAGAATCGTAGGGGTGCCAGAAGGAGAGGAGGAATAGCAAGAAATTGAAAACTTTTTTTAAAAACATAATGGAGAATTTTCCCCAATCTGGCCAAGGAAAGACTTCCTAGACTTCCAAGAAGTCCAAGAAGCTCAGAGAGTCCCAAAGAAGTTAGACTCAAGGAAACACACACCAAGGCACATTATAATTACATCACCCAAGATTAAAGATAAGGAGAGACTCTTCGAAGCAGCAAGAAAAAAGGAGAGAGTTACCTACAAAGGAATTCCCATTAGACTATCAGCTGATTTCTCAAAAGAAAACGTGTAGGCAAGAAGGGGCTGGAAAGAAGTATTCCAAATCATGAAAGGCAAGGCCCTACATCCAAGATGACTCTATCCAGCAAAGCTCTCATTTAGAATGGAAGGGCAGATAAAGTCCTTCCCAGATAAGGTCAAGTTAAAGGAGTTCATCATTTCTGAGCCCTTATTATATGAAATGTTAAAGAGACTTGTCTAAGAAAAAGAAGATAAAAAATATGAATGGTAAAATGACAACAAACACAACTATCAACAACTGAACCTAAAACAAAAAACAAAAACTAAGCAAACAACTAGAACAGGAACAGAATAACAGAAATGGAAATCACATGGAGGGTTCTCAGCAGGGAGGGGGAGAAGGGAGAATGGGGGAAAAGGTACAGGAAATAAGAAGCATAAATGGTAGGTACAAAACAGACAGGGGGAGGTTAAGAAGAGTATGAGAAATGGAGAAGCCAAAGAACTTATATATATAACCCATGGACATGAACTAAGGTGAGGGAACGCTGGTGGGAGGGGGTGTGTAGCATGGAGGGGAATAAAGGGGAGAAAAAAATGGAATAACTGTAATAGCATAATCAATATAACCGATTTTTTAAAAAGAACCTCAGCACATCAATTTCGCTCTCCACTATCCCACCATTTATGCTGTTGTTGTGGGTATTTCCATGAACACTTTAAATCCCACAAAACATTATTACCTATTTAAATTATGCCAAATGGTTCCATGTTCTATCATTTTCCATTTCTACTTGTATCTTTGTATTTTCCTTCTGGCTTAAAAAAAATCCCCCTCTTTTACTCTTTTTCTAATATAGATCTGATAGTGATGAATTCTCTAATATTTTTGTTAGTCTGAGATGAGTTTTATTGCCTTTGTTTTAAGGGGCATTTCTAGTGGTTGGATAATTAATTCTGTGTTGGTGGTTGCTTTCTTTTAGCACTTAAAAATATCATTCTATTCTCTCCATTTTTTTAAGTAATGCTCCAGTTTATTTTTCCTCCTTTAGCAGTAATGTCATTTGCTTTTAAGATTTCTCTTTGTCTTTGCCTTTTAGCTACTGGCTGCTACTGTGCCTCAGTTCTGGTCTTGGTTTTGAACCCTGCTTAGGTTTGGCGGAGCTGATTTAAGTCTAAAGTTCGTTGCTGTCTCACAGAAACTCTCAGCCACTGTCCCACGTGTCAGAGCTGTAGACCCACTCTCTCTCTTCTTTAACCTGTTTACACAGACCCGAGACCTTTGTACTGGGTTCCACAGGTCTCGGACACACTTCTCAGTATTTTTAAAAGATTTTTTTAAAGATCTTATTTATTTATTTTTAGAGAGGGAAGGGAGGGAGAAAGAGAGAGAGAGAGAAACATCAATGTATGGTTGCTGGGGGCTGTGGCCTGCAACCCAGGCATGTGCCCTGACTGGGAATCAAACCTGCGACACTTTGGTTCGCAGCCCGCGCTCAATCCACTGAGCTACGCCAGCCGGGGCACTTCTCAGTATTTTTTATCCATCTATTCTTTCTATGCTTTAGCCTGGGTATGTGACATCGTCTTACCTTCCGGTTTACTCATCGTTTCTTTCATCGTCTCATCTGCTCTTCAATTTACCTGTGAGTTCTTAGTTTCAGTATATGTTAGGATATGTCTTGTTAAATTCTGTCTCATCATCTCATCTATTTTCTTGACCATATTTACCTTTTTTAAGTCTGTGATGATGATTCCCACATCTGGGTCACCTGTTAAAAGCCGTGGCAATAATTTGAAAGTCTTTCTGAGGTCCTTGTGAGAGGAGTTCCTGTTCTCTCTCTGTTGGGCAGTCCGAGTTTGGATAGGTCATCTCATTTCACTCGGGGACCGGCATGTTTTGGAGATGTGTTTTCATCTTGACAAAGACTTGTCTGTTTCTGGCCCACCCTTACTGCTCAGGTGTGGCCCTCCTGGGGAACGAGCTGGATTTCTGGGGTGTTCACGAGGACCCTTCCCCTTCAGCATGCCCCGATTTCTAATTTTTGTCTCTCTCAACTCATAGGGCAGTTAAAGCTCTTCTAAGCCTCTCAGACTCTCAGCTGTCACGTTATATTTACTCTCCCAGCGCTTTGCCTCCGCAAATATTATAAATTAGCACATACCTCAGGGGGAAAATTGCCACGGACTGTCAAACTTAAGAATATAAGACGAACCTTCTTTTTGTTTCTTGCCTCCAAAAGTTGCAGCTGGGTTTTTTGTTGTTTTTTTTTTTTTATTTGGGTTTCTTTTTTGCACTTTTTTTTCTTTGTAGGGATACTGGAGGGTCTTATTGCCTACCAGCCTCCATCGGTGTCCCAGCCACACGCTCGGCTCTCTGGGTCTCTCCAACCACCACTGAGGATGTATGAAATGCAGCCACACTCCAGCTCTCTCCTTGTGGGGGACCAAGGTCCTTCCTGGGGCAGACGGTGTGGCAGAGGGGCCTCACAGGGAGGGGCCAGAAGACTGAGCAGCATTGCCTGTGGAGTTGGATGGGAAGGAGGGGCCCTCTTGCTGTCCCCCATGGAGGGATGCCAAGAAGAGGAGGGCAGGGTGGCAGGGGCTCCCTACGTCACTTAGGGGATGACACCCAGAGACAAACAGCACAATTAAGAGGATGATAAAAGCAACCACACAGATGAGGATGATTTTTTGTGTGGTGGAGGTGGAGGTGGAGTTGGGGTGGGGTGGGGTTTTACTCTAATTTTTCTGGCTGCTTTCTGTGGCTAGTTTTATCTTTAGCAGCCCACGCCACCTCACTGGAAGTAGAAAATTCCCTGCTTGCATTTTAAGAGTAATTGTTCTCCTTTTCCCTTAAAAACACTCACTGTCTGCTTCATAGGAATAGATGGATCTGGAAATGCACACAACTGCTGATGGCACAATGCTGCTTTTGCAAAATTTCTCATTACGAGGCTCGACCAAGCTCTCACTGAGTACTTTACATTTTTAAGTCAACAGGTGTCCTTGGTGAGGAATGAGAATGGATGAAAGACCACCAGGAGAATTTATATTTATCTTCAATGGCCTGATTGTTCAGCATTTTTAAACTGCCGTTAATTTCAATGCCAGTAATTCTTGGTCTCATGCACTGCCCTCGGCCAGGAAGAGGATAGATCATCGAAAACCACAGATAATCCAATACAGTGGCCATTAGTTTTAAGCTTTCGCTCTGAATTATTATTTTTTAACCAGAAATCTTACTTTATATATTTTTTATGTTCAAGGGGACACACGAACACACAAGAAAAGTCCCAAAGATGAAAGAGAGAGTGAAAGTGGAAAGGCAGGGCCCTAAAACATCTACAAATGGAAAAATATCTCCAATGCGAAGGAGACTTTTTAAGTGGTACTGTGTGTCAGGTACTTAAGGTGTATTTTTAATATAACAACAGCCCTGTGAGGAAGATATTATACCCCTACCTATCGGAAAACAGAGCCACTGTGATTAAGAAATGTGTTCCGAGACATCCAACTTTTGGGTGGCATTTCTGGGTAAAACAAAGGAAACAACTACATCCTATTATTAGTGGACAGATTACAACTTTTTTTTTTAAATTCCAGGTGGAAAAAAGAAGTCACCAAGAATACCCACCATGGTTTGGAGAAGGTAAAAAGGTCAGTCTTTGAGCGTTTCGTTATTTTTTGCACATATGATTTTCACCAACATTTTTATTGGGATAATGTTATGTTCTCATTCAGTCAGAAGAAGCACATCTATAATAGTGAGATGTCCGATTTCCCAGGACCTGTTTTCCTCCAACGGTATCATCTTGCAAAGCCATCTCACAGTGTGACTTGTCAGATGGGCACTACACTTATCCGAGTGACCACTTCACCAGCTATACTGTACCCCTGAATCTGATACAATATTGTATGCCAACCGTAATTGAAAAATAGAAAACATTTTAAACTGTAGTACATCCCAACCAGGTTAATAGTATCCATGCAATCCACCAATCTTGTCCATATTTCTCCAGCTTTACTCGTACTCATTTGCGTATGCGTGTGTATATTTAGTTCTGTACACGCTGTCACACATGTTAGTACATGTGCCCACAACCACCAGTAAAGGTGCAGAGGGTCCCAGCACCCCAAGGGTCCCACATGGGATTCTGTTATGACCACACCCACCTACCTGCCTTCCACCCTCCCTCCCAGGTCCCCAACCCCTGGGAACCACGACTCCGTTCAACATTCCTCAGGTTTTGTCATTTCAAAACTGACACAAGTGAAATCGCATAGTGTATAATCTCTTGGCGTTGGCTTTTCCCGCTCAGCATAATTTCCTAGAGATTCGTCTTAGCTGTCATATGTAACAACAGTTCATTCCTTTTTTAAAATAATTTTTTAAAAGATTTTATTTATTTATTTTTAGAGAGGGAAGGGGGGGGGGGAGAGAGAGACATCAACATGCGGTTGCTGAGGGCCGTGGCCTGCAACCCAGGCATGTGCCCTGGCTGGGAACCGAACCTGCAATGCTTTGGTTCGCAGCCCGCGCTCAATCCACTGAGCTATGCCAGCCAGGAGTTCACTCCTTTTCAATGCTGAGCATCTCTCGTGTCTTGGACGTACCAGTGGGGTTTACCCTTCTCCCACTGCGGAACCCCAAGGCCAGCTTCCAGGTTTGGGCTCCTTTAATACAACTACCACAGACATTTGTGTACAGGTTTTGTCTAAATATAAGTTTTAATTTTTCTGGGACAGATGCCCAATAGTGTATTTGCTGGGCCATATGGTGAACTGCATGGTTATTTTTTAAAAATAAAACAGAACTGCCCAACTGTTCCCCAGAGTGGCTCTACCGTCTCCCATCCCCGGCAGCCCTGAAGGATCTATTCGGGACCTGCCTCCACACCCGGCACGTGGTGCCCCCGCTGCACTGTATCCCAGTCCCTCGGGTGGGTGTGCAGTGATGTTTCATTGTGGTTTTCATTTGCCTTCCGTCGTGGCCAATGACACCGCTTGCTTGTTCATGCTTTTGGCCCTTGTTTTAGTTCTTCTAGTTAGCACTGAGATTTACATTGCTATTGATCAGAAGAATTCAAAAACAGCTTGATTTTTAAAGTCCGTCTTCATCTTCTCTCATCTTTTGAGATTCCAGTTCTTCTTGACTGAATTTCTCATCCAAAGTCTAGCAGACGATCACTACATCTCCTGACTCAGGACTGTGTTATCATAAAGATGCTGAAATGGATATCGCATTCATAAACTTCCTCTGACAACTTTTTAATATGGAAATTTCAAACATATGCTAAAGTGAATAGGATAGTGAACCTTCATGCACTACCCACTGCCCTCAACTTCAACGATTACCAAAGTTTTGCCAAAATTTTCATTGATCTTAACTTTTGTTATTATTAGCCAGAATATTTTTAAGAAATCCCTATAACTCTACCCATGAATGAATACCTTTTTTAAAAGATTTTTTTATTTATTTGTTTTTAGAGAGAGGCGCAGGGAGGGAAAAAGAGAGGGAGAGAAACATCAATGTGTGGTTGCCTCTCATGTGCCCCCAACTGGGGACCTGACCTGCAACCCAGGCATGTGCCCTGACTAGGCATCAAACTGATGATCCTTTGTTCGCAGGCTGGCCCTCAATCCACTGAGTCACATCAGCCAGGGTGGAATTAATACCTTTCTTGACAAGGTCAGGTCATGAAATTGTCGAAGCTAGAAGACATAAATTGATTGTGGAGAAAAGGTTCAAAAATGCCTCTTTTTACATTATTGAAAAAAATCAGTGCTTGAACAACATGATCTATTAGGCAGGTGTACTTCTTAGAATGTTTGCTGACTTATTTTTAACAGAATTACCCTTTTTCTGGTCTAGATGCTACTGTACCTGTGGACAGAATGACCTTTAGTGTTATGGTCTTGATAAAAGGAGGGATATTCCATGATTTACAAAAAAAAGTCGTATAAGATCAACCCATGGATCAACTCTATGGGACAATTGTTTTTCTGACTTGAAGGCTTCAACTTTTTTTTTAAGATTTTATTTATTTATTTTTAGAGAGGGAAGGGAGGGAGAAAGAGAGAGAGAAATATCAATGTGTGGTTGCTGGGGGCCATGGCCTGCAACCCAGGCATGTGCCCTGGCTGGGAATCGAACCTGCGACACTTTGGTTTGCAGCCCGCGCTCAATCCACTGAGCTATGCCAGCCAGGGCTAAGGCTTCAACTTTTTCCTCCCCCCATAAGAAGTGACTTTTCTGTCTACGCCTGAGTTAACTTCCGTAAACACGTCCAGTTCTGCCATCAGCTCGGATGTCCTTGAAGCCACTCTACTTGTCTGTGACCCTACAGATGACAAGGAGGTCACAGCACAAGGGCTTCTCTTCCTCCAAACACAGCTGCAGGGTCAGCAAGCCTCCCTGCTGTACGTCCCGAGTCGCCGCAGTAGGTCCATCAACCCCCCAGGACCACGTGCACCTGTGTAACATCGTTCCACCGTGGAACCTCTGTGATCGAATGGCAGCGGCCCCTGAGGGGTGTGCCCCGTGCTCCCACCCAGGACGGCTCTATTTCACAGCCTTTCCGCAACTCGACCGCACTGAAACGTCGGATTTTCTCAAACCAAGCCCAAGAAAGGGTTGGTGTCTGTCCTCCACCCGGTCCTTGCAAGGAGTATGGCATTGTTTACAGCAGAACTCCGTTTTGATTTTGTACAGATCATGATCAATCATAAATTACTTGATTTCTCCATTGTTTTTTGTTTTGCTTGTTGGTTTTTGACCGTTGAGTCATTTAAGCCTCTTTTTTCCAAACATGTTACCCATTTTATCGAACAACTTGTGGTCTACTTTAAAAATGTGAACAAAGGTGAATATGATTCTAATGTGAAGAACCTCTGAACAGTCCCTCATGGTACATGCTTTCCTTCACGTAAAAAAAAATCTCAGCACAATTATGAGTTTACGTTTAAGTGTGTTATTTAAGAGCTATTTGTCTCCATTGTGCACCCTCAGCGCCGAGCACGAAGATGGCTCATAGCGGATGCTCATGCCAGCTATTAATTTAGTCCTTTCGGCTCCAAGCTCACACCTCCCTGCCTGCTCTGTTATAATGGAGACGGGCCCTGCAAATGGGCAGTGGCCCCCCGGCACGACACTAAGCTTTGCCAGAAGAAGGTGCGGGAGAGACAGTGGAGGACAACGCTTCTCCTCCTGGCCTGGGGTTGCTCTCTGGTAAGGATGCTGCAGGTGTCTCCACCGTCTGGCCCCAGCAGCACACACGGCTTCCGCAGCTTCCAGAAACCATGGCAGGGTCAGCTTCTGCAGGTCCTGGCTCCTGCAGTGCGTGGTGGTGGCCGGGGGCCCAGCGCCAGCAGCTCCCCCGTCACCCCCTTGGATGGCCCGGCAGTGTGCACCACACCTGAGACACTGCCCTGTGACGGCCTCCCTGGCCTCTCTTCAGGTGGCTGTGTAACAACTGCTGAAGCATGGTTTGTCCCCCTGGGGACAGCGTCCCCTGGCACCTTAGAGGCGGATTTTTGGCAAGTTTTGCTGGCATGGCACCACGGTGACTTCTCTGTGATCTGGCAAGCCCCAGCTAGGTGCTTGCTCCCCACACGGTCTGCGTCCCAGGCTCGGGGGCCTCTTCCCTGGATGCCCTATCTCCGCACTAAGGGTATGGCTGGTCCTTGCATCCACTGCCCGTATGTTATTTCAGGTTCTCTCGTTTTCTTCCTTCCAATTCCTCATCACTCCAACCCCATTACAATACTTCTGTATATCAAGCTTTTGCTGTTTGACTTATCTGTAGTTTGTCTCCTAATTGGAGCCCGACTGGAGGGAGAGAGAGAACCTACATGATTACTGGCATACCGCCAAGCCAGTTTTGTGTCTGATGTTCTCATTGGTAGTTACATATTTGAAAGGAAAACCTGAATTTGGTATGAGTATGGTCTTGGGCCACTGTATTATAGCTCATTAATTCATCCCCACTTTAGTTCATTCACTCCTTTACTAAAAATTTATCGAGCAACTAGTTTACCAAGCATACGCTAATAGACTTCTTGGGATAATGAGAAAGTTCCTTGAATATCAGCTTTCGGGAACACTAGACTTCAAGAGTGCTGGAAAATCAATTACACAATACTTCTCCAGTCCCTCTCCTTCCCTCAACTCCTACAATGAATGAATGAACGAATGAATAGGTAGGCAGGTTAATTCCTGTTCTTTACAATCTCATTTTCAGTTAATGCTGTCTAAATCCTGATATCTTACCCTCATTTTCTTCTTCTTTGCTTCTAAACCTAAGGCACTCTTTATGAGATATATGAGGTCTGTCCAGAAAAAGTCCAGCTATTGTTAATACAATGAAAATGGTTTGCATGACATTGGTGTAACCTGGAAGCCAACCCAGAGAATGGACTGCAGTGTGCAGCGTGAACAATAACAACTTCACTGCACTAGTCAGTGGGGGCAGTAGATGCCATTGAGTGAGCATGCGTACTGTGTGGCCGTCGCATTCAAAATGACTGAGTAGAGCAATGAATCTGCATCAAATTTTGCATTAAGCTTGAACATTCCTCCTTGGAAACTATTTGGATGATTCAAAAGTCTTCTGGGGACGGTGCAATGAGTGTGGCCCAAATAAAAGTGTGGCACAAACACTTCAAAGATGGTTGAGAATCTGTTAAAAGTGCTCCACATTCTGGAAGGCCTGCAACAAGCAGGACACCTGAGAATGTTGAAGGTTTATGGGCTGCTGGCAGTGTGAGAACTAGAGGCTTAGCCCAGGAATCCCAAAATCTACTGTCCAAGATTTTGATACAGGATGGCTTGAAGTGTGTCGTAGCAAAATTAGTTCTGCGGCTTCTCAACCAGAGAAGACAGAACGTTGGGCTGCAGTTGCTAATGATGACTCAAACCACTACCAATGAACCAGATTTCCTCAGGAAGGTCATAACCGTGATAAATCATGGGAGAACTGTGTGGAGTCCCCAAGGTACCTACTTTAAAGGGGACTGAGGTGTCATTGTCCTACATGCAATGTTTCTTGTATCTTCTTCAATAAATGCCTCTACTTTTCATGTTATGTGGCTGAATACTTTATGGACAGAACCTTTGTATATAGCAGTTTTTTTTAAGTTCTTATTAAATCATTCCTTTAACTTCTCCCCTGCAAGTTATATATTCCATGTATTTTATTCTTTCCCCATAGTTTTATTCTTTTTGGTTTTTGTCTTCTTGGGCTTTCTCCAAGTTGGTCACATTTGCCTTAGCCAGTTCAAGCTGCTGTAACAAATACAATAGACTGGGTGGCTTAAATATGACACATTTATTTCTCACAGATCTGGAGTCTGGGAATTCCAAGATCAAGGTGCAGACAAATTCAGTATCTGGTGAAGGTCCCTTCCTTTGTTTGTAGATGGCCTCCTTCTTGCTATATCCTCACGTGGCAGAGCGACAGAGAAGGCTCTTAAACCGGCACTAATTTCACCACGGCAGCTCCACCCTCCAGGCCTCATCCAAAAAAGCCCCACCTCTAAACTCCGTGACAACAGGGGTTCCGGTTTCAAGAAATGGGGGCAGGGCACAAACACTGACTCCCCAGCAACATCCACCCTAAATGGCTTTGCTGTCCCTCTGACAATCTCACGTTGAGTTTGACACTACCAACATGATAGAAATGTCTTTGCAAATCCTTTGGTCTTCTAAAAAATTTGTTTATGTAAATGTTCACCTTTAAGGTAAACTTGTGTATACCAAAGACAGAAATTGTGTATATACAGAGGATAGGAGTTAGGGGGAGAAAGACGGGATGTTGAGACAGCACTGGAAGGTAAATGTTGATGGAAAGATTATATAATAAGCACTTGGACTGCTTGGACAAACCGTTTTGGAGGACAGTTTACATAGACACTAATTATCAAGTCTGTCCTATCCATGCTGCAGGGTCCTAAGGGTCTTTTTCTATGCAACCATTTCTGTACATACTTGGAATTTGTAACAGTGTGTTTCCTTAGAACATCCTTCACTCAGACATTATGCTAATTCAGAGAGGCCTTGGAGGACCTCCTCCTGTTCATCGATTCTACAGTGAACAATTTCCCCATTTCCTCGGCTCTGAAGGAGCGTGCAGCCCACATACGGTGGCCCTGGCTCCTTCCACTCTGGCCGCCCTGCTGCTCCGGGGGAGGTGGCCATCTCTGTCCCCACCCACTCATCCGACCTGGCCCCTCTCCACCAACCCGTCCCTCGGACAGCTTGACTCCTCTTGTCATTGGGAAGCCCCTGGATTGTAAACGCACCAACTTTAAGACAGGTAGATTTCCTTGGGCTATTAACTGCTTTAGATGTCTGTCAGCTGAATAAGACATCTACTACTGACGTTTTTGTAAGTGATAAAAAAGCAAAGAAAAGTGCATTTTAAAATTGACGGTGTTTTTGGACATACAGATCAGTGAAATAGAACAGAGAGCCCAGAAATAAACCCACATATATGTGGTCAACAGATCTTTAACCAGGCTGCCAAGAATACGCAATGGAGAGAGAAAAGTCTCTTCAACAAATGACGGGAAAACTGGGTGTCTGCGTGCCAAGAATGAAATTAGACCCTTATCTCACACCATACAGAAAAATCACATAAATGGATTAATGATCTAAACATACGGCCTAAATCTATGAAACTCCTAGAAGAAAACAAGGAGAAAAGCTTCTGAACATTGGTGTTCTCGACAATAAATTTGTGGATATGACACCAAAAGTGCAGGCAACAAAAGCCAATTTACGTATATGTGTGGACCTCCTGCAGCTCAACAGCAAAGACTGAATTAACCCAGTTTAAAAGTAGGCAAAGAGCTTGAATAGAACAGTTCTATTCCTGCAGAAAACATACAAATGGCCAAGAGGTACAGGAAACGGTGTTCATCATCACTAACCATCAAGAAAATGCAAATTAAATCCACAACGAAGTATCACCTCACAACTATTTAGGATAGATATTATTTTTTAAAATAAGCCCCAGCTGGTGTGGCTCAGTGGATTGAGAGCCGGTCTGTGAACCAAAGGGTCACCAGTTCTATTCCCAGTGAGGGCACATGCCTGGGTTGCAGGTCAGGCCCCCAGTTGGGGGCGTGTGAGAGGCAACCACACATTAATGTTTCCCTCCCCCTCTCTAGAAATAAATAAAATCTTTAAAAAATAATAATTGTTGACAAGGACGGGAATAAATTGGCACCTTTGTACACTGTTGGTGGAAATGAAAAATGGTGTGAACCCCACTGAAAAGAAATAATATTCCCAACATCCAAGCTATAGACACAACCTAAATGTCTATCAATGGATAAATGGATAAGGAAAATTTGGTACACACACACGAGCACACTTTCAGCCATGAAAAAGAAGGAAACCCTGCCATCTGTGGCAACAAGGATGGACCCAGAGGACGTTCTCCCAAGTGAGAGAAGCCTGCCACGGAAGGACACATCCAGCGTGGTTCCATGGCCATGAGCTCCTGGCAACAGCCAAGCTCATGGAGACAGAGAGTCCAACAGTGGTTCCTAGGGGCTGGGGGGAGGGGGAAATGAGGGGTTGCTGTTCCATTCCAATTATCCAAGAGTAGGTTGTAGAAATCTGCTATATTACATTGCACCTATAGGTCACAACACCGTATTTATTAAGAGCATAAATCTCATGTTAAATGTTCTTAGTATAATAAATTAATATTGGTGGTCTTATATGCAAAGAAATATAAAAGTAACAGCTAAATGTTCTCATCCGTTATGTCTTGGCCATAATGTCTTCCCACCCCTCCACCCAGCCCCACGGGCTGCAACCAGTTTTCTTCTCTCCTCGGACCCAGTGTCTGGGGCGAAGGGATGGCACCGGACCTCACCGAGCGCTACTCTCGGCATGTCACCAACACCGTGCATCTGTAGGTTGTCAGTACCAACCTCATCCCCAGGGTCAAAAGAATGGGTCTGAACCCCAACTCTGACTTTGAACATAGGTCAAGTTTACGCCAGTGAAACCAAGTTGCAGAAAGGTGTTCATCCACAAAGTCGGCACAGTGCCCATCAGCCTCTCCTGCTTATCCATTGAGCATGCTTCCCTGTGGCCTATGACACGGGCCTTGCCTCTGCGCAAAGCCAGTAACTGCAAGTCTTCCACGGGGGCATGTCGCCTGGTGGGCATTATCAGCCTTTGTATTTTGACAAATACCCAAGTCCTCATAAACTAGGCTGTGCACGAGAGCTATGTGGACAGGAACCACACTTCAAGATGCGTCCCATTAAGTTTTACAGGTTTGGACTCGGTATCACAGCTCACCAGAGAGCAACAAATCCCGTTCTACCCTCAGCTGCCCTGACAAAATCCAACAACGTTCCCCCTGAAAGGCTAATTTGATTAAAGGATTGATGGACATTACTTCTCTAAGACTAATGCAGTTCATTTTAATGGCGATAATAACGTCTCCCCGGCAGGTTACTGTGAGGAGGGAATAAGGCAGCTAGCATGTTTCAGAGGTTCTGTAAATCGTAAAAGGCTAAACAGTCAGTGCAGATCCCCTCATTCCTCAGCTGCGGCCTCCGGACTCCAGCTCTTGCTTCTTACTCTTTGCGTTCCTTGCTCCTCCGCAGAGGTCTCACCTCCTGGTGTAGCTGAGGAAGTCTTCAGACCTGGCCAGTAGCATGTTTCAACTAGTAAACTGACTCAACAAACATATCTGGAAACCTACCATGAGCAAATTGTGGAGTTGTTATACTAATACAAGATGCTACCACACACAACACACTGTACCCTACATTCTAAAGTGAGGCCACTCTGCATGCACCCTGAAATACCTGGTTGAGAATGAGTTAGACAACTCTTCACATCTTACGCTGAGCACACAGAAGTGCTGGGAATGTGGTGAAGGCCAAGGGGTGGGGGCAGGCGCCGGGTGGAGAGGAGGAAAGGGGGGCACTGGGCACATCTGCAATAGTGTCAACAATAAAGGAAGGAATTTATAAAAATAGTAATTAAAAAAACAGGAAAGGAGAATTTCTGAGGGGATTTAGAGAGCTACTTGGCACTTGAACTCCCAGAAGGAAGTGGAAGACGCTATCTCCCATTCCCAAATTTCCTCTTGAAATTCTGAGGTAAGAAACGGAATGCCTACAGAGGAGCGAAGTGCACACAATGACTACACTGGGCAGCCGGCACACCGTGTTTGCACGGGAGGAGGAGCGGTTCCTGTGGACCCACTGTGCGTCATGCTACTGAAGAGTCTGGATGGTTGCTGCGGCTGTCTCCAAGGAAACGGTCCAGAGTAGCGCCCATCAAAGGTAATGACGACCCTGATCCTCAAACCTATTTAACTTCCACAACCAAGTATCATTTGTGTTTGACCGTGGCTTTGAGGAAGTGAGTGGTTTTACGAATTAGTTCCCCGGATCAGTGTAGTTCCCACCCTCACAGGACTTGCTGCGTGGCCCACAGAAGGGGGCGCCTTCGAATGTCTTTAGTCAGAGGCAGATGGCATTTGTGGAACCAGGAGACTTCAGGTATGTGTCACACAGACGTGCATTCAGAACACATCACGTTTACCGATATTTATGCTCAAACTCACTTTGATACTCAGCATGGTCTTAGACGGGAAGGCAGTGGAGACATTGCAAAATAAAAAGACAGGAACAATGGACAATTCTGGCCCAAGGCAATCCTGTGGCACAGCATCTTTAAAAAGATCTATCAGTATTCTGTAACCAGATGCATTAACTACACCTTAGAAACCCGCTGCAGGAAATAGTACACACTCCCCATCTTAAAGATGGAGAATCTGAAAAGAAACATAAGAAACTCAAAACCATACCCTGTAAGGAGAGGGGGGTGAGTGGAAAGAAACCCACCCATTGACTAAATCTCCGCCTGTACTCCCCTGGGGATGATTTGCAGAGCTGTGCCCACGATACAGAAATTAGAAGCAAGCCTCCACCTGCAACCTCACCACCCACCCGCAGTCTCACTGTGTTCTCCGGACCCAGGGATAAGCAGCTTTGCCCGTATCCTGCCCGACTTCTGAGATCAGATCCTTCCTGGGACTCGAGAATTAGGAAAGCTGAGTCCACACTCCGGTTGTAAGTGACCAAGACCCAGCTCGGGGACATGCGCGGGCTCACGTGCAGCACCGCTGGGGGGAGGAGGGCCGCAGGCACACCCAGAACCAGGGTGCTCCCTCCCTGTAGCTCAGGGACTTTGTGTTTCCGCCTCCTTCCCTGGCACTGGAGCTCAGCTGGTAGAGTGTGTGCTGGACCTGGGGCCAGGGACGGGGGCAGGGGTGTGGGGATCAGAGTCACTGGCTCATGGCTTAGTGACCAGAAAGGAAGAGGGAAATCGGCTCCTCTCTCATTTTCACAGGTTTTACACCTGGGAGAAACAACCTGACCGGCACACCCCGGGGCACAGGCCCCTGGGGATGAGCACTGTAGACAGGGGAGCGCTACCCAAAACGGCACATCCGGGGCACACGCAGCCCTCGGCTGGGGGGAGAGCCTCTTGCCAGGCGGTAAACCAGACGCTGAGCAGAGCAGCGCCAGAGCCAGCTCCGGCTGCAGGCAGACTCCACACACCACCAGGAAACTCACTAGGATGTGCACCCCAGAGAAACGTCTGATAAAAGCAAAAAAAAAAAAAAATGCACTAACACCCAAGGCCTGGGATACAGAATTTGCATAGACAAATGATGGGCTCTGATAAGGAGGGAAGTGCAGAATTCACTGAGATAAACATTTCATTTGACTTTCATGAAGGACAGTATCTTTTTTTTTTTTTTTTAAGAAAAGCAGCAACCTGAGTAGCAGCGGGAAAGTGTGCTGGCTTCTGTTGCCCGCCGTTGTCCCGATCGCTGTAGCCTTATCCCCACGTGCGGCCGCGCCTCGCCCGATGCGGAAAGGGATGATCACACCAATCGACAGCAGTGTGGAATATTTATTGCATTTCTTACTCATCCACGGCACTCTTTAATCAAGAATATAACATCTTCTACTTAGGTTTTGCCAAAGCTGGGAACACTCTTAGAAACACATTATCTTAAAGTAACAGGCTGGAATAATAAGCAAGTTTACAAATAGAGCAACCATCAGGGACACACGTTTTCCCCAATTATAACTCTGGCACAGATACAGATCATTCTCTAGACCCCACCGAGCCCCCCAAAAAGCCCATTGTACCGTACTGGGAAGAGTATGCTTTCAAACGTGAAGCCAGGGGAACAGACTATTTTATATAGGGAGTGTGCTTCTCAAAACAAAACAAAACAAAACACAAGCCTCTCTCCTCCCTCTGCTACCTTGAGTGACCCACGGGGGCTGCATTGGAAGAGAACGCGAGCAGCGGGGACAACTGTCACCGGAAGACGTGCACACGTTCTGTTCCTGCGCCTGGTGCGGGGGCGGCGCGCCCGGAGACCGGGCCTGGCCCGTCCGCAGGTGCCTGGGCTCGACGCCCGTTTGGCAGCCAGGACGCGTGGTCACCCCGGGGACATGCTGGGTACGGAGGACACCTCTGAGAAAAAGTTCCTTACAAAACCGAATCCACAATGTTTCCTTTCTACCGATGAAAATGCGCTCACCGCTCTTCAAATCCCGGGTTTGCTCATCCCTTAGGTGGCCTATTTGAGCAGCGTGGAATTAAAAATGCTTTGTTCGAGGAAGTAGCCTGGTCAGAAGAAAGGACACTGTTCTGTAGAAAAAGGCATTCAATATTTAGAAACTTTTCTGACCACAAGAGGCTTGAAAAGAATTTTTTTTTTTTAAAAAAAGAAAGAAAAAAGCCCTGTGTGTTCACTGCGACTACGGACTCCTGATAAACTATCCCACGGCCCTCCTGGCGTAAGAGCAGGTGTGGTTCACGCAGCCCACGGCCCTCGGGAACACAGAGAAAGGCTGTGCGGGACCGGCTGGGTGCGCACGGATACTGCGCTGATCCAAAATGCGGGCACCGGCCGGATCCGCGGGGACTCGGCAAAGTGCAGACGGCTGGCGGGCGGGCGGGCTGAGTAGTAAGGGCGACCTTCGGTAGGACGTCAATCAGCACCTACGCGCCCTGCACCGTCAGTCTTTCCTGCAAACGAACGCGTTACCTTCCCCGACACAGTGCTGCTCCCGCTTCCCTCCGCAGGCGTCTGGGTGGTGACAGAAGGGGTGGGAGGGACAGGGGTGCCCTAGGGCGAC